>NW_004444025.1:9584798-9679003 GCF_000243295.1 Trichechus manatus latirostris
GCTTCTGTCCAGAGGTTAGAGGGGAAGGCAGAGAGAGTTAGGAGCTGGTTGAATGTTCATGGGGAATCAGGGGCGGAGGGGAGGAGTCTGCTGTCGCACAATGGGGTGAGCGGTTGGGGTCTCATAACAAGGTATGTTAAAAAAATTCTGTATGGGAGACTAACTTGAAATGTAAACTTCATTTAATTACAACAATAAAAATAAATAAATAAATAAATAAACTACCGTTTCAACCTCTTCTTTTGTTCTGGGTCTATTTAGTTGTGTTAGTTTAGGTAAGTAGTGAGTTTCTAGAAATTTGTCCATTTCCTCTAGGTTTTCAAATTTGTTGGAGTACAATTTTTCATAGTATTCTGTTATCATTCTTTTAATTTCTGTTGGGTCTGCTGTGATATCACCCATACCATTTCTTATATGGGTTATTTGCTTCCTCTCCTGTTTTTCTTTTGTCAGTCTGGCCAATGGTTTATCAATTTTGTTGATCTTTTCAAAGAACCAGCTTTTTGTCTTGTTAACTCTTTCAATTGTTTTTCTGTTCTGTATTTCATTTATTTCTGCTCTAACTCTTATTATTTCCTTTCTTCCGCTGCCTGAGGGCTTCTTTTGCTGCTCTCTTTCTACTTGTTCTAGTCTGAGGGTTAATGTTTTGATTATGGTCCTTTCTTCTTTTTGGATGCATGCATTTATTGCTATAAACTGACCTCTGAGCACTGCTTTTGCTGTGTCCCAAAGGTTCTTGTAGGAGGTGTTTTCATTCTTGTTTGATTCTATGAATTTCTTTATTCCATCCTTAATTTCTTCTATAACCCAGTAATTTTTGAGCAGGTTGTTGTTCAGTTTCCATGCATTTGATTTTTTTCCCTTGCTTTTTCTGTTATTAATTTCTACTTTTGTGGCTTTATGGTCAGAAAAGATGCTTTGTAATATTTTGATGCTTTGGATTTTGTTAAGGCTTGCTTTATGGCCTAATATGTGGTCTATTCTGGAGAATGTTCCATGTGCATTGGAAAAGAAAGTATACTTGGCTGCTGTTGGTTGGGTGGAGTGTTTGGTATATATCCATGAGGTCAAATTGGTTGATTGTAGCATTTAGGTCTTCTGTGTCTTTGCTGAGCTTCTTTCTGGATGTCTTTCACCAAAAGTGTTGTGTTGAATTCTCCTGCTACTATTGTGGAGCTGTCTATCTCTCGTTTCAGTGCTGTTAGAGTTTGTTTTATGTATTTTGGAGCCCTGTCGTTGGGTGCATAAATATTTGTTATAGTTATGTCCTGCTGGTGTATTGACCCTTTAATGATTATATAATGTCCTTCCTTATACTTTGTGGTGGATTTTATTTTAAAGTCTATTTGTCAGAGGTTAATATTGCCACTCCTGCTCTTTTTTGAGTGTTGTTTGTTTGATGTATTTTTTTCCATCCTCTGAGTTTTAGTTTGTTTGTGTCTTTAAGTCTAAGGTGTGTCCCCTGTAAGTAGCATATAGTCGGGTCATGTGTTTATCCAACCTGCCATTCTCTATCTCTTCATTGGTACATT
Organism: Trichechus manatus latirostris; assembly: GCF_000243295.1. Classification (NCBI taxonomy): domain Eukaryota; kingdom Metazoa; phylum Chordata; class Mammalia; order Sirenia; family Trichechidae; genus Trichechus; species Trichechus manatus. The sequence continues at coordinate 9,586,331 of NW_004444025.1, forward strand.
TAGTTCATTTACATTCAGCGTAATTATTGATAGGTCTGAGTTTAGTGCTGTCATTTTGATGTCTTTTTTGTGTGTGTTGTTGACAGTTTCTTTGTTCCACTTAATTTTCTGTGCTGAGTAGTTTTTCTTCATGGATTTTTTTCATCTTTTTCATTGTTGATTTTGTATTTGCTGAGTCTCTATATTTTTGTTGTTTTTTATTTTGATGTGTAGGATTGTTAGTTTCCATTGTGGTACCTTAATATTTACCCCTAATTTTCTAAGTTTACACCAGTCTTTTATTTCTTTATATCACCTTGACTTCCTCTCTATATGAAAAATCTGTGTCTACATTTTTTAAGTCCCTCTTTTTTTTTTCAAAGTTGACGTGTTTTACATATTGACATGTTTCCCTATTTTCAGTTTTTTAGCTTTGATTTACTTTTGTGACCTCTATATCTGGGTTGATATCTGTTTGATCTGTCCTGTGTTCTAGTCTTGGGTTGTTATCTGGTATTATTGATTTTCTAACTGGAGGGCTCCATTTAGTATTTTGTGTAATTTTGGTTTGGTTTTTGCAAATTCCCTAAACTTCTGTTTATCTGGAAATACCCTAATTTCACCATCATATTTGAGAGACAGTTTTGCTGGTTGTATAATTCTTGGCTGGCAGTTTTTGTCCTTCAAGGCTTTATATATGTCATCCCATTGCCTTCTTGCCTGCATGGTTTCTGCTGAGTAGACCGAGCTTATTTTTACTGACTCTCCTTTGTAGATGACTTTTCCTTTATCCCTAGCTGCTCTTAAAACTCTCCCTTTATCTTTGGTTTTGGCAAGTTTGATTATAATATGTCTTGGTGACTTTCTTTTGGGATCTTCTTTATGTGTGGTTCGATGAGCATCTTGGAAAGATATCTTCTCATCTTTCATGATATCTGGGAAGTTTTATGCCAAAAAATCTTCAACAATTCTCTCTGTATTTTCTGTTTCCCCCTCGTTCTGGTATTCCAATCACTCGTAGGTTATTCCTCTTGATAGAATCCCACAAAATTCTTAGGGTTTCTTCATTTCTTTTAATCCTTTTATCTGATTTTTCCTCATATAAGTTGGTGTCAAGTGCTTTATCTTCAATCTCACTAATTCTGACTTCCATTGTTTCAATTCTGCTCCTATGACTTTCTATTGAGCTATCTAATTCTGAAATTTTATTGTTAATCTTCTGGATTTCTGATTGTTGGTCTCTCTATCGATTCTTGCAGCCTGTTAAATTGTCATTATGCTCTTCTCTGATCCTTTTAATTTCCTCTATTGCATGTTCTGCTTTTTGCTTAATTTCCTTCCTAATTTCTTGAAGAGTTCTGTATATTAATCTTTTGTATTCTGTCGCCAGTAATTCCAAGAAATTTTCTTCCTCTGGAAAATTTCTAGATTCTTTATTTTGGGAGCTTGCTGAAGCCATCATGGAGTGCCTCTTTATGTGGTTTGATATTGACTGTTGTCTCTGAGCCATCAGTAAGTTATTATATTTGTTTATTTTATGTTTACTTACTGTGTCCTAGCTTCTTGTTTTGTTTTTCTTTGATATGCCCAAATAGGCTGCTCATGTGAGCTAGCCCAGTTACCAGCACCCTTGAAGCTGCAATGTCCTGCCCCTAGGCAGCCAGACCTGCTACTAAGTATGTGAGCCCAGGAGTCTGCCCACTCCTCTTGCATGGATTCAGCTCAGGTGTCCAGGTAGTCGGCCACCAAGTGTGTGGTGCAGGCTCTCACCTACAGTCCTAGACAGGCGTGAGTGATTGGTGTAGGCACAGGTATCTAACTGCAGAAGGGGGACACATGCTGAGCAAGGCAGGGGGCCGATGGCCACCTCTGAGTGTCTGGGCAGAAAGTGTGTCTCTGTTCCCTACAGCACGTAGGTGGGTGGGTTTTGCAGCCAGACTATGAGCACCCAACACAGTTGGCTGTAAGTACTAGGAGGCACCACTTATTCTCAGATCCCTGTTGCAGGTGGCTAGGTGGCGTGGGTGGAGCCACCAGTCCTCAGGCCTCTGATGTGAGTAGATGAAGACCCTGCTTAATGGGCAGAGCAGTGTCAAATGTCACAAACCTGCCACTTCGCAGGTGAAACAGCTGTAGTGAGACTTCAGGTATATACCCTGTTGTACTGCGGTAATGAGGGCCTACACTGCTGAAATGGGTCTGCACAAGTCTATGCAGGGTGAAAGGCACTCAGAGCCCATGGATCCCTTATGCCTGTGCCTAGGCAAAGGAGCTGTGCCTACCCTGAGTTCCTAGCTTAGGGGAGCTGGCAGATTTTTTTTTCCCCTGTTTGTTAATTTTTTCACTCTCCAAGGCCAGGAGAATGGCTCAGGGCACATGACGTGTCCATATTTCTGGCCTAGGGGACTCAGCAATTGCTGAAGCCGTTCCAGGACCCAGCAGAGCAGGAAGGAAGGAGGTAAATGGGAGAGAGGTTTTTCCCTAAGGGGGGTGTTTTTGATCCACGCAGTAGGCTGGACACAAGTACTTATCTTTCACCAATAGAGGGCTGCTTCTTACTGCTTCTGGATGGCCGAGCAGACTCTCTGCTGCTGGGTCTGTCCCAGTGCGAAAGACGCCTCCCGAGCGCCATTGCTTGCCTGCCTCACCGCTCACCTCTAAGCTGATCTGGCTGAAGGGCTCAGGCTCTTGCCGGGTCAGGTCTGGCAACTCCTCGTTGATTCTGAACCATCTCTCCCTCCCCCGCCACTCAGTCCGGTTCCTCAACTTTGCCGTTGATGTTCAGGGCTCCTAGGTTGTCATATATAATCTATTCACTTGTTTTTTCAGGTCTTTGTTGCAAGAGGGAACACCAGAAGCATCTGACTACCCTGCCATCTTGGCCCCACCCCTGGTAAGTGCTTTTTGTAGTCTAATCAAGAAATTTTTGTCTGCAGGTCACAAAGATCTCATATGTTTTCATCTAAACGCTTTATTGATTTGTCTTTCACTAGTAAATCTACAATTCATTTGGAATAATTTTTATGTATGGCATGAATTTCATACTGGTCCAGTACTAGTTATTGAAAAGGCCATGCTTTCTTGATAGTTCTGCAGTGTTGTCATTTTCATACACAAAGTACCCAGATATGAGTTCACCTAATTCTGGATGATCTATTCTGTTCATTGAGGTGTTTATCTATCTTTATTTGGAGATTTATGGTAAGTGTTGGTAATAGTACGTAAGTTATTCAACTTTGTTCTTCATCTTGATTAATCTTGTCCCTTTTTGTTTCTATATAAATTTTAGAATTTCCACACCAGAAAAAAATAATAACGTATTTTATTTCAAACTCATAAACATTTACTTAGGTTCATGTAGCCTTCAACTTACGATGGGGTTCTGTTCCAACAACTCCATCATAAGATGGTCCTGACTTAAGTTGAATATCTCTTTTTTTTTTTAGTTTTCATAATTATTGCCTTTTATTATCAGTATCTTTATAAATCCGACCTTTATTTGTCTTTAAGGGTTGGAAACATTACATATAAACTTACAAATATATTTTAATACATATATACATATGTAAAAAATACACAAATCATAAAAATTTACTCCAGTGATGAAGACTTGGATGACATTGGCATTTTGTCAGTTGCAGCAATAATTCCACTTGTGGAAGGTTCTGGATCATCTAGATTATCCTTGGGAATGTAGATGGCATTCCTACTCAGAAAATTAGTGGGAGATGTCTGTATGGTCCTTTCCTTTCTTCTTCATATATTTCACAGTAACATCTCACTGCTTCTTGAATCTGCCTATGGACTTTAGCAAAGCAATCAGTAGTTGGGTCCATGTTTTCAAGCAACTGAAGTCCCTGATTTAGTTTAGAAAATTACATCTATACAGCAGTGTTTTGAATAGTAAATCATAAAATTGAACATCTGCATCTGCAAGTAACATCTGAGAATGATAACGTCAGCAAATTACTCACTGCAACATTGTATGTAGTACATATTACATATTACTAACTATAAGATGTACAAAAAAAAACCAGACAGCTGTAAAAGTTGTTCGTCATAACTAGAGTATGTCTTAAGTTGGGGACAAGCTGTAGTCTTTAATTTCTCTAAGCAAAGTTCTGCAGTTTTCAGTATAACAGTTTTGCAAATCTTTTAGATGTATTTCTAAGAATTTGGTGCTTTTGGATGTTAATATAAATGTTAACTGTAGAATTGTAAACATTTCATTTCTGATTAGATAGATGTAATTTCATATTGACCTTCTAACCAGTAAACATACTAATGTTGTTTCTAATTCTAATGATTTACATGTGGATTATTTTGGATTTTCCACAGACACAATCGTGTTGTCTGCAAACATTGGGTTTTATTTCTTCCTTTCCCTTTGTATACATTTTATTTATTATCCTTGACTTATTGCACTGGCCAGGTCCTTCAGTGTAATGATAATAGAATTGTTGACTGCAAGCATCCTTATCTTGTTGCCAATCTCACGGGGAAAACATTCATATTTATTTTCTATGCATACAGCAAAATTTATGCTTGGCATACAAAATCAAAAATCAGGTGAATAAATAAAGATTTGTCATGCCACTCCTGTAACCTCCATTCTAGTGCCCAAGGCCTCACTCTGATAAAAAAAACTTTTATGTCCTGTTCACCTCAAGTGCATTTACAAGATGAAATTTGAGGAGTATTTCAAACATAATCAGGCAAAGTTTTAGTGACTTGTGGCAAATAAACAGGGCATTATTAAAGTTTGGTAGTGCCAGCATATTGCTGTTTTGTGCATCTGTGTATGTCAGTGTAACTTAGTGACTTCATACCTAACATGATCATCTTATTCAGCTTAGTTAGAGATTTATTTAGCACTTGTTTTGACTTTGGTACAAGGTATCGGTAAAACTAAAAACAATACATTCACAATTATTTTGGTTCTTTCTTGGATAGATCCAATCAGTCAATATAGTGGAAAGGCCATAGACTTTGGATGAGTACAGGCCTGGACTGGTATTTCACCCAAGGGACTCAGTTTTCTGAATCCCAGTATCTTCATCTATGCAAATAAGAGCAACAATATATGAGCATTAATCAGCACAGAGTAATAAAGTGTCTAGTATACTTCCTGCCATAATGAGAAAGCCCCAAATAAAAATAATCTATTATTAAAGACAGAAATAAAATGTGAAAAATGTAATATAATGACAAAAAACAGGCTGAGACTCTGTAATCACATAGATGTATATTTAAATCCTACTTGTACCCATCACAAACTACGCAAATACAGAGAATGAATTAACACCTCTAGTAAGTTACTTAGCTCCCCGGGTGGTGCAAATAGTTTTTGCTCAACTGCTCACCGAAAAGTTGGCAGTTTGAATCTGCCCAGTGGCTCCACAGAAGAAAAACCTGACCATCTGCTTCTTAAAGATCACAGCCAAGAAACCCTATGGATCTCAGTCCTATTCTGCGACACATGGGGTCTCCATGAGTTGGAATCAACTCAACGGCAATAGGTTTGTTTTTTGTTTTTTGTTTTTGTGGGTTGTTTTGATAAGTTACTTAATATCTCTGAAAATAAGTTCGCACTTCTATAAAATAGAAAATAAGACCAATCTTACAGAGCTACAATTAATTGTGTATAGATAGAGTTTAGCAGTTTCTGTCACATGAGAAGTCTATGATCAATGGTAAGAACTATTGCATGATCATAGTTGTTAACTGTTGTGAAGGTAAAGTGAGATAGGGTATGTAAAGCTCTCATGTCTTAGTTAGAAGGTGCTCAGTTACAGCAATTAGCACTTTATCACCATGACTACAATAACCACCACCACCACTAAAGATTGGCTTAGCAATTCCAAACATCTAATGATCAGAATTGGACAGGTTATTACAATAAGTGGAGGGTATACGTATAAAACAAAAGAATTCCTAAAAATTCTCCATAGTCTCTGCACACTCCTTTATCCTGTGGCTTAACTTGTCATTTATAAACATATTTCAGAAGGGGCATTTTTTTGAGCCAGATACAGAAACAAAAATCTCACGTGTTTGTCATCTCAAAAATACTATATGGATTTTCTTACAAAAAGCTGTTCAAAGCTGGCTAAGCAGGTGTTCTTTCCAAAACACAGAAACACTATGACCATTACTATTTAGAAATTTGAAAGCCCTTGCATTTTCTTCTCTTCAGCATCTTTCACCTGCTGGCAATCCCACTGTCTGGACTCTAGTGAGCTTCCCTGCCTCTCATGTAAATGATCCAGGACGCTAGCTCCTGAACAGGAGAAGACACACCTGAGTGGATTTTACTGATTAGGACACATTGAATTGTTTTCTCAAGAAACAGCAAGGTTTCTTTCTGAGAGAACCACAAAAGACTTCTTCCTCTTCCGTGCTGAGAAAGTAAATGCAGTCTTTATCAGCAGTAAGTTAGAAGAGGACTTACTCTTACGAGTTGCTAACTGAGAGTACACTGGCCCTTAAAAAAAATGATATGTCCCTAAGGACACAGAAATGGACTGGGAGTTGGGAGATACAGTTTTTCTGGTTCCTACCTAACCATGTGGATAATCTAATTTATCAATGGTGATATGGCATACCATTTTCCTGCAGTTAATGGGATTAATCAGAAATATGAAGAAGGGGGAGAAGATTGAGACAAACTATGTATTTTAACATTTGTTGCACTAGTTAATTGTTGCAGCAACTTAACATGGTGTTTTCATTTAAAAGATGAGGAAACTGAGGTTTCTTAGACTAAACTACTTACACATGTCAACAGCTGACTAGTTAGCAGAGCCACGATTTGACACTCAGTTGTTTGAGTTCAAGGTCACTGTTGTCTCTTTGTTCCACCCTATAGTGCCTTTTTTTTTTTCTTTTTTTTTTAATCTGTTGCTCCTTGGTCTAACCAAAATAACTGCATTTATTTACCTCTGCATCTACAGGGAGCAGTTGGATTCCCTCATGCATACAGGCAGGTGGTGACTAATCTAAGACCACCCTACCCCACTCACCCCCACCCCACATGCTAGGCTTACTCTGTTTGCAAAAGCACAGGTTATAAAGAGGCCTGACTCAGGCTTCACTTTGTAAGGGTTGCTGGTTAGCTGGTTTGCTGATCCCTGTGCCTGAGAATTTTGATTGCTATTATCTGTTGAAGTCTCTACCTGTTCTTAATATCTGGAAGGGTAGTTTTATTTGAAATTTTTTAATAACAAGATAACATGTTTATCAAAAAAATTATCAAGATGAACTGGGAACAAGACTATAAGCTTAGATCCCATTGCCCTATTTTTATTTGATGCTGGCAAAGAAATAATGGTCCTTCTTAAGATGATGGAAATGTCTTAATTCATGGACTAGGTAAGATGCACCAACATAAGTTCAGATACTTATCTTTTTTATATATGAAAGGATGTTTTTCAAAAAATATTTTTGTGGAGGCTGGGCCAAGATGGCAGATTTGTCAGATGCTTCCTGTGGTCCCTCTTACAACGAAGACCCCAAAAAATGAGTTAAATTGATTATATATGATAATCTAGGAGACCTGAACATCAAAGGCAAAGTTGAGGAATCAGACTGAGTGGCAAAGGGAAGGAGAGACAGTTCAAAAGCAGCAAGGAGTTGCCAGACCTGACCTGGCAGGAGCCAGCACCCTTCAGGCCTGATCAGCTCTTGTGAGCAGTGATGCAAGCAGTGGTGTTTGGGAGGCATTTTCCACATCAGGAGAGACCCAGTGGCAGAGAGTCTGCTTGGGCATCCAGAACTGGTAAAAAGGACCACTCAATCAGCAAAAGATAAGTACTTGCGTTTGGCCTACCACGTGGATCAAATAATGCCACCGTTGGAAAAAACCTCCCTCCCATTTACCTCCCCCCTCCCCGCTCTGCACTGGGTCCTGGGCAGGCTCCACTGATTGCTGCATCCCTGGGGCTGGAAATATGACCTGTCATGTGCCCTGAGCCGTTTTCCCGGCCTTGGAGAAGGAACAAATTAACAAAGGGGGAAAAAATAATCTGCTGGCTCCCCTAAGCCAGGAACTCAGGGTAGGCACAGCTCCTTTGCCTAGGCACAGGCATAAGAGGTCCACAGACTTTGAATGCCTTTCACCCCTGCATAGACTGTGTGGGCCCATTTCAACAGTGTAGGCCCTCATTACCACAGTATAACAGGATATATACCTGAAGTCTAACTTCAGCTGTTTCAGCTGTGAGGTGGGCAGTCCGTGACATTTGACACTGCTCTGCTCATTGAGCAGGATTCTCGCCTGCCCACATGGGGCCTGAGGACTAGTGGCTCCACCCATGCCACCTAGCCACCTGCAACAGGGATCCGGAATAAATGGTGCCTCCTAGTCCTCACAGCCAACTGCATTGGGTGCTCATAGTCCGGCTGCAAAACCCACCCACCTATGTGCTCTGGGGAATAGGGACATGCTTTCCTCCCAGACACTCGGGGGTGGCAATCGGCCCCCTGCCTTGCTCAGCATGTGACTCCCTGCTGCAGCTGGATGCCTGTACTTATACCAATCACCCATGCCTGTCTAGGACTGTAGGTGAGAGCCTGCACCACACGCTTGGTGGCCAAATACCTGGACACCTGAGCTGAATCCATACAGGAGGACTGGGTGGTCTCCTGGGCTCACATACTTAGTGGCAGGTCTGGCCACCTGGAGGCAGACACTGGCTCTTCAGGGGTGCTTGTAATCAGGCTAACTCAAATGAGTAGCCTATTTGGGCATATCAAAACAAAACAAGAAGCTGGGACACAGTAAGCAAACGTAAAATAAATAAATATAATAACTTGTTGATGACTTGGAGACAACAGTCAATATCAAATCACATAAAGAGGCAGACCATGATGGCTTCAGCAAGCTCCCAAAATAAAGAATCGAGAGATTTTCTGGAGGAACAGAATTTCTTGGAATTACTGGAGGCAGAATACAAAAGATGAATATACAGAACTCTTCAAAATATCAGGAAGGAGATCCGGCAAAATGCAGACCTAGCAATAGAGGAACTTAAGAAGACTAGAGAAGAGCATAATCACAAATTTAACAGACTGCAAGAATCCATAGCAAGACAGCAATCAGAAATCCAGAAGATTAACAATAAAATTTCAGAATTAACAACTCAATAGAAAGTCACAGGAGCAGAATTGAGGCAATGGAAGTCAGAATTAGTGAGATTGAAGGTAAGGAACTTGACACCAACTTATTTGAGGAAAACTCAGATAAAAGGATTTAAAAAAAGGAAGAAAACCTAAGATTTATGTGGGATTCTATCAAAAGGAATAACCTACAAGTGATTGGAGTACCAGAACAGGGGAGGATAATAAAAAATACAGATAGAATTGTTAAAATTTGTTGGCAGAAAACTTCCCTGATATCATGAAAGATGACAAGATATCTATCCAAGATGCTCATCAAACTCCACATCAGGTAGATCCCAAAAGAAAGTCACCAAGACATATTATAATCAAACTTGCCAAAACCAAAAATAGAGAAATTTAACAGCAGCTAGGTATAAACGAAAAGCATCTACAAAGGAGAGTCAATAAGACTACGCTCAGACTACTCAGTAGAAACCATGCAGGCAAGAAGTCAATGGGATGACATATATAAAGCCTTGAAGGGAAAAAATTGCCAGCCAAGAAATATATATCCAGCAAAACTGTCTCTCAAATATGACGGCAAAATTAGGGCATTTCCAGATAAAAAGAAGTTCAGGGAATTTGCAAAAACCAAACCAAAATTACAAGAAATACTAAAGGGAATCCTTTGGTTAGAAAATCAACAACATCAGATAAAAACCTAAGACTAGAGCACAAGACAGAGCAATTAGATATCAACCCAGATAGAGAAGTCACAAAAATAAATCAAAGCTAAAATGCTGAAAATAGCAAAAAAGAGATGTCAATATGTAAAAGATGACAACACTGAAACAAAAAAGAGGGACTAAAATATGTAGACACAGATTTTTCATATGGAGAGGAAGTCAAGGCGATGTAAAGAAATAAAAGACTGGTATAAACTTAGAAAAATAGGGGTAAATATTAAGGTAACCACAAAGGAAACTAACAATCCTACGCATCAAAATAAAAACCAACAAAAATATAAAGACTCAGCAAATACAAAATCAATAACAATGAAAAAGATGAAAAGAAAACACATAAAGAAAAACAACTCAGCACAGAAAATTAAGTGGAACAACGAAACAGTCAACTACACACAAAAAAAAGACATCAAAATGACAGCACTAAACTCAGACCTATCAATAATTACGCTGAATGTAAATGGACTAAATGCACCAATAAAGAGACAGAGAGTGGCAGTTTGGATAAAAATCATGATCCATCTATATGCTGCCTACAAGAGATACACCTTAGACTTAAAGACACAAACAAACTAAAACTCAAAGGATGGAAAAAAATATATCAAGCAAACAACACTCAAAAAAGAGCAGGAGTAGCAATATTAATCTCTGACAAAATAGACTTTAAAGTAAAATCCACCACAAAGGATAAGGAAGGGAACTATATAATGATTAAAGGGTCAATACACCAGGAGGACATAACCATAGTAAAATATTTATGCACCCAATGACAGGGCTCCAAAATACATAAAACAAACTCTAACAGCATTGAAAAGTGAAACAGACAGCTCCATGATAATAGTAGGATACTTCAACACACCACCTTTGGTGAAGGACAGAGCATCCAGAAAGAAGCTCAATAAAGACATGAAAGATCTAAATGCTACAATCAACCAACTTGATCTCATGGACATATACTGAACACTCCACCCAACAGCAGCCAAGTATACTTTCTTTTCCAATGCACATGGAACATTCTCCAGGATAGACCACATATTAGGCCATAAAGCAAGCCTTAACAGAATCCAGAGCATCAAAATATTACAAAGCATCTTTTCTGACCATAAAGCCATGAAAGTAGAAATCAATAACAGAAAAAGCAAGGAAAAAAAAACCAAATGCGTGGAAACTGAACAACACCTTGCTCAAAAATTACTGGGTTATAGAAGAAATTAAGAATGGATAAAGAAATTCATAGAATCAAACAAGAATGAAAACACAGCCTACCAGAACCTTTGGGACACAGCCAAAGCAGTGCTCAGAGGTTAGTTTATAGCAATAAATGCACACGTCCGAAATCAAAACATTAACCCCACAACTCGAACAAGTAGAAAAAGGACAACAAAAGAAGACTTCGGGCGCCAGAAGAAAGGAAATGATAAGAATTAGAGCAGAATTAAATGAAATACAGAATCGAAAAACAATTGAAAGAGTTAACACGACCAAAAGCTGGTTCTCTGAAAGGATTGACAAAACTGATAAACCGTTGGCCAAACTGACAAAAGAAAAGCAGGAGAGGAAGCAGATAACCGTATAAGAAACGAGATGGGTGATCTCACAACAGACCCAAATGAAATTAAAAGAAGCATAACAGAATACTAAGAAAAATTGCACTCTAACAAATTTGAAAACCTAGAGGAAACGGAAAAATTTCTAGAAACTCACCACCTACCTAAACTAACACAAAGGTAGAACAACTAAATAAACCTATAACAAAAGAAGATATTGAAAAGGTAATTAAAAAACTTCCAACAAAAAAATGCCCTGACCCAGACAGTTTCACTGGAGAATTCTACCAAACTTTCAGAGAAGCATTAACACCACTACTACTAAAGCTATTTCAGAGCATAGAAAAGGATGGAATATTCTCAAACTCATTCTATGAAGCCAGCATAACCCTGAAACCAAAACCAGGTAAAGACACCACAAAAAAGGAAAATTACAGGCCAATATCCCTCATGAACATTGACGCAAAAATCCTCAAAAAAATTCTGGCCAATAGAAGTCAACAACATATCAAAAAATAATTCACCATGATCAAGTGGGATTTATACCAGCTATGCAGGGATGGTTTAACATTAGAAAAACAATCCATGTAATTCATCACATAAATAAAACAAGTGACAAGATCTACACGATCTTATCAATTGATGCAGAAAAGGCATTTGACAAAGTTCAACACGCATTTCTGATAAACACTCAGCAAAACAGGAATAGAAGGGAAATTCCTCAACATAATTAAGGGCGTTTATACAAAGCCAACAGCCAACATCATCCTTAATGGAGAGGCTTTCAAAGCACTGTGCTTGAGAACGGGAACCAGACAAGGATGCCCTTTAACACCACTCTCATTCAACATTTTGCTGGAGGTCCTAGCCAGAGCAATTTGGCTAGAAAAAGAAATAAAGGGCATCCAAATTGGTAGGGAAGAAGTAAAAGCATTTCTATTTGCAGATGATATGATCTTATACACAGAAACCCCAAAGAATCCACAAGAAAACTACTAGAACTAATAGAAGATTTCAGCAAAGTATCAGGATACAAGCTAAACCTACAAAAGTCAGTTGGATTCCACTACATCAACAAATAGACCCTCCAAAAGGAAATCACCAAATCAATTCCGTTTACAACAGCCCCCAGGAGGATAAAATACTCAGGAATAAATCTAACCAGACGTAAAAAGACCTGTACAATGAATACTACAAGACACTACTGCAGGAAACCAAAAGAGACCTGCGTAAGTGGAAAAACATACCTTGCTCATGGATAGGAAGACTCAACATTGTGAAAATGTCATTTCTACCCAAAGCAATCTACAGATACAATGCAATCCCGATCCAAATTCCAATGGCATTTTTTAATGAGATGGAGAAACAGATCAACTTCATACAGAAAGAGAAGAGGCCCCAGATAAGTAAAGCATTACTGAAGAAGAAGAACAAAGTGGGAGGGCTCACACTACCTGATGGTGTACTGTATTATAGTGCCAGGGTAGTCAAAACAGCCTGGTACTGATACAACAATAGATGCGTAGACCAATGGAACAGAGTTGAGAATTCAGATGTAAATTCATCCACCTACGATAGATAGATAGATAGACAGACAGATAGACAGATAGATAGAGGTAAGTAGGTAAATAGACAGGTAGACAGACAGACAGAGAGACAGATAGACACCTAGGTAGACATAAATGAGATGCCATCTGTCAGTTCTGACTCATGGTGACCCCACATGTTGCAGAGGCTAGAACTACACAACTGCTCTGCATCGGGTTTTCATAGCTGCGACCTTTCAGAAGCAGATCAAGAGCCCTTTCTTCCAAAGTGCCACTGGGCGGATTTGAACCTCCAACCTTTGGATTAGTAGCTGAGCGTCAAACAGTTTGCACCATCCAGAGACTGAATGAGAGAGAAGAGTCCTCAGATTACAAACGAGTTGCATTCCTAAGTCTGTCTTTAAGTCGAATTTGTACACTTTAAGTCAGAACAGTTAGGTACTCTTTGTATCTGATGTCAGTTAGTCAAATGTTTGTCTTAGTATATAGTATATCGTGTACATTTCTATGCATAAAACCATTAAAGAAACACTTCCAGATACACTAAAACATCTTTAACATAACAATACAGCAACAATAACAATATTTTATATGCGTCACAAAGTAATGACTATATGTACATTGTAAGTACCTTGAATTTTTAATATAATAATAGTAATTTTTAATATAAAAGGCTTTATGGGAGTTGATTCATAACTATTGGTTGTATGCAAGTCGGATGTTCGTAACCTGGGGACTACCTGTATATTTAAATTCAGAATAGAAAAAATGTGTTTTGAAAAATGTTATTGGTTATTAGTTGATTGCTTTTAATCTTCTTTAAAGAACTGAAGTAAATGCTGATATTTCCTTCTAATTCCTTTGGTTTTCTGAACGGTGCCTCCTTGAGTATCACTCTGTGCAAAGTCTGAGTGTATGGGCTCCGAGTTTTTGTTCAGTGTAAAATTCAGTAAAATTAAAACACAATACTTTTTCTGGTATTGGGCAATAAAACCCATTGCGATTCCGACTGATAGCAACCCTGTAGGACAGAGTAGAGCTGCCCCACAGGGTTTCCAAGGCTGTAATCTTTATGGAAGAAGCAGACTGCCACATCTTTCTCCACCAGAGTGGCTGCTGGGTTTGAACCTCCGACCTTTCAGTGAGCAGCTGAACGCTTAACCGCTACGCCATCAGGGATCCTCTATTGGGCAATAAACCTTATTTAAAAGAGAAATAGTGACAGGATTAGCAGTATATAACCAGGAAATATCTCTTTTCTGGTTTCTTTTGGATCCTCTTTCCTTGTTTGTCTCTTTTGCTGATATCCTGTGATGACTGCAATTCTTCAACACAGCAGTCACTTCCTTTTATTAGGACTTTCGGCTAATTCCAGAGGCTCTGAAATGTCTCTGTTCGTCTTTTATAGTAGAGAATATTTATCAGCTGCCCTTCTATAGCTCTAATTATTGTTCATAATTTGCTGCTGCAATGATGGATTCAATTCTGAGAAGGCCTTTCAGCTTTAAACAGGACAGAAGTGTGAGGTGGTTAAGGAGGATAGAGAGTATCCACCAGGGCTAAGAGAACACTGTAGTATCAACTCGTGCCAGCTATTCCTTGCATCAGGACAGAGGTGTCAGAAGAGGGCTTTCCAAACAGTTTTCACTGAAAACAGAAATAAATTATTTACTTATCGGTCTTTTTTTTTTTAAAAAAAGTACTCTTCATGCTGTGTTTCTGTAGAGTCATGAATTTTACTCTCCAATTTATGACCAAATGCAGATAGCCACGTGGAAATCTTTAACTGCAAATCTGCAATTGAGTTTAGACTCTCAAGTCATTTGTTTAATGTAATAGAGTCAACATAACCATTTTAATAGATGGCTTTCCCTGGAAGGTACATGTAAGATACAGATGTATCGGATTCCAATGTTGTTTTGTTAAAAACATGACTTGGAAAATATGCACTTTCATAAAAGCATACGAATATACGTATCAGTTCGTTTATTATTGTTACCTGGTGATTTTTCCAGCTATGAGTTTCATTTTAGTGTTTCGTAAAAGAAACACTGAATCACCCTTATTTCACTAGAGTCGTTTATTTGGTTTGAGGCAAATAAATTACCAGTAGGGTTTTGAAAGTACATAACCACAAATGAGTAAGACGTCTAACTTTTCAATTAAATATATAATAGTTGAAAATTGAGTATCTAGTTCAAAAGTTCAACAGCACAGAGAGAAATCTGTTGTTTACCACAAGGCCTTTGGTTCAGCATGGATGTTTTTGTTCATTTGGAAAAAGAGAGAACATCAACCATGACTTAGTTTTCTGTGCCTTTCATCTCAAATTGTTTTGTGCTTTTACTCTTTCTCTTAAAAACAGCCCTGCTGGCTTTAGTTCACTTCTGTGGCTTATCAGCTTAAAGAAAGTTTTTAAAGAAAGAGGTCACATATCACCCTAGCAACCTGGTTTGAGGGGACTGTTGTATCCTAAAACATAATACGAGCAAAGCCATCATCTGGCGGATTTATTTTAGATAGCCACTTCTTATTAACTGGTCATGTTGTCCTGGTGAAAAGTGAATATTGCCAGGACTTAAAGAAAGGTGTTAGAAGTATTTCCTGACAGCAGTATGTGTAACTGCAAGATTAGTTCGTTATTCTCAGAAGTGTACGTTAGCCGGCAACTACTAGGTTAGCCCAAGGTATCTTTTTGTATAAGTGGTGTCTGGCAAAGATTTAGTAGTCAAAATACTCAAGCTGAATAGGAATAGGCACAGCTTGAGAGTTTATAGGAGCCCGGGTGGTGCAGTGGTTAAAACGCTCGGCTGCTAACCCAAAGGTCGGCCGTTGGAACCCACCGGCTGCTCTGCAGGAGAAAGATGCAGCAGTTTGCTTCCGGAAAGATTTACAGCCTTGGAAACCCTATGGGGCAGTTCTGCTCTGTCCTGCAGGGTCGCCTTGAGTCGGAATTGACAGACCACAGTGGGTTTTGAGTTATAGATGCTACCTGGAAAGAAGTTGCAAATGGAATGATGTGCAGACATCTTGCTTCTTTTTGTTCATTACTGAAGAAAACAAGGGGTCACATAAGTTGGTACACACAGACACACAAATAATACAAAGACATGTTGTCCTCTCTACTATGCTTCATTTTTGGCCCTGGCTCCCAGGCTTGGGTGAGTTTTCCAGTCAGGGAGGGCTTCAAATCACAGATTAATACTTTTTCCCTTTATCTTTCTCCTGCAATTTTCATATCAGGCTGGAGCAAATATTTTTACATACCTCTGTACCAAACAGGCAAGGAGTCACAGTGTAGCGGAAATGGTTAAGTGCTCAACTAATAAGCAAAAGATTGGCAGCTGGAACACACCCAGAGGCACCTTGGAAGAAAAGGCTGGAGATCTGCTTCCAAAAGGTCACAGCCTGGAATAATGCATGGACTACAGTTCTCCTCTGCACAGATGGTGTCATCATGGTTGGAATCGACTCAATGGCAAGTGGTACCGGTACCAAACAGGTACCAGACAATTAGGAAGACTAAACAGAGCTATTAATTGAAAGACAGAACCACTTCTCAACGTTGTGTATTATTTCTGTTAGTATTTTCTTTCTCTGTTTATCATAGGATTTCAGCCTGGTCCAAAAGGAAAAAAAACCAAAGAATATTACAGGTAGATGAAAGAGGCATTTTTGGCTTGTGACAGTCATATTGTTGCAATGCTAGCAAGCGCCTGTTCTCTTGAAGGTCTCTGTATAAATTATCCCAAAGAGATAATTGTCCAATTTTCTCCACACTGAGGAAAGGCTTATGTTATAGCAGAGTCACCCCTGAATTCCAACAGCAAATTCCTTTTGGCCTAAAGCTAAACGGACTCTTAGCCACATTATCCAAATAGGTCATTATTGATAGTGGAGATTGAAAAGGGGAACTATAGTAGATGCTCAAAGCTTGGCTTATGAAGAGTAAAATTTAAGAGTGAGTGCTCCTGTCCTTGCTCCAGGCTAATTATATTTAGATTGTCATTATGTCACAAGCCGGAAACCTCAGCAGAAAAGATTTTTGCAAGAATTCAAGTACACAGTAAACTCATAAACAGTCTGACCTGTGCCCGCTACGCTGTGAAGACCAGTTACACGTCCTATCAGTGGAAGATTTAGCACTCATTTCCGGCGCCTGCTGAGCTGCTCGCCCTTCCCCGCCACAGTTTTCTTTTCGCCCATATGTTGGTGTCTTTTCTGTGTCTGACCCTATCGATCTCTTAAAAGTATTAAGTGATAGTTTAACTATTGTATGCCAACTCTCATGCATTTCTTATAGGGCTATAAATCCATATGTTCTTTCAAGAGTATAATTTGGCAATACATATGACAAACTTTAAAAATATTAATACTTCTTGAGCCAGGAATTTTACTGTAAGAAATTTTCTAGTGAGGAAATAATCATGACTGTCCACAAAGTTAGGGCCCTGCGTGATGCAAATGGCTTGCTCTTGTCTACTAACCTAAAGGTTGGTGGTTTGAACACACCTAGTGGTGTCTTGAAAGAAAAGCCTGGCAATCTGTTTTCATAAAGATTACAGCCAAGAAAACCCTATAGAGCAGCTCTACTCTGTAACACATAAGGTTGTCATGAGTAGAAATCCATTCAACAGTAACAGGTTTGATTTTGTTGTTGTTGTTATTCCAAACAATTAGCTATTGCATTGTCCTAGAAAATGGTATATAATAACAAAAAAGTGTAAACGATCAAAATGTCCATTTGTAGGGGATTTTAAAAACTAATTCTGGTACGTCAACACAGTGGAATATTAAGCAGGTAATAAAAAGATGTGGTGGTGATAATATAAGATTCTCATGTTATTGCATGAAAAAATCACAAAAAAGAAGAAAATGATCTTTTGAAATAATAAAAACAAAACTCTTCTGTATATGTAAATATAAAGCAAAACAGCAATAACTAGAAAGTTACATTTCCAAAGGCTTACAGTGGTGAGATACGTGGTAGCATTATGGGTAAGACATGCGTATGTATATACGAATATGTGTATATGTGTGCGTAATTCCAGGTGTGTATTTAATTTTCTTGACTGAACAGGCATGACTTAAGTCATTTTAAAAAGACACTAAGCTACAGTTTTAAAATTAGCTGATAGACACAAGTTAATCTCTCATAGGCACCTACATTTAAAAAGACTAAAAAAATTGCTACTCTTTGTTTGGAGATAAAAGCAGTTGTTAAGAGACATCTTTCATCCTATTCACCCTTTGTCTCAGGAAATAAAGAAAAAGAAGGTTTGACATACTAGACTACTTCAGAAAAATTGCCAGATCTTATTAAGGAATATTTAGATGGGATATGCTGTCTGCTCAGCTCTTGTTATCATTGTGTGTCCCCCAGTCCATTCCGACTCACAGAGATCCTAAAGACTAGAGAGTAGAACTGTCCCATAGGGTTTCCAAGGCTGTAATCTTTCCCTCTCAGAGCAGCTGATGGGTTCCAACCTGCCCACCATCTGGTTAGCAGTCGAGAGCTTAACCACGGCGCTACCAGGGCTCCTCCCTGCTTGGCTAGGGATAATATTTGTCACATCCTTGTCAATGTACCAGCTGAGAGAGTTTTACTCGGAGGGGAAAAAAAGGCCCAAACAGACACAAATAGAGATAAAACCTGAACTATTAAGCTTTGTCTATTCCCAAGAGGCAAATCCAGAATGCCAGGGAATCAAATTAGAAAAATATAAGGAGTGATAAAGAACATGGAAACAAGATGTTAAATTGTCAGGTTTAAAGGAAACACCAGCATGATCAGAAAAAGTAAAAGGCTTCAGATGTAGAGAGATGGGAAGGATGGAAAGGAGCAGGAATTTTCCCCTAAAGACAGGAGCTTTCGTTACTGATTGTTATCAGCCAGTTTTCTGTCCTCGGAGGCCGTGTGCGTTTGTCCTCAGTAGGTTTTATCTTGCTGCATCTGTTAATCGCTCATTGCCTCATCTTCTCTCCTGTTATCCTGTAGTTTTCCATGTATTCACCCTGCTTTGAGCTTGATTTTCTCCTATCTGTGTGCTTTTGTTGCCCCTACTCCCCAGTATAAAAGAAATGGCAAATACAGACCCTGAGAGATGAAGACTTGGGGCAAATAGCTCCCCAGAATAAATGTCTCATTAAAAAACACTCGAAAGTCTTGAGTTCAGAGTCAATTATAGCTGTGGATTTCCGAGCACACAGAAGGATACAGGAAACTGAGATTGTCTTTAAAGACAGAAGCACAAAATTTGTTATTCTGGCAGGAGAGTAAGTTCTGCTGCCCACTGAATAAGTCTCAGTGGAAAGACCTATTCATGTAACGGGCTCTTCTTTCTACAAAACTCTGAAACCTGAACAAAGAACAAAATAGGATGCTAGTTTTGCGCCTATAGGAATAACTGACTTATTTCTCCTCGGTCTCAGGAAATAAATAGGAATAACTGACTTATTTCTCCTCTGTCTCAGGAAATAAATACAACGAAGATTTGACAAACTAGACTACTTCAGGAAAAATTGCCAGGCCCTATAATGGGATATGTAGATGAGATATGTTCTAAGCTTGACTCGAATTATATGTGTTAAATCCTTGTCAATGTGCTCCTTGCACAGTTGATATTTGTAGACCATTCAGCTTAATGGCACACCTTCCTTCTCACTAGGCACCTCTGATTGCCTTAGGATAGCATGTGTAGAAAGTAAGCAGGCATGTTGAAGCAAAGATATGATCGTCAGCTTTGAACCGAGTCAAGTTGCTGTAAGACCCTTCTAATACTCTGGTTGGTAGAATTCTCACCTTCCATGGAGACGAATTGGGTTTGATTCCGAGCCAGCGTTCCTCATGCACAACCACGACGTGTCTGTCAGTAGAGGCTGTGTATTGCTATGATGCAGAACAGGTTTCAGCAAAGCTTCCAAATCAAGACAAACTAAGAATAAAGGCCTGGCAATCTTCTTCAAAATCAGCCCATTAAAACCCTGCTGTTATTATTGGCTGCCGTGGGGTCCATTCTGACTCATGGTGACCCCAAGAGATGTAAAATGGTACAGCCACTATAAAAACAGTTAGACAGTTCCTCAAAAAATTGAGCATGGAGCTTCCATATGACTGAGCGATCTCCATCCCAGGTATACACGCGGAAGTGAAGGCCGGAACACAAAGGTAAACCTGTACACCAATGTTCATTGTGGCACTTTGTATGATAACCAAAAGTTAGAAATAACCAAAATGCCCATCAGCAGATGAATGGATAAACCAAATGTGGTACATACACACAATGGACTGCTCCTCAGCCAGGAAGAGAAATGGCGTGCTGATGCATACCACCACATGGATGGACCTTGAGCCATCATGCTGAGTGAACTCAGTCAGTCACGAAGGGACAACTACTGTATAATCTCACTTATCTGGAATAAGCAAAAGATGTGCATATATATAGGGAGGGGTGTGTGTGTGTGTGGAATAAGCAGATTATTAGTGATTACCGAGGGAGGGAGTGGAAGGGACTTACTCTTTGGTTTGGGAAAGATAACCCTTGGAAGTTCCCCAGCAACTGAGGCATCTTTGTTATCTATAACGGCCAGACAACACTTGAAAATGTATGCAAATAAGCGGGAGCAACAAAGCCAGAGCTTGGTCAGCTAACCTCAGGAAGGGATGGAGGTATGATTTCAATCACGTATATTCAGTGATTTAAAAAATCACAACTATGCAATGAAGCCTCCATCACGACCATGCCGTGAAGCCTCAGTCACGACCATGCAGTGAAGCCGATAAAAGGCCCTGAACGCAGAAAAGGCTGGGGCTTCCTGCAATGATGAGAGCACCTCAGGAGCGTGGTGCGTCCCTGGGGACAATGGAAGCCGCTCGCCAGGATCCCACCCAGACCTCGTCCTGCATGTCTCTTAGTTTGTATCCCTTCTGGTTATAACAAATGAGTAACTCTAAGTGTAGACACTGTGAATTCTATGAGACACTTCTAGGAACTAATGAACCCATGGGGCAGGGAGCCATCAAGAGCTGACGGTTGCCTATTTGTCAGAGTGACGAGCAGAGTCCTTCCAGCTTGTGAACTCTGACCCAGCTCTGGGTGGCTGTGGGTCAGAGACATGCTGCATGAGCAGACGGACAGACGGATAGTGTCCGTAAAACCTGTGACACAGCTTTGGGTGGCTGAGGTTGAAGAGGAAGAGTGCTGCTTGGGCGGCTGGCAGGGAGGACGGACAAGTGAGAAGAGGCGGACTGGATCCATTGCAGGAGAGAATTGGATTCGTGCTGATCCTTACTGCATGGTTAGCAATTACCGTGGGATTTGCCCACTGGGCCCCTTGTTAGTGCAACAAGAAAGTCAATTTCCCCTTCCCACCGATTCGCTGCCCCAATCCATGATGGAAGGGTGGCCCCACAGAGATTGCAAACATCTTGCCAGCATGTGCTAGGTACTTGGATCAGGGATCAGCTAGAGACCTCTACCTAGTTGCCTGCCAATCCAGCTGTGATCCTGCCAGCTCAGGGACAACTGTTGTCTTGCTCTGTCCCAAATGCCACAGAAGATGTGCCCAGCACTGACTCACCTTGCATGGCACCCTTCATAGATCTCCGGAAACACTTTATAGACCTAAGACATGAAATGCTGAGCACCCCCAACAGGACTTGCCGCCTGTTTGGGGGAGGCAGAAAGGCATGGGAGGCAGGAGCCGTGAGCTGAGATTCCAAGCCCCCGGGGCACCTGCCATTGTCCTACTGGACTGAATTCACAAACCACAGATAGAGAGATAAAATTATTAGGAATTATATCTTCAGACAAGTACCACAGAGTATTAAATGCCAGTGCGGGGCCCCTCTGAGTGTGGGAATCTGCATGGCTGCGCTGGTGGCATGTTCACGGAGCTGGCTACAACCCAGAACCGGATACGTGAGCAGATACCTTCACGCAGCGTGTAAAATCCTTCTCACCACTTTTATTTTCTCGGTGGAATTCATTCACCAACTGAGAGGCAGAAGAGGGGACAAGAGTGGCAGTTTCAGGAGAGAGAAGAAAAAATTCAAGATTCATTTCAGAAGAGCAGAAAAGAGGAAATGAACTAGGAAAATACATTTGGGTTGCTGGGCAGTTCAAGTGAGACACTTGAGTGGAAGGGCCATGAATTTAAAGAGACACCGAGCAGTAAGGTGGCGTTATTTTCTCCAGCCATATCCAGCTGTGGGGGTGCAGCAGGGATTATGGAAGGAACTGAATATAACCAGAGTGGGAATTTTTCCAGGCAAGTATGATGAAGCGAAAAAGGGTAAAGGAGTTGCATTTCTATGGAAAGGTGTGATTATAATGTTGGAGCGTGGCAAAAAAATTACAGATTGCTTAGTAATTTTCAGACATTTTGTGCCAGAGGCATTACATTCATCATCTCATTTACTCTTCAACATATTATTATTAGATTCATTTATTTTTTCCAACAAATATTTACGGGTCATCTCTTATGGGTCAGGCACTTTTCCATAGCTATGGTTTATTTACAAAGAAGGTTTGTCTCTTGTGGAGCCGAACAATGCCAATACCATAAATAAATGAGTAGGATAATTTCAGGCAGAGGAAAGTGCTTTGGAGATAATATAACTGGGTTATAAGGTGGAGGCTGAGGTTGGAGAGGATAATATATCAAGTGGTTGGAGAAAGTCTTTCTGAGAGGACAACTGAGCTGAAACAGGCAAGAAAAAGATACACATTCCACACGTATTTAATATGAGCAGAGGATAAGGAGATAGGTCTTAGATTCACAAGAGCAGTTGAAATGCAGTTACAATGCAGTTACGCAGGTGGGTGCCATTCACAAGTTATTCTGTGTCTAGCAGAGTCACATAAATGGTGCCCTCTAGAGATATCACAATGGTTAAGCACTCAGCTGCTAACTGAAAGGTTGATGGTTCGAACCCACAAGCTGCTCTGTGGGAGAGAAGACCTAACTATCTGCTCTTGTAAAGATTACGGCCTGGGAGACCCTAGTTCTACTCTGCACTGTAGGGTCACTACAGGGTCGCAGGAGTCGGAATCAACTGGACGGCACACGACCACAGAAATGTGCAGTGCACAACCCGTGCATACAATACTAAATGAAGTCCTGCCTAAAGGAAGGGGCTTGAGTCCGCCCTCAGCCACGGAAAACCCTATGGAGCACAGTTCTGCTCTGACACACATGAGGTCACCACTAGTTGGAATTGACTGCATGGCAACTGGTTCTTAACTGGTAACATTCAAAGAAGTGTTACAGAGCACATCTGCTGAATTCTCTCCCCCATTGCAGATACAACCTTCTCACTTCTCTCCTGGCCCATCTGTCATTTCTACTCTACCCAACAGATCACTGGATATTATATAATTATATATATGTATACATATATACATATAATTTTAAAAAAAAATTTTTACTGTACTTCAGAAGAAGGTTTACAGAGCAAACGTGTTTCTCATTAAAAAATTAATACACATATTGTTTTGTGACATTAGTTTCCAACCCCACGACATGTCAACACTCTCACTTCTCGACCTTGGGTTCCCCTTTACCAGCTTTCCTGTTCCCCCCTGCCTTCTCATCCTTGCCCCTGGGCTGGTGTGCCCCTTTAGTCTTGCTTTGTTTTATGGGCCTGTCTAATCTTTGGCTGAAGGGTGAACCTCAGGAGTGACTTCGTTACTGAGCTAAAAGGGTGTCTGGGGGCCATACTCTCGGGGTTTCTCCAGTTTCTGTCAGGCAAGTAAGTCTGGTCTTTTTTCTGTGAGTTAGAATTTTGTTCTACATTTTTCTCCAGCTCTGTCTGGGACTCTATTGTGATCCCTATCAGAGTAGTCAGTGGTGGTAGCCAGGCACCATCTAGTTGTGCTGGACTCAGTCTGGTGGAGGCTGTGGTAGCTGTGGTCCATTAGTCCTTTGGACTAATCCTTCCCTTGTGTCTTTGGTTTTCTTCATCCTCCCTTGTTCCCAATGGGGTGAGATCAGTGGAGTATCTTAGATGACTGCTCACAAGCTTTTAAGATCCGAGATGCTACTCACTGAAGTAGAACGTACATTTCTGTGCCTTTTCTTGCTGAGCTGTGCTTATTCTTGTGTGCGTTCTCCACTGCTCTTGCTCTTCTCTCACACCTTACACCTGTCTGTGCCTGAATGTCAATTACTTGTAGCCAGGGCTCCCAACCAGTTCATTCTGGTTTGACCCCCCCCCCCCCCCCGCTGAGCATTTGCATTTCCACCCCAGATGTGCTGAATTGGAATCTACATTTTAACAAGATCTAAAAGAACCATCTGAGAACTTTGTTAAAGTGTAGATTTTGATTCACTATATCTGGGGTAGAAATGCAAATGCTCAGCAGGGGCGTTAAACTGGAATGAACCTGTTTGAAGCCCTGTTTTTAGCAAAGAGCTTATTTAGAAAATGACTGGGTTCTGATTCTACAACTACACAAAGGTCATTCAAAGCACAGAGTCGTTACCTACTGTAATATTTGTGAGGCTTCCATTTTCTCCACGATGCTCTGCTGCCCGTTTTGTGTATGAACGCTCCATGTGCAAGCGACTATGACGGGTTCATTGTCTCTGCTCTGAATGCTTTCTGATCTTTGGCCAGATGCCCTAGCGTTCTCTTTTCTTTCTGTGCTGCTGCCAAGGGAAGACACTTAATTCTCCTCTTTATTATGTCAAACTTTGGGATAAAGAATAATTTTATGATTGGGTATGTATTGAAAAGGAATCTCTGTTGGGTAAAAACACAGATGCCATCATATTTGAAGTGTAAATCAGGCAGTCCCCGGGTCATATACGAATGTCCAACTTAGGAACAGCTCGTACTTGCTCTTTAATGTTATGTAAATTTGCCCTCACTTTGAAACGATCGAATCAACCCCTACTCCCAAAAATTCTTCATCACAGTCACCTTCACTTGCTGCACATGTAGCTTTTAAATCATTGAAAAGGCTTTCAGCCTTTTCTTGTACTAAAGTAAGGCTAAATAAGAACCATATACACCTAGTCCGACTTATGTATAAATTCTTAAAGACACAGTTAGGAATGGATCTCGTTCATAACCCAGGAACTATCTATCGTTTATATCTTAAATTATATCTTTTCATGGATTTTCCTGGTTAACTTTTAATGGTCACTGTATCATAAAGGGAAAGAACAATGAACTGGGAGTTAGAAGGTCTGGGTCCCAGTTCTGTTACTGATGCTTTCTAGCAAGCTAGCTAATTCTTATTTCCTCTCTCCAAACATGCTGTAAAGAGCCCTGTGGCACAGTGGTTAAATGCTCGGCTGCTCACCAAAAGGTTGGTGATCTGAACCCACCCAGAAGCTCCTGGGAGAAAGACTTGACGATCTGCTCTTGTAAAGATTACAACCTAGAAAATCCCGTGGGGTGGTTCTACTCTGTCGCATGGGGTTGCTATGAGTTGAAAACCGACTCAATGGCACCCAACAACAACAACAACAAACAAACATGGTGTGGTGATCTGAGTCCAGCGTACAGTGTTCTTCTGAAAACCAAAGAGAATATGGATGTCAGTGGTTTGTACACAAGAAAAACACGCTATAGACCTGAGATATTATTATACAGGTTATGTTTCTGGTTGCTTTCCTGTAGTCCATTTATTTTTTAAGATTATAATTAAGAAAGGCCAGAAAAATGATGACTCTGGCTGAAGACAGTATAATGAAACAGTCAACATAACACTGTCACAAACCAGCAAAAAAGATTTGCCCTGGAAAATTTATTGTCTAGGAGACAGGGTTAAAGATAATCACAGTAATTGATCTTTTTATGAATGTGAGTCATGGGAAATTGAACTGTCCTAATGTACTAATGACTTGAAAGCCTATGAACTGTCCAAAACACATACTTACACGTGGGAAAGAACATTATGGCCTTATAAATACTGAGGTCACGTAGCTACTTTTCAAACACTAAAGAGGAAGAAATCGTACTATCTTTTTTTCTGTTTATTGGAAGAAGGAGGTTTCACTAGCAATTTATTACTAAAAAGAAACTTCAATGAAAAATTGAAATGGAGAAAGGGATTTAGAAGTATCATGGGGATTACAAGAATCTTCAAAAAATAAAAAGAAGAGTCAATTTTAGAAATCAAATTACTCCTTTAAATAAAGTTCAGAACTTCCAACAGTTGGCTTTCATTAGAGAATTAGCAGATAGAAGGGTGTAGCTGAGCCAAGTGATGCCAAGTGTGTCCTCCTGATCTTTACTTGCTGTCTTGGGTTCTCTGTTATTTCCACTGCCGTGAACATACTGGTCCCAGAGCTTACCCTTTGCAAACAAATAGCTTTGCTTTGATTCTTGTAGCCTGAAATCAAATCTGTGGAGCTTTAGTCTAAACTGATACCTGAGTTAAATTTGGAATCTCAGCAGGAGCTACACCCACCTCAAATTCTTGACATTGTTGGTCATAATCCAAGCACAATCTTCTTGTTTCTCTCCCGACCTAGCTATCATTTCTACTCTGCCCAACGGATCACTCATTTACATTCTAAACCTCTTCACAGAATGTTTCCTTTACTGTCTTGATTTAGCAGAAAACTTCCTCTCCCCAAGAACATCTCTTTCCCTGAAGCCATCTCAAGTGGAGGCTGTTCATCCACTCAGAGTTAGTATACCAAATATACCAAGAAATGTGGAGGATTTTCACTCTGGGTAAGATTTGAAGCCAAGGGTTTTGGAGAGAGACATGATGTGATCTGTTAAACATTTGGGAAAGATCACTCTGGATGTTGTATGGCAAGAATAGTGAAAGCAAAAAGGAAACTTTAAATAATCCTGTTGATTGACAATGGTGTCTTGGACTAGAATGTTAATGAGGGAAGAACTGAAAAGTGGTAAGACTAGATACTTTTCAAAGAGCTGTCAGGATTTGATTATGAATTGGATGGGGATGTGAGACAAGAAAAAACAATCAAACGGTTGCCCTGGAGTCACTTCTAACTCATGGCAACCCCATGTGTGTCAGGGTAGAACTGTGCTCCCAAGGGTCAGTGGCTGAATTTTTGGAAGTAGATCATCAGGGCTTTCTTCTGAGGTGCCTCTGGGTGGACGCGAACCTCTGTTTGGTCAGCAGCTGAGTGTGTTAACTGTTTGCACCACCTAGGGATGCCTATGAGAGAAGAAGAGGGGTCAAATATGTTTCTAAGTAAGTGTGTGTGTGTGTGTGTGTGTGCGTGTGTGTGTGTAGCTGCACATGTGCACTCATGGATGTGTGTTTCCTCAATTAGCTATGTGAAAGAAAGAGAATGTCATTTTATTGAGATGGAGAAGACTGTATATGGGGAAGGATTGGGTTTTGTAGGGTGGTGGATTAAAATTCAAAAGTTCTCCTTTGGATATTTTGAGTTTGAAATGCCGATTAGACATTCTTGTGGTGTTGTCAAAAAAGCAGGCGAATTTTAAAATCTAAGGAAAAAGTTTGAAGCTACATAAATTAATGTAGGAGTGTTCTGTACATAGGTAGTATTTAAAACCTGAGATAGGAGGTCACCCAGAAAGTGACTACATCTAGAAATGATTAGTATTGTAAAGAGTGTACACACAAATGTAGAGAGAATGTGGTGGAATAACAAAGGAGACTGAGAAGGAGCAATGAGTGAAGCAGAAGGAGAACCAAGAGAAAATGGTATTTTGAGGCTAAGTGAAGAAGGTGTTTCAAGAAGGAGGAAATGATCTGATGCTGATAGAGCAATATGGAGATAGAGTGACAGATATTTCTAGGAATATGTCTTTGGATTTGAGGGGTTTTCAGTGGGACAGCTCATTTTTTACATTTAATTGAGGACCTCTAGAGAGCCCTATTATTGAAGAAAGCCAATGTTTTTCCAGTTACCAAGAACCACGTTAGGTGAGAATCTAAGTATGAACAATAGTCAGCAAAAAAAGACCAAATAAATAAACAAAACCAACCAAACACACACACACACACGCACACACACACACACAAAATTAGGAACAAACAAAATTTAAAAAGTACAGGATCTGAAGGAAAACAATTTAAAAACTTTACTAATAGATACTGTGGTAGCAGAATAATGCCCCTCAAAGGTCTCTATGTCCTAACTCCTAAAACCTGAGAATAAATTACCTTAAATGGCAAAAGGGACTTTGTAGATGTGAATAAATTAAGAATTTTGAGGTGAGGAGATTATCCTGAATTATCCAGGTAGGTCCAATGTAATCACAAGTGTCCTTATAAGTGGGAAGCAGAAGGGTCAGTCAGAGGAAGAAGAGCTGTAACAGTAGAAACAGAAGTCAGAAGGACGTAGGGCCACTAGCCAAGGAATGCAGGCAGCCTCTAGAAGGGGGAAGAGGTAAGGAAATGGACTTTCCCTTACAGCCTACAAAGAAACACAGCCTTGCAGTCTTAGCTTAGACTTCTGATCTCAAGAACAGGAAGATAATAAATATGAGTTCCTTTAAGCTACTCTGTGGTCATTTATTATAGCAGTAATAGGAAACTTATCCAGATTTTAAAAGACTTGAACCAGTGGGAAGAAATCCCTTATTATACATAGAGATATATCTGCACATGCCTGGAAAGATTCCTGGAAGGAGTCCCAGTTGGGTGGTGGGATGTTTTATCCCCCGGGGCTGTAAGAATCTTTTAACTTTCTTTTTTTTTAAATTAACCATATATTGTTGTTGTTGTTGTTGTTGTGAAGTGCCGTTGAGTGAGTTCCAACTCATAGCAACTTCACACACAATAGAATGGAACACTGCCCAGTCCTGTCCCATCCTCACAATCGTTGCTATGCTTGAGCCCATTGTTGCAGCCACTGTGTCAATCAATCTTGTTGTGGGTCTTTCTCTTTTTTACAGACCCTCTACTTTACCAAGCATGATATCCTTCTCCAGGGGCTGGTCCCTCCTAATAACATGTCCAAAGTACATGAGACAAATTCTCACCATCCTTGGTTTTAAAGGAGCATTTTGGCTGTATTTGTTCCAGGACAGATTTGTTCGTTCTTCTGGCAGTCTGTGGTATATTCAATATTCTTTGCTAACACCATAATTCAAAGGCATCAATTCTTCTTTGGTCTTCCTTATTCATTGTCCAACTTTCAAATGCATATGAGACAATTGAAAATACCATGGCTTAGGTCAGGCACACCTTAGTCCTCAAAGAGATATCTTTGCTTTTTTAACACTTTAAAGAGGGCTTTTGCAGCGGATTTGCCCAATGCAATACATCATTTGATTTCTTGACTTCTGTTTCTATGGGTGTTGATCGTGAATCCAAGTAAAATGAAATCTTTGACAACTTAATTGTTTTCTCTGTTTATCATGATGCTGCTTATTGGTCCAGTTGTGAGAATTTTTATTTTCTTTATGTTAAGGTATACTCAGTACTGAAGGCTGTAGTCTTTGATCTTCATTAGTAAGTGCTTCAAGTTCTCGTCACTTTAAGAAGTAATACATGTATTACTTTTTATAAATTTTTTGAACATGCCACAGATGGGATGAAATTGAACAAATTCATTCCTAGTCATTGCACAAGGCAGTTTCTCCCACCATTAGTGGGTAACATTTCCTCTGCCACTGGGATGGAGAAGAAGGTTTAAGTAAGAAATGCATGGGCACTCCCTGGCCACGGGCCCCACCCCTCCCTCACTGGAGAGACCACTTGTTTCTTCCCAGCCACATACCCTGCCCCTCCCCATGCTTCACCTGCCACCTTGATGAGCAGGCAGAGCGAGAGCTTCCACACTCCCTGGTAGCTTGCCCTGACCCAACCCTTGCAGGTCACCCCACCGAGCAGGTGGAGGGAGCACTTCCACAATTGTGAGCATTCCTGTGCCACGGAACAAGAGGTGGATGGCAGCCAGCACCCACCCAGCACTCCCACAGCCATCTCTCACACACAGTGAACAACAACACAGGCTTTCCTTGCCTGCTGCAGCCACACCCACCTAAAGACAAATGGTGAACACTCCCAAGCTGCTAGACAAGTGATTAGCAAAGCAAGCCCAACCCACCCACACTGATATAGCAAAACAAAACAAAAAATCGTAAATAAATACTATAACACATTAATGCCTCAGAGACACCAAACAATATCAAGTCATTTAAAGAAACAGGACAAGATATTTCAAGCAAGTGAATGAAATAAAGAGGCAGAAAACCTTCCTGAGGAAGATACGGTAATGGAACTACCTGATAAGGAATTCAAAAGACTTATATACAGGGTCCTCAAAAAGATCAAGGAAAACACAGAAAAAACCATGGAAAACAGCCAAAATCCTAGAATAATTCAGGAACAAAATGACAAAATAAATAGACAACTAGAAACCATACAAAAACAGCAAATAGAAATCCAGAAGATTAACAAAAAAATTTCAGAAATAGATAACTAAATGGAAGGAGATAGGATTAAAATTGAATCAATGAAGACAGAATCAGAGAAATGGTTGACAAATCCTTTGATACTAACTTGTCTGAGGAATATTCAGAAAAAAAGAATGAAGAAAGCCTAAGTGCTATCAACACTATCAAGAGGAATAATTTACATGTGACAGGAATTCCAAAACAGGAGGAAACAAACAAATTAAAAAAAAAAAAACACAGAAAAAATTCTTCAAGATTTGCTGGCAGAAAACTTCCCCAGTATCATGAGTATCATGAGAGATGAGAAAATATCCATCCAAGAAACTCAACGAACCCTATAAAAGATAGACCCAAAAGAAAGTCACCAAGACATATCATAATCAAACTTCCCAAGGCCAAAGACAAAAAAAGAATCCTGAGAGCATCTTAGGAAAAACAAACTGTCACCTACAAAGAGGAACCAATAAGCCTACGCTCTGATTTCTCAGCAGAAACCATGTTGGCAGGAAGGCAATGGATGACATATATAAAACCCTGAATGAAAAAAACTGCCAACCAGGAATTTTACATCCAGAAAAATTGTCTCTCAAATAAGATGGCAAAATTAGGACATTTCCTGATACACAGAAATGAAAGGAACTTGTAAAAACCAGACCAACCTTACAAGAAATATTAAAGGGACTCCTTCAGACAGAGAAACACCACCACCAGACAACAACCTGAGATTAAGACACATGACCGCATCACCCAAATACCAACTAAGATAAAGAATTCTCAAAAATAAAATGAAGTTAGAAGACTGAAAACAGGGAACGAGAGACATCAATCTGTAAATAAAAACAACTTCAAAATAAAAGAGAGAATAAATGGTATAGCTACAGAACTTCCATATGAGAGGGAGTCAAGGCAATATCAAGATATAATAGTCTGTTTTAAACCTAGGAAGATAAAGGCAAATTTCAGGGTAACTACAAAAAAAATTAGTAAATCTACTTACCAAAATGAAAAAGAATAAAACCATAAAGACTAAATAAACACAAAATCAACAACAATGAAGGAAAGGAAGATAAACTCCATAAGCAAAAAAGAACTCAGTACAGAAAAGCAAGCAGAACAAAGAAACTGTCAACACCATACAAAAAAAAGCACAACAAAATGTCAGTGGTTAATTCACATCTATTAATAATCACAGAAAATGTAAATGGGTTACTGAGACACAGAGTAACAGAATGGATAAAAAAATGACCCATCAATATGTTGTCTAAATGGACACATCTTAGACACAAAGATATAAATAAGCTAAAAATCAAAGGATAGAAAAAAATATATCAAGCAAACAATCACCAAAGAAGAGTAGGAGTGGCAGTATTCAGCTCTAATAAAATAGACTTTAAGGCAAGATCCACAACAAAAGACAAGGAAGGGCATTATATAAATGATTAAAGGCTCAACTCACCAATAAGACATAACCATAATAATACATGTGCACCTAATGACAGGACATCAAAATATATTAAAAAAAAAACTCTAACGGCATTGAAAAAAGGAATAGACAGTTCCACAATAATAGTAGGAGACTTCAACACACCACTTTCAGTGAAGGACAGAACAACCAGAAAGAAACTCAGCAAAGATGCAGAAGATCCAATTGCCACAATAGAGCAACTTGACGTAATGGAAATGTACAGAACGCTCCACCCAACAGCAGCAAAGTATACATTCTTTCCCAATGCACATGGATCATTCTCCATAATTTTAGGCCACAAAGCAAGCCTCAAAAAAGTCCAAAACATAAAAATAATACAAAATATTCTCTCTGATCACAACAATATAAAAGTTGAAATCAATACTAGGAAGAGCAAGTAAAAAATAAAATATATGGAAATGGAATAATACCTTACTTAAAAACCAGTTGGTAATGGGAGAAATCAAAGAGGAAATTTTAAAAAATCCCACAATCAAAAGAGATTGAAAACACATCTTACCAAAACCTTTGGGACACAGCAAAGGCAGTGCTCAGAGGACGATTTATAGCAATAAACACACACATCAGAAAGGAAAGATGTGCCAAAATCAAAACTTTACAGCTTGGATAAATAGAAAAAGAGCAGCAAAAGAAGCCCACAGCCACCAAAAGAAAGGAAATAACAAATATTAGAGCCGAAATAAATGAAATAGAGAACAGAAGAGCAATACAAAGAATCAACAAGACCAGAAGCTGGTTCTTTGAAAGGATCAGTAGAATCGAGAAACTATTGGGCCAAAGTGAAAAAGAAAAGCAGGAGAGGAAGCAAATAACCTGTATAAGAAATGAGATGGTTGCTATTACAACAGACCCAAGTGAAATTAAAAGGAACATAACAGAATACTATGAAAAATTGTACTCCAAAAAATTTG
The DNA here is from genome assembly GCF_000243295.1 of Trichechus manatus latirostris. Taxonomy (NCBI): domain Eukaryota; kingdom Metazoa; phylum Chordata; class Mammalia; order Sirenia; family Trichechidae; genus Trichechus; species Trichechus manatus. Next base: position 9,619,011 of record NW_004444025.1, read on the forward strand.
AAAACCTAGAGGAAATGGACAAATTTCTAGAAATACAGTACCTACCAAAACAAACACAGAGTTAGAAAAACTAAACAGAACTATGACAAAAGAAGAGATTAAAGAGATAATAAAAATACTCTAACCAAAAAATGCCCCAGTCTGTATGGCATCAGAGAAGAGCTCACACCAATACTCCTCAAACTATTTCAGAGCATAGAAAAGGAAGGAATACCCCAAAATTCATTCTATGAAGCCAACATAAGCCTGATGCCAAAGCCAGGCAAAGACACCACAAAAAAAGAAAATTACAGACCAATATCCCTCATGAATATAGACGCAAAAATTCTCAACAAAATTCTAGCCAATAGAATTCAACAATATATTAAAAAAAAAATAATATGTCATGACCAAGGGGGATTCATACCAGGTATGCAAGGATGGTTAAATGTTAGAAAATCAATCAACGTAATCCACCACATAAATAAAACTAAAGAATCACATGATCATCTCAATCGATGCAGAAAAGGCATTTGATAAAGTCCAACACTCATTCCTGATTAAAACTCTCAGCAAAATAGGAATAGAAGGGAAATTCCTTGAAATAATAAAGGGTATCTATACAAAACCAACAAACAACATTATTCTCAATGGAGAAAGACTGAAACTTCCTATCGAAAGCAGGAACCAGACAAGAATGCCATTTATCACCACTCTTATTCACCATTTTACTAGAAGTCCTAGCTAGAGCTATAAGGCAAGAAAAGGAAATTAAAGGCATACAAATTTGTAAGAAATAAGTAAAACTATCCGTATGCACAGATGATATGTTAGTGTACATAGAAAATCCCAAAGGTTCCACAAGAAAGCTACTGGAATTAACGGAAGGAGTCAGCAAAGTAGCAGGATACAAGATCAACATACAAAAAATCAGTTGGATTCCTCTAGACCAACAAAGAGAACTTTGAAAAGGAAATCAGGAAAACAATACCATTTACAATAGCCCACAGAAAGATAAAATACTTAGGAATAAATCTAACAAGTGATGTAAAAGACCTATACAAAGAAAAGTATAAAACACTACTGCAAGAAACAAAAAGAGACCTACATAAATGGAAAACCGTATCGTCTTCATGGATAGGAAGACTCAACATTGTGAAAATGTCAATACTACCCCAAGCGATCTACAGATATAATGCAATCCCTATCCAAATTCCAACAGCATTCTTTAATGAAATGGAAAAAATAATCACCAACTTTTTATGGAAAGGAAAGAGGCCCTGGATAGCTAAAGAATTATTGAAGAAGAGAACAAAGGAGGAGAACTCACACTACCTGTTCTCAGAACCTACTATACAGCTAGGTAGTCAAAGCAGCCTGGTACTGGTACAATGACAGATACATTAATCAATGGAACAGAATTGAGAACTCAGATGTAAATCCATCTGCCTACAGTCACCTGATCTTCAACAAGGGCCCAAAATCCATCAAATGGGGAAAAGACAGTCGTTTTAACAAATAGTGCTGGCAAAACTAGATATCTCTCTGTGGAAAAATGAAACAGGATCCATGCCTCACACCATACACAAAAACTAACTCAAAACAATCAAAGACCTAAATATAAAACCTAAAACTATAAAGAACATAGGGGGAAAAAAATGGGACAATGCTAGGGGCCCTAGTATATGGCATAAATTAAATGCCAAACATAACTAAAAATGCACAAACAGCAGAAGATGAACTAGATAAATGGACCAGCTAAAATTAAAGACTTATGCTTATCAAAAGACTTCTCCAAAAGAGTAAAAAAAAGAACTTACAGATTGGGAAAAAAAATTTGGCTACAAGATATCCAACAAGGCTTTGATCTCTAAAATTTATAGAAAACTTCAACATCTCAACAACAAAAAGACAAACAATCCAATATAAAAACGGGCAAAGTATATGAACAGATACTTCACCAAAGAGGACATTCAGATGGCTAACAAACACATGAGGAAATTCTCGGAATCATTAGCCAGTAGAGAGATGCAAATCAAAACTACAATGAGACACCATCTCATTCTGATGTTACTGGCACTAACCAAAAAACCATAAAATAACAAATGTTGGAAAGGCTGTGGAGAGATTGGAACTCTTATATACTGCTGTTAGGAGTGGAAAATGGTACAGCCACTATGGAAAATGGTATAGCGCTTCCTTAAAAAGCTAGAAATAGAAATACCACGTGAACCAGCAATCCCTCTCCTAGGTATACCCTAAAGAAATAAGAGCTGCCACATGAATAGATATATGCACACCCATGTTTGTTGCAGCATTGTTCACAATAGCAAAAAGATGGATACAACCTACGTGCCCATCAACAGATCAATGGATTAACATATTGTGGTACATACACACAATGGAATACTACACAATGATAAGGAATAATGATGAATCTGCGAAACATCTCACAACATGGATGAAGTTGGATGACATTATGCTGAGTGTAATAAGCCAATTACAAAAGGACAAATATTGTATGAGACCACCACTACAAGGTAACAATAAAATGTTTACACACAGAAAAAAGAAAAGAAGAAAGCATTCTTTGATGGTTACTATGGATGGAAGAGGAAAGGAGGGAAAATTACCAAATAGAAGACACGTGTTAATACTGGTGAAGGAAACAGCAATACACAATATGGGAGAAGTCAGCACAATATGACCAAGGCAAGAAAGGTCACTGAGAGGAATGCAAGAATAAAAGCCAAGTACGGTAACTAGACAATCCTGAAACATAGTATTAAAAAACAATAATTTACGAGTGGATGCACGGGTAGATAGATATGCCAAGAGGTGTGGGAAGGAGAAAGGGAGCACACCCACTGGCAGATACAGGTTTGGTGGCGGATATTTCTACATACATGATGGTAGGTGCTCCTCAAGGATTAATATAGACACTAGAGCACACAAGACGCACAGTCAGGGAAACCTCTTAGACATAACCAAACACCTCGTGGGCTGAAGTTCCTAGGCTCAAAGGCAAAAGACCATAGTCTCGGGGGACATCAACATCAACTGGCACAACATAGTTCATAAAGACAATGTTCTGCATTCTACTTTGGTGAGTAGTGCCTGGTGTCTTAAAACCTTGCGAGCGGCCATCTAAGGGACAACTATTCGTCTCTTCCTGTCCAGAGCAAAAGAGAGTGAAGAAAACCAAAGACTCAAGGGAGCAATTAGTCCAAAGGTCTCATGGACCACATAAACCACAGCCTACCTGACCGTGAGACCAGAAGAACTAGACAGTGCCCGGCTATGACTACTGACCCCTCTGAATGGGATCACAACAGAGGGTCCTAGACAGAGCGGGAGAAAAATGTAGAACAAAAAATCAAATTCACAAAAAAGACCAGACTTACTGGTCTGACAGAGACTGGAGGAACCCCCGAGACTTTGGCCCTAAGATACCCTTCTGACCTGGAACTGAAGCATTCCTGGAGACCACCTTCCAGCCAAACAATAGACAAGCCCATAAAATAAATAATAACACCCAAGAGGAATGTGCTCCTTAAAACAATCAATGAGCTCAAAAGGGCAATATTTGCCCAAAAGCAAGGATGAGAAGGCAGGACGGGGTAGAAAATCAGGACGAAAGGAAACGGGAAACCCAGGGTGGAAATGGGGAGAGTGCTGACCCTTTGTGGTGTGTGAAACCAAGGCCATGTAACACAAGCCACAAACTCTGGAATGGGAATGGCACTTTCACCAAATGCACACGCGCACAAAGACTTACCACATTAAAAAAAAAGAACTGCATGGGTAGTTGGTTTGCACTGATGCTCTTAAATATACGCAGACACGCTTTACACCTTAACACGGAAACCTACAGAACACAGTCACAGAGACTATCGCTAGGTCTTTAGAGCTTTTGCCAGATACTCTGCAGACTAAATAATAAGGAATCGTCACAATAGAAGTGTCCTCTTATGTTTAGAAATGATAATAGCTTTGAGTCAAATTTTATGTGTAATATGTTCATTTCTTCCTAGAAAAAGAAAAGATGCGTGGATGCTGTGTGAAAGGACGTAAATGTGGTTGTCTAACAAGCAGCACATTTTCCTTACCGCAGATCACTAACACGTAAATCCTTTTTGTAAACCTTCAGCACATCTATTACAAAATGACACCACTGACAATGATCACAGCAATAAATGAGTGCATGACTAAGAACAAGGTGCGATCAACGGGGCGGGCCTATTTTAGGATAAGAAAATCATTTGCAAAAGGATAGTACGCGCTTATTCTGATAGACAATGGCTTTTTTGCTGTCCTCAACCACACGTTATTCTGATTGCTGTTCATGCACTATTAGGCTAAAAGTTTCTGTCTGTTCATAGAAGGCCACACATATATGATGTTCTTTGCAGTTATACTTTTATGTTTTCTTCTGCTTCATTCACTTTGGTTCCCTATAAAAAATTCAGTCTTATTTAGAAATATTGTAAATATATACCAACTCAGCAGCTGCCACCTCTACACCTCTGTTCCCTAATCACCTTTTTTTCTTTTTTCAATTTCAAGGCCCAACACTATTTTTATTAAACAAACATAATTTTGGCATTTTGCCCTTCCAAATTAAAATAAACTTTTTTTTTCTGGACAAAGACGTTTCATGATAGTTTATGAAATTAACATAAGAGACTACACATGCTTATGACTATGAAGAGTTCATTTGAATAAAAAACACTGTGTACCTCCCTCCTCTGTCACAGAATTAAATACGGAAAGGTATGCGCTTTCTAAACTTCAGTGTGCATCACAACCAAAGAATATCTTCATTTGTTTACTTTTTAATGTTAAGCTTTCTTATATTCCCAGAAGTCTTAACTTAAAGATTGGAATTTAATAAATTGTGAAATAGCGTTTAAATGTTATTAGATGGTAAGCGGACCCGAGAATGTGAATACAGAAGATAGAGATTGTATAAACGTAGAGCTTTGGCCCTTAAGAGAATGTAGTTTCTTTTCATTTTACAGTTTGGTTCCAAGAGAAATCACATAAACTGGTGCCATGCTCACTGGAGGGGGTTTTTCAATGAAATTTGTTTTACTTTATGAATTAGGTTTACAGACTTTTAGTACTTTGCCTGGAAGATCAAGGCTAATCTACCCACAACACTTACCATTGAGAATTCTGCACGTTTTTCACTCAACACTGTTAATAAATACAAACATAGAACATTAAAAAATGGCAAATATATCATTTGCCAGAAAATAACACCAAAATACGGGAGTTTTTAAACAAATAAACATGGTTTCAAATTTAATATTTTTCTCAACATTACTAATCATCGCTAATGTGGTTTTTAATTCTTCCAGACAGAAAGAAATCTTATTAATACCATATCTATAAACAGTGCTACTTTCTTATTCTGCCCATTTGAAACAATAAGACATTGACTGCAGTGGCCATTTGGGCTTCTCCTAGTCTGTGCGCTTATGGAATGAGAACCCTGTGCTGTGGTATAGTATAGCTCATTAAGCATAATCGAATTTTATGAACAATATAAAGTGGGGCTGATATTGGCTCAGAGTTATCAACACTAAGGAAATGATGAAAACTCTGAACTAGATATAATGGCTTCTATTCTGATCTTGCTTCATTTTCTGTGTTTTATCCTCAACTTTGTCTGTCTCCAGTGATAGAACATAGGGTAGAGTATAATCTGCTTTTCCCGAAAGCTTTCAAAAAGCCCTGGGCAGCTCCCAGTCTAAAAAGAAAGCAGACATTACTGTGTTCTAGGCACAGTCAGCTTTCTGGGGCTGAGAATTCTGTCCTTCAGTGTGAAAAAAAGAGAAAAGTAAGTGTTGTGATAAATCTCCAAATATTGATCTTGAACGAAGCTTATCATTGTTTTTCTTCAGAGGGAAACTTAGAAGCTACTTGTCTTAGTCATCTAGTGCTGCTCTAACAGAAATACCGCACGCAGATGGCTTTAACAAACAGAAGTTTATTCTCTCACAGTCCAGTAGGCTACAAGTCCAAATTCAAGGCATCAGCTCCAGGGGAAGGCTTTCTCTCTCTGTCGGTTCTGGAGAAACGTCCTTGTGATGCATCAGTCTTCCCTTGGTCTGGGAGCATCTCAGCACAGGAATCTCAGGTCCAAAGGACACGCTCTGCTCCCGGCACTGCTTTCTTGGTGATATGAGGTTCCACATGTGTCTCTGCTCACTTCTCTCCTTTATATCTCAAAAGAGATTGGCTTAAGACCTTAATTTTGTAGACCTCATCAGTATAACTGCCAGTAACCATCTTATTACATCATAGAGATAGAGTTTACAACACATAAGGAAATCACATCAGATTACAAAATGGTACACGATCAGACAATACTGGGAATCACGACCCAGCCAAGTCGACAGATAATTTTGGGGGGACACAATTCAATCCATGAGACTACTTGACCATCTATTTTAACTTTAGATCTTTGCTTTTTAAGCTTGTGAAAAATGTTGTTTCTAATCTATAATATGTCATCCTTCATTTTATTAAGTACAAAATTTAGTTATGCGTCAATCTCTTTATCAAAATCTTAGCCACAGTGACATTTATTAACTAATTTATTCACTTATTTTATCAACAAACATTTACCCTACTACATAGAAAACATTTTGCTAGGCACTAGGGGTAAAGTAAAAGACAGAACTGGTTCCTGTTCTTATAGAGTTTTTTATTGGGATCAGTTACAGACATGAACAAACTCTAGTGTGCTGCTTAGAATGATTTCATTGCTAGAGGCAGAGCACTTAAGATGCCCAAACTTAACAACTATGGGGCACCGGCAGGGAGGAACCCTCCTCCCTTTTCTTTCTTTTCTCTTTGTTAGAAGAGTCTCGAAGTAGTATTGCTTGGGGCCCAATGCGTTATACAATTAAGTTAAGCAAATATTTCAATACAGGCCATCTTCGTTTTGCATGGTTCTGATATGCATGAATTTCAGTTATAATAATTTGTTGTTATTGTTATTAGGTGTTGATGAGTCAGTTCCGACTCATAGTGACCCTATGTACAACAGAATGAAACACTGCCTGGTCCTGCGCCATCCTCACAATCATTGTTATGCTTGAGCCCATTGTTGCAGCCACTGTGTCAATCCATCTTGTCGAGGGTCTTGCTCTTTTTCACTGACCTTCTGCTTTACCAAGCATTATATCTTTCTCCAGGGACTGATCCTTCCTGATAATATGTCCAAGTACGTGAGACGTAATCTTGCTACCCTTGCTTCTAAGGAGCATTCTAGCTGTACTTCTTCCAAGACAGGTTTGTTCATTCTTCTGACAGTACGTGGTATTTTCAATACTCTTCGCCAACACCATAGTTCAAAGGCATCAATTCTTCTTCAGTTTTCTTTATTCGTTGTCCAGCTTTTTCATGATGAAAACACCATGGCTTGGGTCAGGCACACCTTAGTCCTTCAAGTGACGTCTTTGCTTTTTAACACTTTAAAGAGGTCTTTTGCAGCAAGTTTACCCAATGTGCTACATCATTTGGTATCTTGACTGCTGCTATCATGGGTGTTGATTGTGGATCCAAGTAAAATAAAATCCCTGACAACTTCAGTATTTTCTCCATTTATTATAATGTTGCTTATTGGTCCAGTTGTGAGGACTTTTGTTTTCTTTATGTTGAGGTGTAATCTATACTGAAGGCTGTGGTCTTTAATCTTCATCAGTAAGTGCTTCAAGTCCTCTTCACTTTCAGGAAGCAAGGTTGTGTCATTTGCGTAACACAAGTTGTTAATGAGTCTTCCTCCAATCCTGATGCCCTGTTCTTCTTCATATAGTCCAGTTTCTTGGATTATTTGCCCAGCATACAGACTGAATAAGTATGGTGAAAGGATACAACCCTGACGCTCACCTTTCCTGGCTTTCAACCACGCAGTATCCCTTTATTCTATTCGAACAACTGTCTCTTGATCTATATACAGGTTCCTCATAAGCACAATTCAGTGTTCTGGAATTCCCATTCTTCCAGATGTTATCCATAATTTGTTACGATCCATGCAGTTAAGTGCCTTTGCATAGTCCATAAAACACAGGTGAACATCTTTCTGGTATTCTCTGCTTTTAGCCAGGATCCATCTGACATCAGCAATGATATCCCTGGTTCCATTTCCTCTTCTGAATCTGGTTTGAATTTCTGGCTGTTCCCTGTTGATGCAGTGCTGCAACTGCTTTTGAATGATTTTCTGCAAAATTTTACTTTTGTGTGATATTAATAATACTGTTCGATAATTTCCACATTCGATTGGATCACCTTTCTTCAGAATAGGCATAAATAAGGATCTCTTCCACTCAGTTGGCCAGCTAACTGTCTTCCAAATTTCTTGGCAGAGACTAGTGAGCACTCACAGTGCTGCATCAGTTTATTGAAACATCTCAGTTGGTATTCCATCAATTCCTGGAGCCTTGCTTTTTGCCAATGCCTTCAGTGCATCTTAGACCTCTTCCTTCAGTACCGTCAGTTCCTGATCATATGCTACCTCCTGAAATGGTTGAACGTCGACTAGTTCTTTTTGGTATAGTGACTGCGTATTCCTTCCATCTTCTTTTGATACTTCCTGTATCGTTTAGTATCTTCCCCATAGAATTCTTCACTATTGCAACACGAGGCTTGAATTTTTTCTTCAGTTCTTTCAGCTTGAGAAATGCAGAGTGTGTTCTTTCCTTTTGGTTACCTATCTCTAGGTCTTTGCACATGTCATTATAATACTTTGTCTTTTCGAGCTACCCTTTGAAATTTTCTGTTCAGCTCTTTTACTTCATCATTTCTTCCTTTTGCTTTAGCTACTCGATGTTCAAGAGCAAATTTCAGAGTCTCTTCTGATATCCATTTTGGCTTTTTCTTTCTTTCCTGGCTTTTTAATGACCTCTTGCTTTCTTCATGTATGATATACCTCAATCCACAACTCATCTGGTCTTCAGTCATTAGTGTTCAACAGGTCAAATCTGTTCTTGAGATGGTCTCTAAATTCAGGTGGGATATACTCAAGGTCGTACTTTAGCTCTCGTAGACTTGTTCTAATTTTTTTCTGTTTCAACTTAAGCTTGTATATGAGCAATTGATGGTCTGTTCCACAGTCGGCCCCTGGCGTTGTTCTGACTGATGATTTGAGCTTTTCCATCGTCTCTTTCCAGAGATGTAGTCGACTTGATTTCTATTTATTCCATCTGGCAAGGTCCACAAGTATAGTCACCATTTATATTTTTGAAAAAATGTGTTTGCAATGAAGAAGTCATTGGTCTTGCAAAATTCTGTCATGCAATCTCCGTCACCATTTCTATCATTAAGGCTGTATTTCTAACTGCTGGTCCTTCTTCTTTGTTTCCAACTTTCACATTCCAATCAGGTAATTATCAATGCATCCTGATTGCATGTTTGATCAATTTCAGACTGAAGAAGCTGGTAAAAACCTTCAACTTCCTCATCTTTGGCCTTAGTGGTTACTGCATACAGTTGAATAATAGTGGTATTAACTGGTCTTTCTTGTAGGCGAATGGATATTATTCTATCGCTGACAGTGTTTTACTTCAGGATAGACCTTGAAATGTTCTTTTTGATGATGAATGCAACACCATTCTTCTTCAAGTTGTCATTTCTGGCATAGTAGACCATATGATTGTCTGATTCAAAATGGCCAATTCCAGTCCATTTCAGTTCACTAATGCCTAGGATGTTGATGTTTATGCATTCCATTTCATTTTTTAGAATTTCCAATTTTCCTAGATTCATCCTTTATACATTCTACGTTCTGATTATTAATGGATGTTTGCAGCTGTTTCTTCTCATTGAGTTCTAAGATTGCTTTGCATGGTTTCAGCTTGTACAGACATTTTTAAGGTCCTGCACCACCATGTGAAGTGAAGACTGCCTGTATAAATGGTTTAAGTATGGCCATCAAACTCAGAACTCATACCCCTCTTTAATGATAAGCATCTAAGGATGCTTCTCAGACCTTCTGCAATTATAGTTTCCCAGGGTGACTTCACCATTTGGATAGGAAAAATATGTCTTAACTATGGTAGAAGGCACAATTTAAATTATTTTTCAAGGCAATTATTCAGCTCCTGGGTACATATGATTCTTTCTTTTGTTTATTGTTGTAGTTTAAGTGAAAGTTTATATTTCAAGTTAGTTTCTCATACAAAAATTTATATATACATTGTTATGTGACCAAAATTGCTCTCCCTATACTGTGACAGCACACTCCTCCTTTCCACCCCCGATTTCCCATGTCCATTCAACCAGCTCCTAAACCTCTCTGCCTTCTCATCTCACCTCTGGACAGAAGCTGCCCATTTAGCCTCATGTATCTACTTGAGCGAAGAAGCATACTCTTCATGAGTATCATTTTATATCCTACAGTCCAGTCCAATCTTTGCCTGAAGAGTTGGCTTTGGGAATTGTTTTAGTTCTGGGTTGACAGAGAGTCTGGAGGCCATGCTTTCCAGTGTTCCTCCAGTCTCAGTCAGACCATTAAGTCTGGTCTTTTTACTAGAATTTAAGTTCTACACCCCACCTTTCTCCTGCTCCATCAGGACTCTCTGTTGTGTTCTTTGTCAGGGCAGTCGTTGGTGGTAGCCAGGCACCATCTAGTTCTTCTGGTCTCAAGATGTGCAGTCTCTGGTTTATGTAGCCCTTTCTGTCTATTGGGCTAATACTTTCCTTGTGTCTTTGGTGTTCTTCATTCTCCTTTACTCCAGGTGGTTGGGACCAATTGATGCATCTTAGATGGCCACTTGCTAGCTTTTAAGACCCCAGTCACCACTCACTAAAGTAGGATGCAGAACATTTTCTTAATAACTTTGTTATGCCAGTTGACCTAGATGTCCCCTGAAACCATGGTCTCCAGACCCCTGCCCCTGCTACTCTGTCCCTCGATGTGTTTGACTGTATTCAGGAAACTTCTTAGCTTTGGTCTAGTCCAGTTGTTATGACTTCCCCTGTATGGGTACTTATGATTCTGATCAGACTCATTTCAATGGTTGTCGAGACATTTCTAGTCACGACTAAATCCACAGTGGTGGACACTTCCTCAAGCTGAGATCCTTGTCCCATAAGGAAAACTAACATAAAAGAAGAAACTATTCAAATAGCAGGAAAATGTTCTAGAATCCCAGCTATCATTGCAGAAGAGTTCCAGTGATATTTTTTCTGAGAACAGCAGAAAAATAGATTCATTTCAAGGTCCAAGAGTAAAATGTTCTTGATTTTTAAACTGTAGTAATAATAAAGTGGAATATATTTTCTCTTAGAAAGAAATACTGTATTCCTGACTTCTCACGACTAGAATGCACATTTCTTTCACCCTCTGAACGTTTTTTATCTCTCTGTTGCCACTTATTATTACAGTTCATATCTCATTTACCAAAGCCAAAGCACTAAAAATAAACTCAATCCAATGAACTTTCTTTTTCTTTACATATATTTTGGTTTACCCTTCATGAAATGGAGCAAAAACAATGTGTTTCTTTTCTCTAGCTAAAAAACGTTCATATAATTCAACTCCTAACATTTCCAGAGATATACCAGTTGTCACTATTTTACTGAAATGGTCTCATTTATTTGCTTGACTTTGAATGTGTTTGTTTGCATGTGCAGCCTTGAAAAAGATTACATACAAAACAATTTCCAGCTGTGGTTTGATGGTGGAGGTCACACATTTTAACTTATCCTTTTCACGACAGAGTTATTTTTGGTAGTAAGCTTTTGATGATACAATGTTTTCTTCAGCCATGGAATGCATGCTAAATCATTGAGTCTTTTTAAATTTTTGTTAGGCAATATGGATTTTGATAAATATTACCGCATGAAACTTTTGAAAAAATGGGGTAACACATAAAGGCACCCTACAGTGGCTGCACGAAATTGTGGCTTGAGTCTCCTTCTTAGTGCTGTATTGTCTGCATTGCCTTCTTGATCCCCTGACAGGTCAATGCTTCCCAACCTGTAGGAACCAGCTGTATGTCATTTGGCACCCCACTTACTCCTGGCTTGTTCCTCATAAAAAAGGAATGTCTTCCTCTTCTTTTGATTTCCTGGCCCACTGTAAGCTGCCTAATGAGAGAAAGCCTGAAGGAAAGTTGGTCACATCTGTCACTATTGTTACAGTTTTACATTGTAAAATATCTCTTCCATAAATACAGACAAAAAATAATCCACATCTGTATCTTCATGGGTTAAATCCTGGTAAACTTTGGCATTTTGCTGTAGCGAGTTCATTATATTTTCAAGTAGAAGACACCTTGGCATCATTCACCTTCATTTTGTTTGCTTTCATCACGGGCATCATCATCTGGATCACCCCTTCCTTTTGCAACATCGACTGCTTCATCATCTAATACCATGTTGAGGTCGTTGTGGCCACCATCAAAATGAGCTTTAGATTCCACAAGACTCCTCCGCGGCATAGTCATCACACTTCTCCTCGGAATTATCCTCATTCTCAGGTAGAGAAAAGAAATAATCTAGATTCTCCTTATCCTTCAAGGAGCCCATTTCTGAAAAAGCAGAATTTTTCATAAAAAAGTAATTCCCAGTTCAGCAAAACCAGGATAATACCAATATAATACCTTCAACTCAATATGAGAATACGCAAAGGGAGACATTGCATAATTTCAGCCTTTTGTAAAATAAAAGCACCGAAAGGAGTTGGTGTCATGGGAAAAACACTGCTACAATGAGGTCATTGTAGAATGAACTACTTACAGCTCATAAGCCAGAAGAGAAGTCCCCGACAATTGCAAGAAATATACAGTTATGTCAAGGATGCTATCACACGTGCTTATAATGTATTGCACCTGAAAATATGTTAGTCACTTGAAAATTAAATCATTACAAAAACCACAAATTGTAAATAACACACAGGAAACCGTACGTACACTTACAAGCCTTATCTCGCTGTAACAAAGCCAAAAGAGACAAGAGTTTTACACAGGAGCACCTCCAGGATGCACTACCTCCTACAATAACCCACACACAGTGCTTTGGTGCCACTCAATGTATCTTCAGTTATCACCAGTTATACGTGTCCCCGCCACACAGCAGCACATACCATAAGCAGTGCACTAACATCCCAAGAAACCAGACAGGCAAAAGCTGTTAGTGGGACTTATATATCCCAGTGGTTATGAAAGGGTTATTCAGTCCTGTGGCTCGTCGCTATAGCTTGAAAGACCTGGCAATGAGTTGTGCCGGATGATGGTTGCATAAGTCGAGAAACAAGGCGGGATCAGTTAAGCAAAGTACCAGATCACCAGTGAAAGGATAATACAGATAGTCTTACCTATCCAGCTCCTATTTTTCAATAGTCACATCTTCATAGAACACAAGGTCTCAGGGTTGCTCTCATTTAACATCCAGTGAAAAAGCCCTTTTTTTCATAGTAAATATTCTTGCCCTGCATCATAGATAATAAAACATGAATCCCAATAAATGAGCTGTACTTGAACTAATCCTTCTAATGCTAATGCTCTTCCAGAATTGAAGAGTGTTATGGAGTGAATTGTGTCCCCCAAAAACATGTGTCAACTTAGCTAGGCCATGATTCCCAGTATTGTGTGGTTGTCCTCTATTTTGTTATCTGATGTAATTACCTAAAGCAAAAACCCATTGCTGTTGAGTCAATTCTGACTCATAGCAACCTATAGGACAGAGTAGAACTGTCCTATAGGGTTTCCAATAAGTGGCTGGTGGATTCGAACTGCTGACCTTTTGGTTAGCAGCTGTAGCTCTTAACCACTGCTCCGATGTAATTACCTATGTGTTGTAAATCCTAATCTCTGCCTGTGGTTAATTAGGCAAGATTAGGTTATGTTAAAGAGGATTAGGGTGGGATGGAACACCCTTACTCAGATCATAGCCCTGCATCAATGTAAGGGGAGGTTCCTTAGGGTGTGTGGCCTGCATCATCTTTTACGTTACAAGAAATAAAAGGAAATAGCAGCAATGGGAGAGATAGGGACATCATTACCACCAAGCAAGAAGATCCAGGAGCGGCATGTGTCCTTTTGACCCAGGGTCATTGTGCTGAGAAGCTCCTAGACCAGGGGAAGATTAATAACAAGGACCTTCCCCCAGAACCAACAGAGAGAGAAAGCCTTCTCCTTGGACCTGACACCCAGAATTTGGCCTTCTAACCTCCCAAACTGTGAGAGAATAAATTTCTGTTTGTTAACGTCATCCACTTATGGTTTTTCTGTTATAGCAGCACTAGACAACTAAAGCAGAATTTGGTACCAAGGGTGAAATGCTCCTCAAACAGATACCTACAATGTGGAGGCAGTTTTGGAACTGAGTAATGGGTAGATACTTGAAGAGTTTTCAAGTGCCTAATAGTAAAAGCCTAGATTGTCTTGAAGAGACGGTTGGTGGGATTATGGATATCAAACCCAATTCTGGTGAGAATTCAGAAGGAAACATGGAGAGCTGTAACACATAGAAGGCATAGAAGGCAAGAAGCAGTGGCAGAGAAACAGCAGCAGCAGAACTAGGAGACCAGCACAAGATGGTGCAGAAGCCAACCCACAGAGCAAGAGAGCTGAGTGCCTTCAGGCAGAAGTTTACTGATGGAGTGGAGTGCCTCCATGCACTTATCAGTAAAGACCTTTGGAACACTTGCCCAAGCAGGACAGATGCCAGGCTGGCCCAAGAGGCCCAAGGGGCCGAGGGTCTGAGGGGCTGAGAGACCAAGGAACCAGGAAGCAGAAGCTGAAGAGACAAGGAGTACAGGAAGCAGAGCTGCCTCAGTCTCAAATGGCGGGCCACAACCTCTTGTATCTCAAAGAGTGGAACCACGATCTGCTGGGTCTCAAAGGGTGGGGCCATGGCCTCCTAGGTTTCAAAGAGTCTGATCTTCACCAGCTCAGTTCCAGAGCGTGAAGCCGCCGTTCATGAGTGCCAGCAGGATGGGGCCAGATCTGCTACCCAAAGCTGAGGGGGCAGGGCTGCCATGCCTTAGGGGCAGCAGAATGGGACCTGCTGGGGCCGAGGGGATAGGGTCACCAGTCAGTCAGACTAGGAGAATGGGGCCACCCAAATCCAAGGGAGCAGAGTTGCTGTTCCATTGGGCCTAGAAAATGGAGCTGAAGCCCAGGAATGAGGAGCCTCCACCCAGAATACGGAGAATGTGGCCAACACCCAGAGTCTGGAGGGCAGGGCCATTGCCTAAATGGTCTCAGAGAACAGAGGATTATTTTCAAGACTTCAGGGCTAATGTAATGTGTTCTGCTGACTTGTTTGGTGCCTATTATACCTTCTTTCCCTCCAATTTTTCCCATTTGCAATGGAAATGTCTACTTGTGCTTGTTCCACCATTGTACGTTGGAAGCAGATAACTTGTATTCTAGATTTCACAGAGGAAGGGGAATTGTTCCCCAGGATAGAATTTGGACTTAGAGTTGATTTAAGACTTTTGAGATGATATGATGGGGTGAATATATTTTACATGTGGCAAGGACATGAATTTCTGGGGGCCAGAGGATGCAATGTTATGGATTGAATTGTATTCTTCCAAAATGTTTGTCAACTTGGCTAGACCATGACTCTCAGTATAGTGTGGTTGTCCTCCATTGTGTGATCTAATATAATTACCTATGCGTTGTAAATACTAATGTCTATGATGTTAATGAGGTCGGATTAGGGGCACTTATATTAATGAGGCAGGATACACTCTACAGAATTAGGTTTTATCTTAAGTCAATCTCTTTTGAGATATAAGAGAAAGAAGTGAACAGAAAGGAGAAGGACCGCATTACCCCAAAGCAAGAAGAGCCATGAGTGGATTGTGTCGTTTGGACCCAGGGTCCCTGTGCTCAGAAGTTCCTAGACCAGGGAAAGCTTGATGACAAGGAACTTCCCCCAGAACCAACAGAGACAGAAAGCCTTCCCCTGGAGCTGGTACCCTGAACTGGGCTTCTAGCCTCCTAAATTGTGAGAGAATAAATTTCTGTTTGTTAAAGCCACCCACTTGTGGTATTTCTGTTATAGTAGCACTAGATAATTAAGACAAAGAGTAAGGAAGCATTGTGGATTTAACAACTACACATCAGCTGAATCACATAAGCAATTAAAAGGAAAAAAACATGTCTAAAATTTGTAGGCAATATATATTAAATATGTTCGCAATTTTTTTTAATCAAAATTAAGTTGAATTAAAAATAAGTGAAAGCCTTTGTTTACTCTTGCAAATTCTGTAAATTTTGGAACTCCTTTTGTTAATAATACTATATAGTTTAAGCTATAGGAAGGACTCTAGGAAAAGAGAGTGTCTTGGATTGAGTTGTGTCCCCCAGAAATGTCTGTCAGCTTGGCTCGGTCATGATTCCCAGTGTTGTATGATTGTGTAATCTGATGTGATTTCCTTATGTGTTGTAAACTCTATCACTATGATGAGGTGATCTCCTTATGTGTTGTAAATTCTATCACTTGTGATGAGGTTATACTGATGAGGCTGACAAGATTAGATAGTGTCTTAATGCAATCTCTTTTGAGATATAAAAGAGAGAAGCGAGCAGAGACATACAGGAACCTCACACCACCAAGAAAGCAGTGCTGGGAGCAGAGCGTGTCCTTTGCACTTGAGATTCCTGTGCTGAGATGCTCCCAGACCAAGGGAGGACTGATGCGTCACAAGGACTTTTCTCCAGAACCGACAGAGAGAGAAAGCCTTCCCCTGGAGCTGATGCCTTGAATTTGGACTTGTAGCCTACTGGACTGTGAGAAAATAAACTTCTCTTTGCTAAATCCATCCACTCTTGGTATTTCTGTTAAAGCAGCACTAGATGACTGAGACAGAGAGCAACAAGATCTAAAGTCTAGTCCCACTTTTACCACTAATTAGAATTCTTAAGAAAAAAAAAAGAATTATCCTTCATGAGGACTTACTTTATATCAGTCACTGTCAGTTCCCTTGTTCATACATCTCATTTAGCCCTCACAATAATCCTGTGAGATACCCATTTTTATCCTCATGTTAAAATTAGCAAACAAAAACCCAAGGCTTCCCAAAGCCTGCACACAGCTGTTGTTAGGTGCTGTCAAGATTTCTGAATCAGAGGACCCCATGTGATAGAGTAGAACTGCCCTCTAGGGTTTTCTAGGCTGTAATCTTTACAGGAGCAGGTCGCCAGAACCTTCCCCCACATAGCCACTGGATGGGTCCATATTGCCAACCTTTCAGTTAGCAGCCAAACACTTAACCATTGCGCCACCAGGGCTCTTTTAGCGGGTAGTTAGTAAAGGGCAAACCCGGAACTAAAACAGATTTGCTGCACTCTAAAATCTGTGCCCTTCCTAGTATGTTAAACTGAATTCTCTCTAAATAATCCAGAACACAATGGTGTCCTTTTTCATATCAAATCAATGTCAAATACAAATCCAGCATTTCTCTTTTGGCCTTGAAGAAACTCCCCAATTCTCTTTCTACCATATCCCATCGTCACCCATATTTTATGACCTTTGAATCCTTATCTTTCTAATTTTTGTTTCACTATAAGTAAAAAGGATATCTTAATATCTGCTCCCGAGTGTTATAATCAGCATAAAAGTTATCTGAAAATTTAAATGTAGAAAAACTGAGGGCATAATTATGCATCCATTATGGAACAACAACAAAAAAAATTGTTTTCCCAGCTTAGAATCTACGTCAGAAGAGTATACAGATATATCCTTCATTCATTTCATACCAAGAAAAAACATTAAAAAAAAAAGTCTATAAAGTAAGAAACAGGAGGTCATCAGCTGAGAGAAAATATGTCTTCAGAGTGTTAAAAACCTAAATGCGCAGACACCAGAAGTTAGTGTAACAGAATATATTTCTTGTAAGTAGATACGATTCAAATCAGGCAGCATCAAACCAAAAGTATTGGGAAGGTGCTCTGAAGAGGGGACAGTGAAAGCAGGTTATATAGCTGGGTCATGGTAGGGTAGTCTCCTGAAGATCACTGTAAATCCCTTCATGTTGGTGTCTCAGGAGATAGAGTCAGAGTAGGTGCAGGGCCTCAGGCTCAGTCAGTTAAAAAAAACAGAGTCATTAAGGGCATGCCATATATCCTAAAGCACAGCTTCCAGTCAGACCCTGGCGTTCCTTTTTCTCGAAAATGACTACACATAGATAACTCTCCAAAAGAACCTAATGCCTAAGGCAAAACAGTCTCTAATAAGCTGCTTACTAGGCTATTGTTTGACTTGAAGTTTACTCCAGGAAAATCAGCTTCTTAAGGGGTCAAGTTTCCAAAGGACACCTAAGGGCAAATGGCCTGGGTGGGTCACCCCAACTCCATGGACCCCAGAAGCTGGGATTCTAGGAGAATTAAAATGGTTTCTCAAGAGAATCAGAAGACCTTTTAAAACTTGAGTCTTGAACACAGTCAGAAAATGAAAAATACGAGGACAACAAACAATGAACATTTCATCAGTGGACATTTGAAAAGATGGGTGTGACAGGCTGGTGAGAGGAATCCATACCGAATTATCCTTTTTAGTATTTAAGAGGTGTTTAAGAGATTCTTCTATAAAAGATTTGGATTGTATTAATAGATGTGTTGGTTATAGGAAAATGAGTGGTAAATATGGAAGTGCAAAATACTCTTTGCGGTTGAGTTGATTCTGACTCATAGCGACCCTATATTGAACTAATACAGAGTTTGCCAAGTGTTTTTCCTCTAGAATCCTCTATGGAAAAAAAAAAAGAGAGGGAATTGGCATAAGTAAAGATATTTTAGAGAGGCTGTATACTATTTTAAACTGCATATTGTTTTAAAGGTTCACAACATCATTCCAAACCTGTTGCCGTCAAGTAGATTCTGACTCATAGCAACCCTATAGGACAGAGTAGAACTGCCCCATAGGGTTTCCAAGGAGCAGCTGGTGGATTTGAACTGCTGACCTTTTGGTTAGCAGCTGAACTCTTAACCACTGCACTACGAGGGCTCCCACAATACATTAGCATATTAAAAGCTCTGAGATATCCTCCAGTCAAGAAATTTGTCTCACTTTGCTTGATTTAATTTTCTCTAAATTTATTTGAACTTCAAAAAATTTTTGTAAACTATTTCTTAACATCCCCAACAATGCTAGTGTTCCATAGAACACAGTTCTAGACTGTAAGGAGTCAGTGAAGTACTTTTTAAAAATAGTGAAACACATTACATCAGTGGAACATATTTTGGGAAGTGCTGATTTAAGAACAGCAGTGAGGATTCAGATTTTCCCAACTCTAAGAGTTTGAAGAGAGAAAAGAGAGATAGGCATTTAATCAATCATGAAGTGAAGCTATAAAGCAGTTTGCTTCAGAGTTTAACATATGGCAACAGCAGCAATTCAAGATTTTCAGTTAACGGGGATTAACAGACACAGCTGGAGCCTCTGTTAATCATTCAGAGAGGGTATATGTAGAAGGAGCTTTAAAAGGACTATTCTTTTGCTAAATTTTTGGATTGTGCCTACTCCAAGGGAATGGATTTCATGTTAATTCTTGGGAAGTAAAATTGACATAATCCTTTTTTATAATTAAATGAATTATTTTCAATCAAATCTACTGCTTATGTAAGCATTTCCCACGCTAAATTGTAAAAAAAATAAATAATTCCCTTTGCGTTGTGGTGAGTTGTTTCCCTAAATGTTTAATCTTCAGAGTGAGAACCAACATCATCTACCCCTGTTTCAACCTGGACACTGACAACTGAAATCACCACACAAACACCTACAATAACATGACTTTGCTATTTCACTGCTTCCATTAGCATGACGTCACTTTCCCTACAGTCTCTTGTCCAGGCAAATGGTTTGATTGTTTTCCTGAAAAACTCATCAAGTCTTCAATGGAAAGCATTAACAGACAGTTAACTTGAGCCCTAAGATTCCTTGAAGTCCTCTCCTCAAATTTTTCACTTATTCTTTCTTTTCTCCTAGTGTAAAATCACCACAAAGTTATAGTAAAACAAGAAGAAAGATTTTATTCGGCATGTGTTCCCAGAGGCAAAAGTGGGAAATGAACGAGCATGCTGCCAGAGCTATGTCTCCGAGTCTGAGGAACCTTACAGAATCATCAGTACATACAGACATTACAAATGGGTAACATCATTAAAAGCTTTACCTTTTCACAGATTGGGCTAA
Organism: Trichechus manatus latirostris; assembly: GCF_000243295.1. NCBI lineage: Eukaryota > Metazoa > Chordata > Mammalia > Sirenia > Trichechidae > Trichechus > Trichechus manatus. The sequence goes on from NW_004444025.1 coordinate 9,639,150, forward strand.
AAACTGCTGAATCATCATGATTCTACTTTTTTTCATTGTCTTTCTTAATAACCGTTGGTACAAGTGTCCGTAAGGCAGTCCGGAGGGTCTTCACTGGTCCCACAAATCTTACTATTTACTAAATGCTAACAGAAAAAGATAAGAGTGGAAAATATGTGGGTCTTTTGTGCTCTAAGTATTTGTTTATGCAAAATGTTTCCTAAAAGATATTTTCCAAGATTGTCCTATTATTGTTTTTATATCTCTGGGCCCAGATGATGTGTCCTTGTGAGTCCTTGTCACTCCAGCTGGGTCACATTCTTTATACTCAAGGTCAGGAAATAATGGTTCCAATTTTAACTCCTAAGTCACTTCCTCCTTTTGATCAGTGATTGGATGATCAAAACCTGGACTTAGTTAGGCTCCTAGATAGCAGCCATGGCAGTCTCCTTAAACTCATGGTGCTGGTTTTCCACTGGATGCCATCTGAATCTTCACCAGGATCTTAAGTAAGAGTGACATTTCCATCAATCAAGTTTCAGACATGAGCAGAATTGATGTACATCAACAATTTAGCCTGAGCTTTTCTTTTGCCTTTTAAGTGTGTACAACAATAGAAAATACGTTTTACTATTCCTAATACTATCAGGATGCCGACTAAGAATATTACTATGCCTTGCAATACTGATTTAGCCCATGTACTTATTCCTCATGGTAGCAACCAAATAACTCTGGTGTTTGCGGGGGTATTATAGTGTGTGACCAAGTAGCTTGTTGTCTAATTCTATGTATATCTTGTTCTACTTCTCCTGTATTATTTATACAAATACAACAAGAGGTATTTGCTACAGCACAGATTTCACCTTGGGATCATAAACAAAATCTAAGACCATCTTGTTATCTAATGCCACCTTGGCTAATGAGGTCATAAATTGCTGTTGCGTTTCCATTCCATTAGCAACTTCATCTGCTATTTGTCCCATAATGATGGATAAATTTCTTAAAGATTTCTCCAATTCAACTACACCATAACTAGGAATTAAAGCTCTTAGAAATGACCAACCCCACCCTGAGTGTTGGACCAATGAGTTTTCTTCTGACTCTCATATATCAGAAGAAATGTGTAATGAGTTGGAACTGACTCGATGGCAACCAGTTTTCCATAATTTACCAGCATCATTACTATGAATATCTAAAAGTAATCCCAAAGTTCCTAAAGTGCATTGCCCACACTTTTACCAGGAATCTAAACGAGAGATTGCCAACATAAATTTACTATCAGCTGAAAGGGATCATCTAAACTAGCATAGTTGGATCCACTACACAAAAACATACATGCATAAGGAGCACACAAATTTTGTCTAGTGGAAACAGAAGGTATAGAAAAATTTATGTGTGACAATCATGTTTCCATTAGAGAATTATCAGAGATAGATAGCCTTCCTAGTCATAATTATATATAGGCAAGATTTTTCCAACATTCATTATTATAATCATGAGGATGAGGTAACTGATTACGGGTTGCATGTTATAACACCTTCCATGCCAATCACTTAAATCTCTAGGAGGGTGTTAATATAATTCTATAAGACATCCTTCCTTGTTACAAAGCAAACAAGGATATCTTCAGAGTAACTGGATGTCACACAAGTAGTTACTTAACTGGATCTGAGTGATATGAAAGCCTAGTATTGAAGGTGTTTGGGTTACAGATGGAGTAGTCCATAACTTTAATTGCATGGGGCAAAACCTTGCTAGAGTTTAGAGTGGGAGGTGGAATTAAGTGATAATTTAACACAGGGGATACCAAAAAATCCATCACTGTCAAATTACCAACACTTACTACAGATTGTGATAATTGGATGAAAGTATTTTCATTCCAAGTATCCATTCCTCTAAAAAATAAGAGTAACTAACTAAATAATCAATGTCATTTTAAATCAAAGTTAATTAATATAGATTAGCAAAGTGAAAAAGAATATAACAAATAACAAAATATCTGAATTGTATTTTTTAGTCACTCATCCAAGAGAGGAGGCCCGTTGGTGGTCATTTGGGGAGGGCATCGGAATTTTAACTTCAGTCCTCCTGCTGGTTCAATCACTCAGCCAGGAACCTTGGTCTTCTTTAATTGGGAAAGATGTACCCAGGATTTTACAGCCTGTAATTTTGTAGCAAATTCATTTGTTAATAAAACTTAATAGGGATCTTTCCATTTCGGTTCTAAAGAATCTTTTATCTGGTGTCGTTTCCAATATACATAGTCACCAGGTTCTGGGGCACGAAACCCTATGTAATTAGGAGAATAAGTTTAAGCACAAGCAAGTTTAATCAGTTTATCATTGGCTTTCGCATACTGTATTAAGATTTGACAATACTTTAATAAACAATTAGAGATCAAATTTAAATCAGGTATTACAGCATTATAAGGAAGAGGCATAATACGTCCACTGACTATTTCAAATGGGGTTAATTTGTAAAGATCAAAAGAAGTAGATCACAGATTCATCAATACAATTGGAAGCACTTGAGGCCACATTAGTTTTAAAGAAAAAGTAAGCTTAGTTAACTAAACTTTTATTATTATGTTTATTCTTTCAACTAATCCCAAAGATTGCAGATGATATGGACAATGTAATCAACACAAGATAGGAAAAGTGTTACAAAGTGCTGCCAAAATTTGGCCAGTAAAGCGAGAACCTCTGTCACTACACAGGGAATGAGGAGTACCCCACGTAGGAAGAATATTTTCTGACAAGTTTTTAGCAACAAAGGTTGCAGTTACATTCTGACAGGGAAATGCTTCTACCCAATGAGAATATCTGCATATCATGACTAAAACATACGTATAATTTTGAACTAGGAGAAGTTGCATAAAATCCATTTACCATTCAGATATGGGTCCTGTGGAAGGGGATATTGACCTGGAGGAGTTGAATAAGTTGTCCCTGGGTTAAATTCTTGACAAATAGTGCAATCTTTCACTACTTCATTCACAGTCTTCCAAAAATGACCCCAAAAATATATTTTTTTATTCTTTGTAGAGTTTTATCTCTTCCTAAAAGAACTTTTTAGTGGAAACTATAAACTACAGGTAGATGTAATTCTTTGGGCAGAACCAGAGTTTGATCAGGTCCAATCCAAGATCTGTGTCAGAATGTAGAGTTCATCCCTCCTTTTCCCATATTTGTTGTTCTGAAGGAGGTGTAGCTTTTTGGCATAAAGGTAAACTGTGCCACCTAGCATCTGTTGTTCTCTCTGGATCCTCTGTTAGTGGTGGAGGTAAACTTGATTTCCATCCCCAACACACTTTACATTTTTCTCTATTCCCAAAATGAATGTATTCAAGTAGTTATCTAATCCTGTTCCTTCATCCTCTAATAGAAGTCTATCTATGGTATCATGTTGGTCACGTAAATAGTAAGCTGCATCTGCAAAGTTTCCCCAAAAGTGTTTATCTAAAAATGCAATTAAATCTTCACTCCGTTGTTCTTCAAATTCTAATAAGCAGACTGATAACAAAGGTATATATATTCCCTTAGGAATAAGAATCCTATTTCCAGGACCTATCCACAATTCAGTCTCTTTATTAACATGGCATTCACCTGCTCTCCATTCTGTTATTTCAGTTTCAGAGGCTAATTTTTGGTACCTTTTAATATCCCTAAATTTGGATTCTGGATTAAAAATGAGGATTCTCAAGCTTTTTTGTTCCTAATTTTTTGACTTTGTAGAAGCTTAGGAATGGTTGTAGTATCAACAGATTCTGTTTTAACTGTCCTTGAAGGATTTTCAGTTAAAGCTGGGCTGGATTTTTGGGTCTCTCTACCAGCCACTCTTCTAGCTTGCAGCACCAGTCAACTCATTCCCAATTACCTCCTCACTCTGAGGCTGTCGTTTTGACTGGTGTGCTTGTATCTTAACCACAGCTCTTTCTGAAGATAACAGTAAAGCATCTGAAAGTTCAGACACATACGTCCCGTTCTTAATGGGAGATCTTCCTGACGTTAAAAATCTCTGCTGTTTCCACAGCATCCCAAAATCACAAACCAACTGAAAATACCTTGAATCTGTAACTAAGGTCACAGATTGATCATCTACTAGTTTACAAGCTTGGGTAAGAGCCACTAACTCGTTTTTTTGTGTCAAAGTTACCTAAGGCAAAGGTCCACTCTCCAATACCTCTGAGGAAGTAGTTACCACATACCCTCCCTGATAATTCCTTGAAGTTGGATTTGGTTTTAAATAAGAACCATCTACTAATAAGACTAAAGAAGGGTTAGCGAAGGGAGTTTCCTGGAGATCTCACTTTCAGGTCAAAGTTGATCTGTCAAATCAAAGCAGTCATGTGGTACTCCTTCTTCCTCCGGGAAAAGATAGCAGGATTTAAACCTTTAACAACATATATTTGAATATTTGGGGCTGTCAATAATAAGGCTTCATAAGAGGTTAACCTGCTGGCAGATAGATGTTGAGTTAAAGGAGATCTGAGAAGAGCAGCTACTGAATGTGAAACAAATAAATCTAAGTCATTACCCAAAATTATATCTGCAGTGTTTTCTGCTAATTGAGCAGTTGCTGCTACTGTCCTTAAGCGTGGAGGATAAGCACGAGCAACTGTCTCTGACTGAAGACTATAGTATCCTACAGGCCTCTGATGATCTCCATGTTTCTGAGTTAAAACTCCACAAGCATTCCCATTTTGTTCATTTATGTACAGAGAAAATTTCAAAGCATAATTTGAAAAACCCAAAGCAGGAGTAGTTAAAAGGGCTTGTTGAAGTGCATGTACTGCGTCTACATTTTCTTCAGCAAGGGAAAAAGGATCAATCACTTCTTTTTTCAGATAGTGATATAAGGGCTGGGCTAACAATGAAAAATTTGGAGTCCAATTTTGATGATATCCACAAAGACCTGAAAGAAAAAAAAAAAAGAAACCCCTAATTGCTTCTTTTTGGTAGGCAAAGTAAATATTAATATAGCTTCCTTTCTCTTTGGGTCTATAGAAATATCTTCAGCTGAAATAAGATGTCCTAAATATTTAATGGAAGCATTAAACACTGGGTTGAGCAAACTGTAGTTTTTCTTTGGCTGCCTTATGCCCTCTAGTGGCTAAATATTGTAATAACAGAATACCACCTTCAACCTTATTTTGTTTAGAACTGGAACAAATGGTGAGGTAGTCTATATACTGTAATAACACTGATCCCTGTTCAAACTGAAATTAAACCAAATCTGAACGCAATACTTGTGAAAAATAAATTGGACTTTCAGTGAACCCTTGTGGGAGAACTTTTCATGTGTATTGTAGATTTTTCCAGGTGAAAACAAACAAGTATTGACTATCCTGGTAAACAGATATACTAAAGAAAGCACTACAAAATGTATAACTGTAAAGCATACAGCATCACTTGGTACCTGGGCTAAAAGTAACTGAGGATTGGGAACTACAGGGAATCTAGATATTATAATCTTATTTATGATTCTTAAATCTTGTACAAATCTCCACCCTCTATTGTTTGGGTTTTTTACCAGAAAAACAGGAGTATTACAAGGACTAGTGCATGGTATAATTAGACCTTGCTGAGGGAAATCTTGGATAATAGGTTCTAACCCTGCTATAGCTTCAGGCTTTAAAGGTATTGAGCTATTCTAGACAAAGTTTTAGAAGTATCTATTTGCACCTGAATAGGTTCAGTTGACAAGACTTTTCCCATGTCTGTGGTTGTCTTTGCCCAAAGTTCAGTGGGTACTTGTTCTAATTCCTTCTCTCCTCCCTGAACCTGTTCTATAGTTTCTTCTGTTTCCATTAACCTTCAAATAAAGCATAAAGTGTCTTCTACTTTTCTCTCAGTAATTAAGTTGTCTAACAGAGAAAAGTTTAATAGAATTTCTCCACTGTCAGTAAACTGTATATGACATTACCATTTGGGTAATAAATCTTCCCCTAATAGATAACCAGGCGTATCATTTTTGAGAAGAAATGAATGTAAATCATCAGTAGGTCCTAAGGACGTTGGTACTGGCTCTTCATTAGGCAAAATTTGTTCTTCATTTGAAACTGCCACAATTTTAGAAGTTTTTTACTCTAAGGGAGGGAGTTTTGTAAACACGTGGGGTTTATTGCTGACATGGTAGTCCCTGTGTCAATCAGGTACAAGGCTCCCATTTACTTGGAGTGTTGTCTCTCCCTGACTGTTAAGAGGAACCATGGTGAAAACTCCTAAGTCCTCAGAGCACTGTCACTGTGCTGGTAATGGCAGCACTGAAGGAGTAATCCTCTGTTTAAGTTTTAAACAATCCTTCTTAAAGTGACCAGGTCTTTTACAGTAGTTGCAAACCAGCTAATTTTGGGGTGTGTTCAGCTGAGGTTGTCCCTTGGTGGGAACCCTATTGTTACCATCCCTACTTTGCAGCTGCAAAGCTATTAATTTCTTTTTTTGTTTTTGTTCTCTAGCCTTCAACTCAATTTCGCTTTCCCTATTTTTTCCTCTGGAGTTTAAACTAATTTGTAAGCCACTGTAGCCAATTCTGAAGGATTCACATTTTCCATTTCAAATCATGTCTTTTCACTAAAGCTACTAGTTCAGGCAATAGTTCCCTCCAAAACATGGAATTAAATACATGCTCATGTTCTTTTGTAATTGCCTTTAAGCCTGAATGTTCTTCAAACAGTTTGAAGAAACGATCCATGAAGTATATACATTTTCTCCCTTTTCTTGTCTGCAAGCCTGAACTCTTGTCCAGTCAACCTTTTTTAGAAATATTCTTAGAAATGCATTTATTAATTCTGTGACTAAATCCTGAACTTCATCTCTTAATTTTTTTCCTGTTACTCCAGTTTTTGTAACTAAACTTGCTTCTGGGTCCTTCCACTTGGCTTCAATCCATCTACCTGCTTCTCCTGATCCTAGTAGCATATGTAATGAATTATATAAATCCAAAGGACCTCGTTCATAGGTACTAGTCAAGATAACAAATTCATGTAAAAACTTGTGAGGTTTTTCTTGAGGGTCGGGAAAATCTTTTACAATTGCTCTAAGTTCTGATTTAGACCAAGGATTCACTGTAACATCCACAGGGCCACGTGCTAATTTAGGCTGTCTTAACTATCAAAGGCATCGAAGGAAATGGATACTTACATTGCAGTGGATCGCTGGATTCAAAAGGTACTTCAGCTAAAAGAGAACTAGAAATCAAATCAGGATACAGAGGAGCAGGTTTTTACTTTTTCCTATCTTCTTCCTCTGAGTTTTTTCCTTCCTCTTTAATACCCATAGGAGTTCTATTCATTAAAGAATGAAATAATGCTACCTGACCTTTCTTCAATGTCAAGATCTGTTTTGATTGCTTGGTGTCATGGATTGATTTGTGTCCTCCAAAAATGTGTGTCAACTTGGCCAGGCCATGATTCCTCGTATTGTGTGGTTGTCCACCATTTTGTGACCTGATGTGATTATCTTGTGTATTGTACATCCTAACCTGTATGACGTTAATGAGGCAGGATTGAAGGCAGTTATGTTAATGAGGCAGGACTCAATTGACAGGATTAGTTTGTATCTTGAGTCAACCTCTTTTGACATATAAAAGAGAGAATCAAGCAGAGAAGAGAGAGAATTCATACCACCAAGAAAGAAGTGTTGGGAGGGGGGTGCATCCTTTGGACCCGAGGTTCCTGTGCTGACAAACTCCTAGTCCCAGGGGATGATTGATGACAAAGACCTTCCCCCAGAGCTGACAGAGAGAGAAGGTCTTCCCCTGGAGCTGGTGCCCTGAATTCAGACTTCTAGCCTCCAAACTGAGAGAATAAATTTCTGTATGTTAAAGCTGTCCACTCGTGGTATTTCTGTTATAGCAGCACTAGGCAACTAAGACACTTAGCAATGTTTTCCTGAACCAAAACAAAACTATTAATTTGCTGTCTTCTCAGGGGTTCAAAATACCAATTAAAAAATACTTCCCACTGATTTTGATTTATTTTAGATCCGTTTGCTTCTAACTTACATCTTAAAAAGACTAACCTGACTGACTTAAAAGTCCCTCATTTGGGCCATTACAACAAATCCTTTTCTTCTAGTAAATTATGCCATTTTTCTAAATACCAAGCCACATTAGGCCCAAAATTATTTTACCATATAGGCAGCAGTGTGCCAGATGGTAGGCTGTTAATTTTACTTTTCTCTTGGTTATTTCTCATTTTTAATTTGGAAAGGGGAAAGGAAAGAGGTTTCAGAATAGAGTGCTATTTTACAAATTTTCTCAGTCACAAAAAGAAACCTAATGAGGAAAGCTGTGGGGTTTGGACAGTGTTTTGCTTGGCCTTCGCTATAGGTGGCAGGCAGCCTAATGCTCAAGCCTATTTCATGACTGCCTTATCCTGTCACGGGAGTCTTTAATCCATGTGATGAGCACCAGTGACTGCCTTAATGGCTTTTACTGGTTGACCCGTGCCCAGATTTTGCAGCTTATACTGACCCAGAGCTCTCTGAGAATGGAATTACCTCTTTGATGTTTCAAATGCCCAAATCTGGGCATCAAACTGCAGTTCACCAAAAGGGTCACTAGAAATCACTCTTAACCAAATGAGCAAGTAAAAATCTAAGGAACATTCTCCTTAGTCAAGACAACTGGTTTTCAAAATAATATGCCAGAGAAAAGCTTAAGAAATCATGAGAAAGAGAACAACAACAACAAAAAAAGCAAAACTCATTTTCTAAGAGTACTTACCCCGTTGGTATGGAAGGGATGAAGGAATGTGGAGTACGAACACGTGGGGTCCAGAAGATAAGACCTCTCTTATCTGGCTTCAGTTCCACAATCCAGGTCTCCTCGAGGTTGACTGGGATTCCTTGCTTCAGAAAATCCTGTTACAACTTTACCATTTAATTGTCCTAAGGTAAAATCACCACAGTTATAGTAAAGCAGGAAGAAAAGATTTTACTCGGCATATGTTCCAAGGGAAATAAACAAGCATGCTGCCAGAGGTATGTTTGTCCAAGTCCAAGGAATGTTACAGAATCATCAGTATATATAGACATTACAAATAGGTAAAATTATTAAAAGCATCACCTTTTCACAGATTGGCTAAAAACTGATTTATCATTGTGATTCTACATTTTGAATTTTCTTTATTAACAAAAACATTGGTGAAATTTTCAGTAATGACAGTCAGGAGGGGCTTAACTGGTCCAAAAAATCTTCTTATTTACTAGAAACTCTCTTTCAACTTATTGGCTACTCACAGCAGATCCCATCATGGAGGTGATCATATTATATCAAATCTCATCATGGAGGTGATCACATTATCATATGACTGTCAAACTACATCATAACTGCCAAACCACTGAGAATCATGGCGCAGCCAAGTTGACACACAATCCTAATGATCACAGCTAGACTTAAGTCCCAGAGAGCCCCAAAAGCTGAAATACAAAATGTGACCAGGAGGAGGTACACTACACTCCAAAAGAACTGCTTGACTTTTCTAATGTGTACAAACAGAAACCTGGGGAATATGTGTGGGAATGACTATTAAGGCTGTGGGATAATGGTGCAAGGAACATAAAGATGGATCAGTCTGAGTTTATTGATATTGACCCATTAAGCACGGATTCTTCATTCAATGTTTCAGCTAAAGAGGTTAGGAAAGGATCTAATAGTTTATTTGATTGGATTGCTGGCTTTTGCTCTTTTCTGGATCCCGCATTTGCCTCGTCAGCATCTGACCTCCAGTTCTTGGGACTTGGGCCAGCAGCCTGCCTTCTTACCTGTCAATCTTGGATCCATCAGCCTTCACAGATGTGAGCCAGCAGCCTGCTATCTGACCTGTGGTTTGGGTTCATCAGCCCTTGCTGCCACGTGAGTCAGGAGAAGCCTCCAGCCTGATGCCTGATGCCTGGCCCACGGACTTGGGATTTGCCAGCCTCTACAACTACTTAAGCCATTTTCTTGAGATAAATCTCTCTCTCTCTCTCTCTCTCTATATATATATATATATATATGTAACACACACACACATATATATAGATATATATACACTTCACTGGTTTTACTTCTCTAGAGAACCCAGCCTAAGGCACTAACTTTTACTTCTGAAATGAATAATAGATTATTAAACCCTTCCAGTGTATGTTTCTTCTAACCTATTATAGTCTCATTTCTAGAAGTTTGTGTATTTTTAAAAATATCGTCTATGTCTCTACTCAAATTTTTTTTATATTCATATTGTTAATAAAATTTTTGGAATTTTTTCTTTTCTTTTTAACTTTTTTATTGTGAAAATACAGATAGCATCATATTTGCCAACTGAACATTTTTCACATGTACAATTCAATGAGATCAATTACATCAGTCAAGGGCAACCATCATTAATATCCTTTGCCAAATTTTCCATCTAACCAATTTTTGTTTATCATCATACACAAAAACTCAATAAACAGTAATTCCTCCACTCTCCCCTTTCCTGCTCCTAGTAACCACTATTAAACACTAATCTGTATATATTTACCTATTTTATGTACTTCGTATTAGTGAGATCATACAATATTTGTTCTTCTGTGACTGACTTATTTCACTCAGCAAGTTTTAAAAGTTCATCTATGTTATGGCATGTGTCAGGACTTCATTTATCTTTATAGCAGAGTAATATTTCATTGTATTTATACACCACATTTTATTTATACATTCGTCTATTGATGGGTATTTGTATTGTTTCCACCTTTTGGCTATGGTGAGTAGTGCTCAATGAACATTGGGGTATATATGTCTATGTGTGTTGCTGCTTTCAAGTGTCTTGTGTATATACCTAAGAGTGGAATTTCTGGGTCATATGGTAGCTCTATGTTTAGCTTTTTGAGGAAGGACAAAATGTTTCCACAGTAGCTGTACAATTTTGCATCCGCACCAGCAATGGATAAGTGTTTTGATTTCTTCACGTCTTCACCAACATTTGTTATTTTCTGTTTTTCTAAATCTCAGTCATTCTAGTGGGAGCCAAGTGGTATCTCATTATGGTTTTGATTGCATCTCCCAATGGGTAATGGCATCGAGCATCTTTTCATGTACTTCTTGGCTATTTCAATATCCTTTTTGGTGAAATGTCTATTCAGATCCTTTGCCCATTTTTTGATTGAGTTGTTTGGCTTTTTCTTCTTAAGTTTTATGAGTTATTTATGTATTCTGGATATTAAATCCTTTTTGGATATATTTTCCCAGCCTGTGGGTTGTCACTTCACTTTGTGGGCAAAGTCCTTTGATGAGCAAAGAACTAAGGTATTGCAAAATTTGTTCTGACCCTGACTACCTGGAGTTAGGCCAATCTTCACAGGCTAAGAACACTGTCCTCACAAGACCGCCCTCACTTCAGACACTAGTCACAAGCTCATGTACATCTTAGAAGAAAACATTTAAGTATAATTTTATTGCATTACTGAATATACATTTACTCTCTATGTTTTTTCATTAAATAGCCGGATAAATATTTAATATATCTCTTTTAAAAACCTAATCAACATTTGTAGTTCTTTGTTGTTGCTTGTTTTTTACATGTAGCTGGACCCTTGGTTAACTAATTTTAGTGGTTTGTAGCTTTCAAAAGAAGAAGATCATTGTCCAGTCCCATACCAATAAAGTAATCATCCATCAGATCACATCACATCAGAGGAGAATAACTCATTTTTAACCTGGCACTTTCATATGTTATTGTTCTACTTCAGTCATAAATCCTACTTTGAAGCATCCACGTCTTGAGTAGATTTTGTGATATTTCCTTGTTTTGTGAAATTTCCATTTGTGTAATTTTATTTGCTTTGTAGATCTGCTCGTTTATGTAATTTTCATCATTACATTATTTTTATTAAGAAATCTGCTAGACTTTTCTGTGCCGCTTGCTACATACCACAGATTGAGTGTGCCGAAATCATTGTGGTCTAACAAATGAATTAAAGCTTTAAGCACTGCTAGCAAATATATATATATATATGTTATCATATACTACATTTGCTTATTCAGTCTTCCTTCTCCCTATAAACCAGGGAAGAGGTACTAGGAAAATAACTTTTTCTTAAGTATAAAAATGGTCCTGCTGGGATTTGAGAGTGAGGTTTTATAGTTCACTTGATTTCTCTTACCTGGGCACAGTACTACTAGCTGGAAACACAGGAGAGTTTCCTGCAATAGAAGCACATTTCCTCACAGCCATTGAAAGATTGCTGATGGAAACCCTTTCTGTTAGTGTTCCAGTCTTCTTACTACTCAAGAGAATAAACTGGAGTAAAGAGAACCTCAGCTTTACCATCAGCAGGGAGGTGGAGAACCAGTTATCAGAAAGGAAAGAGCAAGCTCACTTCCTCAATGCTCTAAAAATAGGGTTCCCACTGTGAAATTTTCTCCAACTTCAGACAGAGTCTGGAGGTGAATCTGAGGGAGTAATGCATCTGGAAGGGGGTTGGCGGTGGTTATCAGTACAGGTAGATAGATAGCAATTTCTTTTTCAAAGAAGAAAAATTCCAATTTAAAAAGTGTTAATTCTATTTTGTAGCAACCACAACACTGTATTTGGTAATTATTGTGATTGACATTTGAGATAATTCTAAAGCACACTTTTAAGAGTCAAGCTCAGTGTTTTACCTAAGCTTTAAGCTTTATTGATTTCAAATCTAAAAGCTGCTAGTTATTTACAGTTAATGATTAGCTTGTAAAATGAACTACTCTTTTGACAGTACTCCTTCATTTACTATTACCTTCTTTTGAATCATCAAGAAATAATTATTTTCAAAATGTATAGTTCTGGGTTCCAATCTACACCCTATGGTGGGACTAATAAATCCATATTTTTAAAAAGTTATGCTTTTTCACCTTAAATTTTGAAATTTCATCTCCAAGGTGATAACAGAAGTATTAATTTTAAAGAGAAAATGTAACCGTTAAATCTAAAAAATACTCCCCAAAATATTTCTTAAAGCAAAATAAATAACAGTAAATTCAACACTAAAACTTATTCAACATAAAGACATACTTGTTTTCATATTCTCAGAAATTAGCTTACTTGGTCTCTAAAACTCAACCATCAGCGTTGGATGTATTCACTAATAGGGACTTGTTCCCCCAGTTAATCTCTTAATTAGCTAGACTAATTTAGTCATTGTCTGAATTGATCTAGCTCACCTGCAACTATTTTTTCCTTCTAGAAACTGCCATTGTCCGCCTGAGGCTCTTTCTGTAAACTCCATCACACCCACTCATTTTGGCTTATAAATAGCCTTAAATAAAGATTATCTCAAAATGCAATAAATACTTTTTTTCTCATTAAAATTCATTTCTTAATAATTTTCAGTAGCACAGATTTTCATTTAAAAATTAAAGTAAATTGGTTTTGTCAAGCATGAATCAGTTTTTTAGAAGTGGAAAAAGTGATTTAAAAAAGTTAAATTGATGGGTTTTCATTATACTAATTTCAAAACCTCACTCAACTTAAAATACTTTTCTTTTTAACAAGTATTTCAAAGAAAAGATCTGCTCCCTTCTTTACCACAACTAAAACTGGTGTCTCTAGGCAACCTACTCAAGCTATCTGGCTCACTTTGTTCACCTTTTTATATGGAATAAAAGAACTTGGCATTGTAGTGTACTTTATGATACACCTCATCCCCCAGATACCCTCATCAGGTCCAAGGGACTCTTCCCCAGCTGTGGGGGCTGAGGGAGAGGGTTACAGGGTGTTGACTGCTGAGGGCTCACATCTGAGTCCCTCAGCAGGAATTGCTCTTGCCTAATCCAAGTTTATACCCTCTCCCAAGGACAGCCCTCATCCAATGACTGGATTATGCGGGGTGCAAAGTCCCCACTCCTTTCCTCAACTGGGTACAGATCGGAAGTATCATTGCAACTCCACAGCTTCCTACGGGATTTGTTGAAACTTTCATGATGACTGTATTGCTGTTGAATTTCTCCCTCCTCTGTCCTACCTTTCTGTCTTTACTCACACACAAGTGTTGTTTCTGAAAGCACTCCCCAATAAAACTACTGCACACAGATCTTCATCTGAGAACCTGTTTTCTGGGAACCCAACCTAAGACGGTGTCTTAGTTATCTAGCACTGCTATAACAGAAATACCACAAGTGGATGGCTTTAACAAACAGAAATTTGTTCTCTCACAGTTTAGGAGGCTAGAGTCCGAATTCAGGGCACCAGCTCCAAGGGAAGGCTTTCTTTCTCTGTTGGCTCTGGGGAAAAGTCCTGGTCATCAATCTCCCCCTGGTCTAGGAGCTTCTCAGTGTAGTGACCCTGGGTCCAAAGGACTAACTCTGCTCCTGGCTCTTCTTTCTTGGTGATACTTAGGTCCCTCTCCTCCTTGCTTCCTTCCCTCTTTTATATCTCAAAAGAGACTGACTCAAGATATAACCTAACCATGTTGATTGTGTCCTGCCTCATTAACATAATGGACAGCTCATCCCCAGATAGGATCATAACCACAAGCATAGAGACTAGGATTTACAACACATAAGATAATTACATCAGATCACAAAATGGAGGACAACCACACAATACTGGAAATCATGGCCTAGCCAAGTTGACACATATTTTGGGGGAACACAATTCAATCCATTACAGACAGGTATCTTGTAATATCTGTAAAGGTTTTCAAAATTATTGTGCCTTCTGCTGGTTGATCATTTTAAACATTACAATGTCAAATTTATAACTCAAAATGGATCACAGGCCTAAATGAAAAACCTAAAACTCTAAAAATTTTAGAAGAAAATCTTTGTGTCCATGGGTTAGTCAAATATTTCTTAGATATAACACAACAAGCACAATTCTGGGGTTAGCAACAAATGTCACAAAACAATTTGTGTATTAATTGTTTAATGAGAAACCAATTTTGTACGTAAACCTTCATCTAAAGCACAATAAAAAAAAGAAAAAAGACCAGACTTACTGGTCTGACAGAGCCTGGAGAAACCCTGAAAGTATGGCCCTGGACACCCTTTTAGCTCAGTAATGAGGTCACTCCTGAGATTCACCCTTCAGCCAAAGATTAGACAAGCCCATAAAACAAAATAAAACTAAACGGGCACACCAACCCAGGGGCAAGGACAAGAAGGCAGGAGGGGACAAGAAAGCTGATAATGGGGGACCCAAGGCTGAGAAGCGGAGAGTGTTGACACGTCATGGGGTTGGCAACCAATGTCACAAAACAATATGTGTGTTAACTGTTTAATCAGAAACTAGTTTGCTCTGTAAACCTTCATCTAAAGCACAATAAAACAAAACAAAAAAAGCACAATTCATAAAACAACAAACTAATAAATTAAGCTTTATCAAATTTTAAAACTTCTACTCTTCAAAAAAAACACTGCTAAGAGAATGAAAAGACAAACCACAGAGAGGAAGACAATATTTGCAAAGCATGTATCTGATAAAACTCAATGATAAGAAAAAAAAAAAACCCAATTAAAAAATGAGTAGAAGATTTGAACAGACACTTCACCAAAGAAGATATACAAATAAGCACATGAAAAGATATTTAACTTCATTAGTATTAGGGAAATAAAAATTAAAATCCAAATGAGATATCATTTTACACTTATTAAAATGGCTAAAATTAAAATGACTGACCATATGAAGTATTGGTGGGAATTTGGAGGAACTGGAACTCTCATACACGAGTGGTGGAAATGCAAAATGGTACAATCACTTTGGAAAACAACTTGAAGATTTCTTAAAAATTTAAACATACACCTATCGTATGATCTAACCATTTCACTCTAAGTATCTACTCAAGAAAAATGAAATATATGTCCATATAAAAATATGTGTATGTGTATTCATAGCATTTGTATTTGTATAAGCCAAAAGCTGGAAATAACCCAAATCTCCATGAACAGATAAATGGATAAACAAATTTTGGTGTATCCATACAATGGACTACTCAACAATAAAAATAAATTAATTTTTGATACACAACAACATGGATGAATACCAGATTGGTTTTACTTAGTGAAAGAAGGCAAAAAAAAAAAACAAAAAACTGTGTGATTACATTTTCTAAATACGAACTAATTTTAGGAAAAAAAATAGACCAGTTTTTGCTTGAAGATTGGAGGCCACAGGTGGGGAAGGGCAGGAATTATAAAGGGACACAGAAAAAAAAGTTTTGGCAGTGGATGTATTCATTCTTCTGACTGAAGTGGTGGTTTCATGGCTATATGCATATGTCAAAACTTAACAAATTGCCCATGTTAAATATATACAGTTTATTTCCTGTCACTTTACCTCTTTAAAGCTATTTGTTTCTTTGTTTGTTGTGGCCATATTTAGCCCTACACATTTAAAGCGTGTTATGTATAGTCAAGTCCTGAAAAACCATGAAGGACTTAGAATACTGCAGCCCCGCGTCATACACTATTATGCTGGATGAAGTTAAAAGGTGCAACTTGGGGAGATAGATTCACCAACACTTGGAATAGCATGAAGTGAAAAATTGTGTGGTAAGCAAATGTGACAAGTACTGCATGAAGAATGATGAAAATTCTTTAGCCTGGAAAATATTGGCAGATAAAATATGCCTTGAAATCAAAATGCTCCTGCAAAAGGTGATCTGAGTCTTTAAATAAAGGATTACTGGGACTAGTCACACATGAATGCAAAGTCTCTTGTAAAGAAATCGAATATCCAAATAACCTATGTGGAAAACCTCACAAGTAATAAAAGGATAGATACAATCTATGATTCCGTTTCTCAAAATATGACAACTAGCTGGAGTAAGTCAATGAAGTGGACTTGTCTTCAAAGCTTGCTTATTAGCTGGGTAAACATGAACAAGTCAGCACTTCTATAAGCCACAGTTTCACATCTATCGAAATTGAGATGAATGATACCTAATTCAAGGTTTGTGGTGAATGTAAGTCTCTATGTACATGGAAGTTCTTTTGTATAGTAGCTACAAGATAAATGTTGAAATAATCCTAATGTGACTTCCTGCCCTAGAAAGTCAATACAGTGCAGGATTTTTATATATTTTTATTACAATGTGTATGAGTCAAGATATTAATGCTAGACTATGCTACAGTAGCCAGTGAACCTTAAATCGCAGTATCTTACAACAAATTTTATTTTTCAAGGTCTTATGCAAAGACTTTGAGGGATCCAGCTACTGTCATTTTGTCATGCCTCTGATACCCTAACACACGTCCTCCAAGGTCTCTGCAGCAGGGGAAGAAAGACTGCAAAGGCAGATACTGTGTTTCAATACACTGCTCGGAAACAATTCACATTAGTTTCTCTCACGTTTCGCTGCCCACAATAGGCCATGTTGCCTGACTAACTGCAAGAGGCTAGGCAATATTTCCTCCCCTGTGTTCAGGGACAGGGTAACTGGAAAAGATGAGCACTAATAGTCTCTATCACAGTACGCCTCTGGATTTACTCTAAAAATTCTGAAATAACAGTTTACTTAGCACTATGTTATTTGCATGAACCAAAATTTATGTGATTTGTATCTTCTAACACTTAGTAAATTACCAGGCATCTAAAGAAAATTGTTGATATATATATGTAAATGAGTCCCTGGGTGGTGGAAACGGTTAAGCGCTCGAGTAATAACCAGAAGTAGGCAGTTTGAACTCACCCAAACGTGTCTCAGGAGACAGACTTGGTGATCTGCTCTGCACCCATGGGGTCTCCATGAGTCGGAATCGACTCCCCAATGAACAACAACAACAAATACGTATACATAGATTTCAAACAACCTATGTCTGGTAGAAAGAGATGCTGCTTTGCATTGCCACTATTTCCCTGAATGTTTCTGGTCGTCTTTCAGGGAACACCTGACTCCATCTACTTTTCACTGTCTCCGTTATTAATACCCAAGTCTACGGCATACCGTTAGGACTTCTGTAAGCATGTCCTAACTGATCGCCCTGCTTCCACTTTTGCCGCCTAATTGCACTACACACTGCAGCCACGGGGGCCTTTCTAAGAAGTCTGAATCAGATCATGTCACTTCTTTGCTTAGAACACTCCAATCCCATCTTGTTGTTGTTGTTAGGTGCTGTTGGGTCGATTCCAACTCATAGCGACCCTACGTACAACAGAACTAAACGCTGCCTGTCCTGGGCCATCCTCACAATCGTTGTTATTCTTGAGCCCATTGCTGCAGCCACTGTGTTAATCCGTCTTGTTGAGGGTCTTCCTCTTTGTCACTGACCCTCTACTTTCTCGAGCATGATGTCCTTCTCCAGGGACTGGTCCCTCCTGATAACATGTCTAAAGTATATGAGACGAAGTCTCACCATTCTTGCTTATAAGAAGCACTCTGGCTGTACTTCCTCCAGTACAAATTTGTTCCTTCTTTTGGCAGCCCGTGGGGTAGTCAATGTTCTCCACCAACACCGTAACTCGAAGGCACGAGTTCTTCTTCAGTCGCCCTTATTCATTGCCCACCTTTGGCGGATGAAAATTCAAATCCTTTGCTTGGGCCCGTAGACTCCTGCTTATATTTTCAACCACATCATCTTGTACTCTTGCCCAGTCCTCTCCCAACTCTCTACCCGATATACATGTGTATGTACATGTACACATGTGCACACACTTACACACATGCATATACATACACTGCTACCTACACATAAGTATACCTCTCAAAATCAACTCATAGCCACAGCTGAAGGTACAGAAATTAGCAGATTAAATGAATTGATTACATATCTAACATAGATTGCATTGTGGTCTTGCAATCTTTATCGCCACTGAATTTTGTGTGTGTGTGTGCTTTAAGTGAAAGATTACAGTTCAAGTTAGTTTCTCATACAAAAATTTATAGACATATTGTTATGTGACCCTAGTTGTTCTCCCTATAATGTGACAGCACACTCCTCCTTTCCACCCCAGATTTCCTGTGTCCATTCAGCCAACTCCTGTCCCTTTTTGCCCGCTCATCTCGCCTCCAGACAGGAGCTGCCCATTTAGTCTCACGTATCCACTTGAGCTGAGAAACACTCTTTTCACGAGTATCATTTTATGTTCCAAAGTCCACTCTAATTTTTGTCTGAAGAGTTGGCTTCAGGAATGGTTTCAGTTCTGGGCTAACAGGAATCCAGGGGCCATGTCTTCCGGGGTCCCTCCAGTCTCAGTCAGACCATTAAGTCTGGTATTTTCACATGAATTTGAGTTCTGCACCCCACTTTTCTCCTGCTCTGTCAGGAACTCTCTGTTGTGTTCCCTGTCAGGGCGGTCATTGGTGGTACGCTGCTGAATTTTTAACCTGACATTTGTTGGTAAAGGACTAGCAATATAGCTTTCCTATTGTTACTTATGAAAAAAGATTATTATGTCACTATAGAGTTATAATACTCTATATGGCTTCACGGATCCTCTGTAGACACATTATCACTAGAAGGTCAAGAGCTTTAGCTGTGCCCTTATCCTTGTCTAACAAAGCAAGATATTTTATTGGTAATCTCTAAAGCTCCGGTCCCATATGGAAGACTTCTTGATAAAATATATCTTTTTTTCTTTCATTTTTGTTGTATCTATTATAATCTGAAGCATATTTCCTTGCTGAAAGTTTTTCTGGACATGACTATTAGAAAGAATTCTCAAGAGGAATGTTGGATGCATTTGGAAATCTTGCTCAAAAACATTACAAACATTTCAAATAAAGTTTGCTTTGGCATAAACAGGCATCTTTTTATAAAATGGAACACAAACTGGAGTTTATCCAAATTAGATCTACTTCAGCATCATTAAGGCATAAATAAACTTTAGATCTCAGTAAACTCACTTCCTCCATGAATCTTTCCTAACTCCCCCAAGTTTGATAACCCTCCTAACTACACACTGCAATTTTAAAACTATAGCATTTGTCACACGAATTTGTAACTGTCTATATGTTGTTTGTCTTCCCACTAGACTGCAAGCTTCTGGAGGTCACAAAGTATGTCTTGTTTATTGCTGTATAGTGCTTCGCTAAGTACTTACACACGGTGGATGATCAAGCTGAATGCTTTAGTAAGTGATAGGGTATACCTAACAAAATTCCCACTTCACATGCCATCGGCAAGAGTGGCATCAAAAATGTAAGGTCTAAGTCTTTTCCTTCTATCACATAGCTCAGCGATCTCTCCTTTTTTCAAATTTTGATAAACAATTTCTATCTATTCATTCAGTAATTTCCTTTTAGTTACCTTTTTTAGCCTGGATTCCTAAATAGATTTTAAGTTCCTTGGGGACAGGAATCTTGTCTTGTATTATTTGTATCCTATAAAGCACCTACCCTTGATAAGCATTGTATATAATAGCTTCTCAGTAAATATCTATTGGATACTAATTATGCAAAACTGCTTTGGACAAAGTATAGTCTCAGATAGGATATAGAAAGTAGCAAGATGGCAAATTGACAAGCTATCAGAACTTTTATCTAAAACTTGGCATGAAAATAGAGAACTAAGTTCATTTTCTGCAACATGCAAGGTCCAAACCCATGGCCACTGAATTAGCTAAAAATTAATTCAGATTTTTCTTTCATGTATCAATTTATTTTGTTTGTAGGCCTACTTTTATTCAGGGGAAAAAGTGGGATTTTTTGTATGGATTTTCAGCAAACACAAATGTAAACAATAAAATGACCTGATCTACTGTCTATTACACAGACTCACATGCACCACGCCTGGAAAACACAGTACTGATACTCCATAAAAAAAGGTAAAACCAGCATAACATTCATTTTGTAAAAATGAAGATGAGAACTGAAGAAAATTATTCCCGAAATGAATCATATTTTTGAAGTACAATTTTTGTTCCGTGAAAAGCTGATTCATTTCCATTACCATGGTGACCTAAGAAGAACCCAAAATTGCCACGGACTAATGGTTTCACTTAGGGGTTAATCTTCACACTAATAAACATGTGTTCCCTTTTGTCCCCACTCTTGCTAGCATTTACCGATGGCATTGTATCACGTTTTAGTATACATTGTCTCATTTTTTATCAGGAGGTCACATGTCCAGGACTGCAGCAGAGCAAATTGTATGCCTCTGACATATCTCCCAAAAATAACTGGTGAATACAGAAATCATTTCAACTAAGTGTACTTTCTGTGACATTGAAAAACATGGCAGAGATTGACAGACGTTCATCAAAACCCATTGTCGTCTTCTTTCTTGGCACAAGACAAGACCCCACATCACTGCACTCAGGTTTGGCAATGTGAGTTCAACCCTACCCAACAGAATATGATTGGAGGTCACATGTGCCACATCCAGAGATGGCTCATAAAGTTTCCTATGTATGTTCCTCTTCTGGCTAATTTGGATAGCAACGCCTTGGGTGACACTGGAAGCAACATGTGAAAGATGGCAGAGAAGTTGTCATACTGGTCGATGAATAACTGCATGAAGGAAAGTCAACATCTGCCTTTTATTGTTATTAAAAAAAAAAAAAAAGCTGTTGACGTTGAGTTGATTCCAACTCATAGCGACCCTATAGGACACAGTAGAACTTCCCCATAGGGTTTCCAAGGAGCAGCTGGTAGATTCCAACTGCCGACCTTTTGGTTAACCGCTGAGCTCTTAACCACTTCACACCAGGGCTCCTTTATTGTTATAGAAGACATAAATAATTTTTTTTATTAAAAAAATACTACTGAATTTGAAGGGTCTATTTGTTACTGTGAGGAGCCCTGGTGGCACCGTGGTTAATTGTTCAGCTGCTAACCGAAAAGTCCCTGGTTCAAACCCACCAGCTGCTCTGTGGGAGAAAGATGCTGCGGTCTGCTTTAGTAAAGATTATAGCCTTGGAAATCCTATGGGGCAGGTCTACTCTGTCCTATAGGGTCACTAAGAGTCGGAATCGACTCAACCGCAACATGTTTGGTTTTTGGTTTATTAGTTACTGTAGATTACTTTTCTGTAACTAGTATTAACCTCAGACTTCGCGTGGCAATAAATGTGTGTGTGCCTGTGTCTTGTATCAGTCGTAATCATGAATTGGGAAGAAATGTCTAATTATTAAGCCCTTGAGTTATAAGATCCAAAAAAAAAAAAAGGAAATAATACATCTCCACAAATGACTTGATCTTTCATAAAAACCAAGGATAACAAAAAAACATATTATCTTTATGTTTTTTGCTTAACGTAGAATAATCTAGCAAGCTTCTAAATATAAATTCTTTATGGATTTATCCATAAAGTCTCTAATAAACTGCATCCATACATCTTTCTGAAATTTAGAGTTTTTGTCATTAAAATGGCTCTCTATTATTATTTTTTTTTTACTAATTTGGATCCAAGTTATGGCAACTATTATATACAATGCTTAAGGCTATGTGTCTACATGGCCATCATTAAACAGAAGTGGTATATACAAGATTGGGCTATAGCACAACCTGGAGGTACAAGTAATTTGCATGAGGAAATGGCCCAAATGCCCATGGTCTCCACTTCTGTCACATGATCTGTCCTCTCCTAGTCTTCATGGGGTGTTCCTTACGATCAGTTGACTGGGGAAGAAACACTCATGCCTTGTTTACAGATGGTTCTGTGCAATATGCAGGCATCACTTAAAGTGGACAGTGACAGCAATGTAGCCCCTTTCTGGGAACTTCCTGAAGGATAGTGGTGAAGGGAAGTCCCTCCAATGGATAGAACTTTGGGCAGTACATCTGGTTGTTCATTTTGCTTGGAAGGAGAAATGGACAGATGTGTGATTGTTTACTGATTCATGGGCTGTGGCCAATGGTTTGGCTGGATAGTCAGGGACTTGGAAGGAACACGATTGGAAAATTGGTGACAAGGAAGTATGGAAAGAGGTGTGTGCATAAACCTCTCTGAATGGGCCAAAGAAGTGAAGATATTTGTGTCTCTTGTGAATGCTTGCCAAAGGGTGACCTCAGCAGAGGAGGATTTTAACAATCAAGTGAATAGGATGATGCATTCTGTGGAAACCAATCATCCTCTTTCTCAATCCACTCACGTCATTGTCCAATGGGCTCATGAACAAAGTGGCCATGGTGGTAGAGAAGGAAGTTATGTATGGGCTCAGCAACACGGATTTCCTCTCTTCAAGTCTGACATGACTACAGCCATTGCTGAGTGCCCAATCAGCCAGCAGCAGTGACCAGGACTGAGTCCGCAGTATAGCACCTTCCCTCGAGGAGATCAGCCAGCAACCTGGTGGAAAGTTGATTACGTTGGATGGCTTCCATCATGGAAAAGGTAACGTTTTGTTCTTACTGGAATAGACACTTATGAATACGAATTTGCCTTCCTTGCATGCAATGTTTCTGCCAAAACTACCATCTGGGAACTTACAGAATGCCTTATCCACCATCATGGTATCCCACACAGCATTGCGTCAAATCAAGGGACTCACTTCATAGCAAATGAAGTGTGGAAGTGTGCCCACGCTCATGGAATTCACTGGTCTTACCATGTTCCCCATCCTCCTGAAGCAGCTGGTTGATAGAACAATGGAATGGCCTTCTAAAAACACAATTATGGCATCAGCTAGGTGGCAATACCTTGCAGGATTGGGGCAATGTTCTCCAGGGGGAAGTATATGCTCTAAACCAGAGTCTAAAATATGGTGCTGTTTCTTCCATAGCCAGGATTCACGGATCTAGGAATCAAGGGGTGGAAATGGGAGTGGCACTGCACACTATTACCCTCAGTGCTCTGGTCACAAAATTTTGCTTCTTGTCCCCACAACCTTATGCTCTGTGGGTCTAGAAGTCTTAGTTCCAAAGAGAGGAATGTGCCCAACAGGAGACATATCACTGATTCCATTGAACTGTAAGTTAAGAATGCCACTTGGAATTATCTATGCGAGATCAAATTGACAACAGCAACTCAAAAGGTTTGATGGGAAGCCTAGAGGGCAGTGAGTTGAAGATAATGGTGATGGAATAATTTGGAAAAGGATAGTGAGAATAGCAGCACAACTGGAAGAATGTAATCGATGTCACTGAATTGTGCATGTAGAAATGTTTGAAACGGTGTATCTTTGGCTACGTATATTTTCACAAAAAAGAAAAAAGGTCCTCCAAGGTCGAGGAGGGAGACTGTTGACATGTTGTGGGGTTGTTAACCAATGTCATAAAACAATATGCATACTGACTGCGTAATGAGAAACTATTTGTTCTGTAAACCTTCACCTAAAGTATAATAAAAAAAAATTATAAAAAAAAAAAGAAAGCCACTTGGCCACTTTGGGCTCATCATGCCTCTGGATCAACAGGCAAAGAAGGGAGTTACTGTATTGGCTGGTGTGATTGACCCTTATTACCAAGGGGAAATAGGATTGATAGTACATAACGAAGGTAAAGAAGAGTATGTCTGGAATACGGGTGATCCCTTAGGACATCTCTTAGTACTAATGTATCCTGTGATTAAAGTCAATGTAAAACTTTAGCAACCCAATTGCAACATGACTACTAATGAAACAGATCCTTCAGGAAAGAAAGTTTGAGTCACCCCATCAGGCAAAGAAACACCACCAGCTGAGCTGCTTGTTGAGGGAAAATGGAATACAGAATGAGTGGTGATAGAAGATACTTCTAAATAACAGCTATGTCCATATGACCAGTTGCAGAAATGAGACTTTTATTGTTTTCAGTATTTCTTGTTTTGTTACATGTGTATTTGTGTGTGTATATATATACATATATGTATATAAATATAGATATATATATCAAATATCTTTTTCTCCCTCCCTTATTTCATTACTTATTATAAAATATAAGATGTAAAAAGGGCTAGTGCACTTCCAGTCGTATGCATGTTAGCTGTTTCACGTTAGAGCCAAGTATGACTTTTTAATTGTCTTATTAGAGATTTTGCATGGTTGAAGGAGATGTGTACAGTTGTCAGGTTGACAAGGGGTAGACTGTGCTGGTTAAGGTTATGTGTCTACTTGGCCAGGCCATGATTCTCAGTGGTTTGGCAGATATTATGTAATCATCTTCCATTTTTTGATCTGATGTGAGCAACTGATTTGTTTGAAAGCTGGTCAGTTGAAAGCCAATCAGTAGGAAGCCACTCAGTTTCCTTGGGGATGTGGCCTACATTCAATATATATGAGTGTTCTCTCAAAGTTCTCTCTGGATCCTGCAACTGATCCAACTCATCATCCTCTGACCTCTAGTTCTTGGCACAACAGCCAGCAGACTACAGCCTGACCTGCAGATCTTGGGATTCATCACCTCCTGCAACCCTGTGAGCCAATAACCTTCTGCCTGACCTGCCAGCTCAGGGTTTGTCAGCCCCTGCAACCACGTGAGTCAGAAGGAACCTCCAGCCTGATGCTTGAGCCACGGATTTGGGGCTTGCTGGCCTCCACAACTGTGTAAGCCATGTCCTAAAAATAAATGTCTCTCTCTGCCTCTCTCTCTATATATATATGTGTGTGTGTGTGTGTGTGTGTGTGTGTGTGTGTATTGCTCCTCTCGAGAATCTAGCCTAAGACATAATATTAAGGTGATGTGTAAGCATCCACCAAAAATATATCTAATATATATTCACTGGCTCCAGATCCCTTCTGCCACCAGCCATGGACCCAAGAGGACCTATCACAGACTCCAGGCCCCTTTGCACCAGCTCAGACCTCTCCCACCACCCACTGTGGCAATGAGGTGACCTAACCCAAACCCCAGGCCCTTTCCAGCCAGCTTGGGACCCCCCTATGGACCACAGCAGCCCTGATCCAGCCCCCAGCCCAGTTCATGCTGCAAACAAATGATCCATCTCCACCCCTTCCTTTCCTGCTGGACCTGCCCTGCTACACCATAGCTGAGCAACTGCCCTGCACACAAAGACAGGGTGGTGAGAACTATCGTGCCCACAAATGAGCAAGCAACAAAGGATGCCTGGTTCACCCACACAGACATAACCAAACCAAAGAAAGAAGCAGTAAAAAACAATCCTACAACTGATAAATAAGGAAAATAATACCAGAATGTCTCAGAGACAGCAGATAATACAAAATACAGACCTACAGAAAAAAGGACAAGATGTCTCCAGTAAGTGACCAGAATAAAGCACCAGTTGGCCTTCCAGCAGAAGAAAAGACACAGGAACTATCTGATAGGAAATTCAAAACTCTAATATTCAGGGGTCTCCAGGAGATTAGGTAGGACATCAAGGAAAATGCAGACAAAATCATGGAAAACACAGACAAAACCAACTAAAACATAGGTAAAATCAAGGAAAACACAAAGATACAGAAGATCTAAAGGCCACAATCAACCAATTTGACCTCATAGATATATATAGAACACTCCACCCAACAGTGACAAAGTATACATTCTTTTCCAATACACATGGAACATTCTCCAGAATAGACCACATCTTAGGCCACAAAACAACCCTCAACAAAATCCAAAGCACTGAGATAATACAAAGCATCTTCTCTGATCACAACACCGTAAAAGTAGAAATTAATAACAGGAAGGGCAAGGGAAGAAAATCAAATGCATGAAAACTGAATGACAACTTGCTTAAAAACCACTGTGTAATAGAAGAAATCAAAGACGGAATGAAAAAATTTCTAGAATCAAATGACAATGAAAACATCATATGAAAACCTATGGGACACAACTAAGGCAGTGATCAGAGGTCAATTTAAAGCAATAAATGCGCATATCAAAAAAAGAAAAAAGGGACAAAATCAGAATATTAGCCCTACAACTTGAACAAATAGAAAGAGAACAGCAAAAGAAGCCCTCGGACACCAGAAGATAGGAATAATAAAGATCAGAGCAGAAATAAATGAAATAGAGAATAGAAAAACAATGGAAAGAAACAACAAAACCAAAAGTTGGTTCTTTGAAAGGATCAACAAAATTGACTAGCCATTGGCCAAACTAACGAAAGAAAAACAGGAGAGGATGCAAATAACCCAAGTAAGAAATGAAATGGGGGATATTACAGCAGGCTCAACTGAAATAAAAAGAATCATAACAGAGTACTATGAAAAACTATACTCCAACAAATTTGAAAACCTAGAGGAAATAGATAAATTTCTAGAAACACACTACCTATTTAATCTAACACAAACTGAGAAACACAAACTAACACAGAACACAAATCTGAACAGATCAATAACAAGAGAGGAGAATGAAAATGTAATTAAAAAAACTCCCACCAAAAAAATTTCTGGCCCAGGTGACTTCACTAGAGAATTCTACCAAACATTCAGAGAAGAGCTTACACCGGTACTACTCAAACTATTTCAGAACATAGAAGAGGAAAGGATACTTCCAAATTAATTCCATGAAGCCAGTATAACCCTGATTCCAAAACTAGGCAAACACATCACAAAAAAAAGAAAATTACAGACCAATATATCTCATGAACATGGATGAAAAATTCTTAACAAAATTCTCACCAATAGAATTCAGCACCATGAAAAAAATAAATAAGACACCACGACCAAGTGGGATTCATACCAGGTATACAAGGATGATTCGACATTAGAAAGTCAAACAACATAATCCACCACATAAATAAAATAAAATAAGAGAAGTACACAGTCATCTCAATCAATGCAGAAAAGGCATGCGGTAAATTCCAATACCCATGCCTGATAAAAACTCTCAATAAGATAGGAATAGAAGGGAAAGTCCTCAATGTAATAAATGGCATCTATACTGTGTCCTATAGGGTAGCTGAGTCAGAATCAACTCAACAGCAACAGGTTTGGTTTTGGTTTAGTTTTATACAAAACCAACAGCCAACATTATTCTCAACAGAGAAAGGCTGAAAACATTCCTCTTGAGAACAGGAACAAGACAAGGATGCCCTTTATCACTACTCCTTTTTAACTTTGTGCTGGAAGTCCTAGCTAAAGCAATAAGGCAAGAAAAAGAAATAAAGGGCATCCAAATTAGTAAGGAAGAAGTAAAACTATCCCTATTCACAGATAATATGATACTACACATAGAGAACCCAAAAGACTCCATTCAAGAAAACTACTGGAACTAATAGAAAGAGTCAGCAGAGTAGCAGGATAAAAGATAAACATTAAAAAAATCTGTTGAATTCCTATACACCAATAAAGAGAACTACAAAAAGGAAATCAAGAAAGCAATATCATTTATAAAAGCCCCTCCCCCCCCAAAAAAAACTTAAGAATAAATCTAATTAGGGATGTAAAAGACCTATGAAACACTACTGCAAGAAACCAAATAGACCTACATTAATGGAAAAACATCTCATGTTCATAGATAGGCAGACTCAACATCGTGAAAATGTCAATTCTATCCAAATCAATCTACAAATACAATGCAATCCCCATCCAAATACCAACAGTATTCTTTAATGAGATGGAAAAACTAATCATTAACTTTATCAGGCAAGTAAAGACACCCCAGATAAGTCAACTACTATTGAAGAAGAAGAACAAAGTAGGAGGCTGCGCACCACCTGACCTCAGAATCTACTATATAGCTACGGAAGCCGAACAGCCTGGTACTGGTACAACGACAGATTCTTTGACCAATGGAACAGAATCAAGAACCCAGATGTAAAGCCATCTACCTATGGCCACCTGATCTTTGACAAAGGCCCAAAGTCCATTAAATGGGGAAAAGATAGTCTTTTTAATAAATGGTGCTGACAAAACTGGATGTCCATCTGCAAAAAAATAAAACAGGACTCACGCCTCTCATCATACACAGAAACTAATTCAAAATGGATCAAAGACCTAAATACAAAGCCAGAAACCATAAAGATCATGGAATCAACAATAGGGTCAACACTAGGGGCCCTAATATACAGCATAAACAGCAAACAAACCATAATTGACAATGAACAAACACCAGAAGATAAGCTAGATAAATGGGATCTCCTAAAAATTAAACACTTATGCTTATCAAAATATTTCACCAGAAGATTAGAAAGAGAACCTACGGACAGGGAAAAAAAAATTGGCTATGACATATCCAGCAAAAGTCTAATCTATAAAATCTATAGAAAAATCCAACACCTCTACAAAACAGACAAATAATCCAATTAAAAAATGGGCAAAGGATGTGAACAGACACTTTTCCAAAGAAGTCATCCAAGTGGCTAAAAGACACATAAGGAAACGCTTGAGATCGCTAGCCATTAGAGAAATGCAAATCAAAACTACAATGAGATACCATCTCATCCCGACATTACTGGCACAAACCAAAAGAACAGAAAATAACAAATTTTGGAGAGGCTGTAGGGAGACTGGAATTCTTATCCACTGCTGGTGGGAATGCAAAATGGTACAACCATTCTGGAAAATCATATGGCAATTTCTTAAAAAGCTAGAAATAAAAATACCATACGATCCAGCAATCCCACTTCTAGGAATATATCCTAGAGACACAGGAGCCGTCACACGAATAGACATATGCACACCCATGTTCATTGCAGCATTGTTCACAATAGCAAAAAGACGGAAACAACCTAAGTGCTCATCAACAGATGAATGGATAAACAAACTATGGTACATACACAATGGAGTATTATGCAACAATAAAGAACAATGATGAATCTGCACAGCATCTCGCAACATGGATGAATCTGGAGGGTGTTATGCTAAGTGAAATAAGGCAATCATAAAAGGACAAATACTGTATGAGACCACTATTATAAGAGCACATGAAAATGTTTCCACACAGAAAGAAATAATCTTTAATGGTTACAAGAGAGGGGAGAGGGGCGGAGGAGAAAACACTAACAGGGTAGTAGGTAAGTGGTAACTTTTGTGAGGGGTAAGACAGTACACGATACTGGGGAAGTCAGCTCTCCTTGACCAGGGCAAAGTCACGGAAACTTCACAGGCACATCCAAACGCCCCGAGAGGCCGAGCTACTGGGCTGAGACCTGGGGACCACGGTCTCAGAGAACATCTAGCTCAACTGGCTCAACATAGTTTATAAAGAAAATGTTCTACATCCGACTGTGGTGAGTAGCAGCTAGGGTCTTAAAAGCCTGCAAGCAGCCATCTAAGATACATCTACTGGTCCCATCCTGGCTGGAACAAAGGAGAATGAGGAAGACCAAAGACATGAGGGAAAGATTAATCCAAAGGACTAATGGACCACAGCTACCACAACCTCCGCCAGATTGAGCCCAGAACAACTAGATGGTGTCCGGTTACCACCACCGACTGTTCTGACAGGGATCACAATAGAAGGTCCCAGACAGAGCAGAAGAAAAATGTAGAACAAAATTCAAATTCACACACACACAAAAGACCAGGCTCGCTGGTCTGACAGAGACTGAAGAAATCCCAAGGGCATGGCCCCGAACACCCTTTTAATTCAGTACTGAAATCACTCCTGAGGTGTACACTTCAGCCAAAGATTAGACAGATCTATAGGGCCAACAATGACACATGTGAGGGTCGTGCTTCATAGTTCCATCATGATTATGAGATTAATGGGCAAACCAGCCCAAAAGCAAAGACGAGAAGGCAGGGAAGGACAGGAAAACTGGAAAAATGGAAACATGGAACCTGGGGTGGAAAAGGGGAGAGTGTTGACACATTGTGGGGTTGGCAACCAATGTCATGAAACAATTTGTGCATTAACTGTTTAATGAGAAACTAATTTGCTCTGTCAACTTTCGTCTCAATCATAATTTTTAAAGAAAACAGAGAGAGAGAGAGAGAGAGATGGGTTTAGAGCTCAGATCCCCCTACTCTGGCCCCTTTTTCTAATTCAGAATGCTGTCAATCCCACAGATTAACTGACTGTTGACCAAGATCAATGCTGGACCATTAGACATTTTTTTCTGTTCACTAGCTGTGTTCCGCAGTCCTGGATTTCCTCTGTATGGAACATCTTCAGCAAGTTTATTTACATTTTCAGGAGAATCAGATGTCACTGAAAGATTTTCATTGCGTCATGACTTGCTGACAGCAGCCCTGGGAGCTGTGGGACCAGTAATGTGGGGGCCTTGATGCCACCCCTGTCAACCTAATAATGTGGTTTAAGAACTACGTGTTCCACTCTAGCCCCAAAGTCTATCTAGGATCCTGTATATTAAACAGTTAACTCTAGGATGAGCTCTGTGTGTTGTCCAAATAGGAGCTTACTTGTGATTCAAGGAAAACCAAATGCTCTACCTATCCCCAAATATCACCCCCACATTGCGTGAAGTTCTCACTTTTGGTCACTGCTCTTGATGATAGGGCGATCTTCATTTTGTGAAATGAAAATGTGATATCTTAAAAGCATCACATTCATCGACCAGCATTCACAACAACAACAAAAAAACCTATCTCTATATATACAGTTAATCTATAAAATGATGTAATCTTGGAAACTGTACCATTTTACAAACATGATTTTTGTAATAACAGGAGTTTTTTTGAGACTGATAAGAAACAGTGAAAATGAGAACAATTCAATAAGTACCTGGCAGTGTTTATCCAGAACTATACAGATGATAGACATTTTTACTTATTTGACGGACATGAGTATTCAAGTAATTTTTAGAAAAATGTTCTCTAAAGAGGAGTGAGAGCAATTCTCCAGGCTCAGTCAAGTAAGTTTATTCATATCCTTTTGTGCAACCTTCTGATATCTTCTTTAATTTAACAGATACCTTAATGCTGAAAATTAGATAGTACAGCTTTCAGATTTGAGTATTGGGATCACTGAAAATGTTACAGCTAAAATTTTCCATTATAATAAATGTATTAGTTCACAAAGAGGCAGCCTGACGTGGCGTGGGTTGTAGACTCAAACTTTACGTGGAATCCTGATTTCATCACTAAGGAACTATGTAATCCTGAGCAAGTCACTTAATCTCTCTGGTTTCCGTTTTCCTCATCTACAAAATTAAGAGGTGGAGTATTTTTATTGGTGTAAAAATAAAATGATGCTCTGAAATCTGTGATTATAAAAGTAGGACAGTTACTGCCACCAGTCGGCATGTATTCCAACAGACTACATCTTTACTGTGATGAGAGCCTTCAAAGGGAAATTTAAAATTCCTTAAGAGGAATTTGCTCTTAAAAGATTTGAACCCATTTATCTTCTGTTTGTGTTTCTTCAAATTAAGCATGTATTTAAAATATTAATCAGTCCAGTGGTTACTAGACTGATGTCACATCTAATAACATAGCAAGTGTCCATTTGATTTTCAAACACAAATGGCAGTTGTAAGGACCTATGACAGCTGCAAAAAATTGAAGTCTTGTCTTCCTTCCACATACTGCTCTTGAAAACAAGAAGAAGGATCCCATTCATTACAATAGAGACAAGAAATCTGGTTCTGGATTTGATTGGTGTGGAACCCAGAACTATTCTAGCGTTTTCCTTGGGTTTAGGCCTACTCCAGGGTAAATTTTAAGGGTCTTGAATCTATTTTTCTCTAGAATAAACCGGATTTTGCGGCAATTTTCAACTAAGGACCAGGTAAAATAGAAGTACGGTGTATGAATTTTCTCTAGTTTAGACCACTTTTCAACTAAGGTCTGATGATATAGATATTGGATATGAATATTCATTTCACTAGGCTATATCACTTATCATGGTAAAATAAGGAACAAAAAGTGGTGGCAAGCTTAAAAATCAATGAAGGGGAGATTGACAGCATTTACAAAGAGCTCCCCTCCCTAAGTGAACTCTTCCTTTTTGATTGGTAAAGGTAATTTGACTATATTCATAACTGCTGTAACTCACAAGCACACTCCTCTACTTATTCATGTACTTTTGTCTAAGATCAACATTATCTTTCTTGCTGGTTTATGTACAAATATAATAACATCATTCATAACCCAGCAGGTTTTAGCCCCATTATTATGAGCCAAATATGTCTCAACACAATTGAAATTCCAAACTTTTTAGCTACATGTAGCTAGATATTTATGAAGCTGTGTAGATGAAAAGAACATAAGCGGAAAACTTAAGAAATACATCCATCAAAGAAGATTAAGAATTGGCACAATAAAATATTCCTTTGTCAGTGAAAACTCTTGAAGGGGACATGTAATTTAGAACTTTCTGTAGTGAGTCATATGGAGTTTTTGAGACAAAAATGTCTGTGCTTTAATATTAATCACTATTTTTAAAGTATTTATATTGTGTAATTACCCTGTGTATAAGATTTAAACCAATACTAGCAAATACTATTAGAAAGCATTTCATAAAAGTCAACATGGAATTGTTGCTTCTCTTCAGTCACAAAGTAAAAAAAACTTCAATAATAAAATCAGTGCATATAAATAAATAAATTTCTGTGCATATATTTAGGAAAAAATGTAATGTATATTTGCCCTGACCTTCATTCAAAAAGGGTGTAAAGTTACTTCTTTAGGAATTTCTATCAGTAATGAAGTATGAGTGGTTTTTTTTTGTTTGTTTCTGTGACAATTCAAGTACCCATCTTCATTGTTAAGAAAATTGAAAACCAAATAAGCTTTCAATCAAACGATTCCTCATCCTGAAGATGCCCGCTTGCTAGTAAGCTCCTATTCTCATGTGCGTGGGAAGCACCAGTGGGACCAGCAAGAATAGACAAGGTCAATGGCAACACACGCAAAGAGGGAGTGGGCTTTCATACGAAAGGACAGATGGGTGCTAAGAGAGATGTGAATAAAGGGAGCAGAGTGCTCAACGAAAGCCAGAAAAGAAAGAAGCAAGTGACTACATAGGATTTATCACTTGGAGCTAGCTGGTGGATACTGCTTATGGGTAATTTGTTCACTGATTCATTTATTCAGCATACGTGTATTGAACACCAGATGTAGTTCTGGCTTCTGATTATATGGTTACCTGAAAGATAAAGACTTCTTGAAAAATTAATAAACTTTATTTTTTAGAGAAGTTTTAGGGCTAAAGAAATAGGAGAGTAGAGTCCCCAGATACCACCTTCTCCCTACCTCCTCCACACATTTTCCCCTATTACTGACATCTTGCAGCAGTGTGGAACATTTGTTACCTTTGATGGACCGTTACTGATGCATTTTTGTTAGCTAAAGACCACGGTTTACATTAGGGTTCACTCCATGTTGTACAGTTCTATGAGTTTTTGACAAACATGTAACGTAATAGATGTACCATTACAGTATCAAACAGAAGAGTTTAACTGCCTTAAAAACGCCCTGTGCGCCACGTATTCATCCCTCCCTCTCGCCTTCTGCACTCACAACCCCTGGGAACCACTGATTTTTTTTTTTTAACTGTCTACATATAGTTTTATCTTTTTCAGAATGTCATATAGTTGGAATCATATAGCAAGTAGCCTTTTCAGACTGACTTTATCACTTAGTAATATGCAATTACGGCCTCTTCGTGTCTTTTGTGGCTTGATAACTCATTTCTTTGTATCACTGAATAGTATGTTGTATGAATGTACCACAGATTGTTTATCCATTTAGGTACTGAAATACATATTGTGTGTTTCCAAGTTTTGGTAATTATGAACATAGGTGCTATGAATATAGGTGCTGTAAATATAGTGTGAAAAAAGTTGGGAGAAATACAATATGAGAGCAAATGCAAAATGGAGGAATGGGGCCATGAGCCAAGGAATGCAGGCAGCTTCCAGAAGCTGGAAAAAGCAAGGAAAAGAATACAGTTCTCCTGATAAAACCTTGATTTTCGCCCAGCGAGATCCATGTCAGACTTCCAATCTGCAAAACTACAAGAAAATGAATGCATGTTGTTTAAGCTATGACGCTTGGTTAATGCGTTACACAGCCATAGAAAGTTAATACATCATTATTTGCGTCATAAAGTTTCCCTCTTTAGTTAAACTGCACAGAGAACTCACATTATAGAGATTACTCAAATTATTGCAAAAAGGGGCCTAATTATAATAAAGTAACTTTAAAAAAAGTTTTTGTTTTAAGATAATTAGAGATTCACAGGAAGTGAAATGCGGAAATAAATATATAGGGAGGTCCTATGATGTTGGGAGCTCTGGTGGTGCAGTAGTTAAGCACTTGGCTGTTAACCAAAAGGTCAGTAGTTCGAACCTGCCAGCTGCTCCGCGGGAGATCAATGTCTGCTTCCTAAAGATTCACAGTCTTGGAAACTATGGGGCATTTCTACTCTGTCCTATAGTGTTGCTATGAGTCGGAATCAACTTGATGGCAACAGGTCTATGCTGGTATATAAATGAGCCAAAGATAACCTCTGTATATTGGCCCTAACTTGTTTATTTCTTCATAGCAAACTGAGGTTTGTTAGCCCAAAAAGCCCGCCAGCACCAAATTCAAATGTTTACATATCCAACTGTTTTAAAAATAGCTCAAAACAAGCAGATTTTTAGCACCCTCGAGCCTCTTGCTTTACATTCCCAGCAAAACTACACACAACATCTGCTAGCACTAGATAAGACAAAACCCTGTAGTGATAAGGACCCCAAGCTCCTACTGCCCTTTGGGGTTCTGTGACCCAGACACCCACCCCCACCCCCTTGCTCACAGGGACACTGCTAGGTTCACACAAGTCCCCTCTTTCCCTCTCCCCTCCCCCCGGGATTCCCTTGCCTTCTTCTTCTTGGCGCCCTGCACAGCTTGTACCTGGAGGGCCTTCCGTTGCAGGGGATTGCCCCTGCATGGGGGCTGTCAGTGCATCTGCCCCAATAAACTGGTGTGCAACACTGCTATCTTATCACCTTCTATTTGCTTGATCAGCCCCAAGTCCCTTGAACTCACTAAAGGAACACCCTGCAGCCTTCCTCCCCCGGTACTGACATCTTATAGTGCAAAATCAAAACTAGGAAATGGACATTGGTACAGAGCTTCTTCAGATTTCACCAGTTTTACCTGCATTTATTTGTTCGTATGTCTCTATATATAGTTCTACAGAATTTTATCAGATGTCTCTCACACCACAACCAAGGTACAAAACTGTTGCATGACCACAAGGCTGCTTCATGCTACCCCTTTATGGCAACAATTTCTCTCCCCACCCCCCACCCTCACCACTGAAATTGAACAATGGCATCATAATCACACTAAAGTGAATCCACTTACAGTTGACTAACATGTCCACCTGAGTGCCTCTAGCCTTTGGGCCATAGCTTCCTCTTTTGCTGAGAAGACAGTGCATACTAATTAAAATCAGCACATCAGTGTGAACTGAAGGCCCAATTTATTGTATGTCATTTTTGATAAAATGTATTGTTGGGATTTCAGGTGCAAGACTTGTTTCTTAGAATTATTTTGAGGAAAACATTAGCATAAACTTGTTGTTGTTGGATGCCATTGAGTTGGTTCCGACTCATAGCGACCCTGTGTACAACAGAATGAAACACTGCTGGTCCCTGCGCCACCCTCACAGTCGTTCCTATGTTTGAGCCCATTGTTGCAGCCACTGTGTCAGTCTGTCTCATTGAGGGACTTCCTCTTTTTCACTGGCCCTTTACTTTACCAAGCATGATGTCCTTCTCCAGGGACTGGTGTCTCCTGATAACATGTCCAAAGTATGTGAGACAAAGTCCTTGCTTCTAAGGAGCATTCTGGCTATACTTCTTCCAAAACAGATTTGTTTGTTCTTCTGGCAATCCATGGCATGTATATTCAATATTCTTCAACAACACCATAATTCAAATACATCAGTTCTTATTCGGTCTTCCTTATACACTGGGAGCACCATTACGTCTACACAGAATGATTTTTTGGCTGGGTTCAGAAGAGGATGTGGAACAAGGGATATCATTGC
The DNA here is from genome assembly GCF_000243295.1 of Trichechus manatus latirostris. Taxonomy (NCBI): domain Eukaryota; kingdom Metazoa; phylum Chordata; class Mammalia; order Sirenia; family Trichechidae; genus Trichechus; species Trichechus manatus. The sequence goes on from NW_004444025.1 coordinate 9,675,782, forward strand.
TGATGTCAGATGGATCTTGGCTGAAAATATACAATACCAGAAAGATGTTTACCTGTGTGTTATTGACTACTCAAAGCCATTTGACTGTGCGGATCATAACAAATTATGGATAACATTGGGAAGAATGCGAATTCCAGAACACTTAATGTGTTCACGTGGAATCTGTACATAGACCGAGAGGCAGTCATTCAAACAGAAGAGGATACAGCATGGTTTAAAATCAGAAAAGGTGTGCATCACACAGGGGGAAGGCCACCACGTGAAGACGCATCTACTAGCCAAAGAATGCCAAAAATTGCCTAGGTCTATCAGAAGTTGGAAGAGACAAGGAAAGACCTTCCTCTAGCCTTCAAAGAAAACACAGCCCTGCTAACACACTGAATTTGAACTACCAGCTTCCAGCACTATAAGAGAAAAAAATTCTATTCTTATAAATCTGTGGTATTTTGTTACTGCAGCCCTAGGAAATGAATGCAGATACCTTAAACATATAGTTTTTGAAATTTTAAATGTAAAATATTTGACATATATAAAAGAACATATGTAGACATACATAAGTTATGAGGCATAAATAAAACACATGTGAACTCACAGTCCAGATTACAAAGAATATTACCAATAATATTGAAGCCTCCTTTGTGCTCCTGGCCAATTCCTGTTCATGCCCACACTATTCACTCAAGTAAACACAGTGCGAATTTTTTATCATTTCTTTGCTTTAAAAAAAAGGGGGGGGGGGGCTTACCAAATATGTCTGTATTCCTTACAATATATTGTTTGCTTCCACTTTTTCTTGTACTTTACATAAATGTACATTTTATGTTCTTCCATGAGAAAAAAAGAAAAGGTGTGCATCAGAGTTGTATCCTTTCACTATACTTATTCAGTCTGTGTGCTGAGCAAATCATCCAAGAAACTGGACTATATGAAGAAGAGCGCAGCATCAGGATTGGATTAACAACCTGCAATATGCAGATGACACAACCTTGCTTGCTGAAAGTGAAGAGGACTTGAAGCACTTACTGATGAAGATCAAAGAATACATACAGCCTTCAGTATGGCGTACACCTCAGTAAAAAGGAAACAAAAAACCTCACAATTGGACCAATACGTAACATCATGATAAACAGAGTGCATTGAGCAAATCTGCTGCAAAAAACTTCTTTAAAGTGTTAAAAAGCAAAGATGTCACTTTGAGGACTAAGGTGTGCCTGACCCAAGCCATGATATTTTCAATCACTTTATATGCATGCAAAAGCTGGGCAATGAATAAGGAATTCCGAAGAAGAATTGATGCCTTTGAATTACGGTGTTGGTGAAGAATATTGAATTTACTATGGACTGCCAGAAGAACACATAAATCTGTCTTGGAAGAAGTACAGCCAGAATGCTCCTTAGAAGCGAGGATGGAGAGTCTTCATTTCACGTACTTTGGACATGTTATCAGGAGAGACCAGTCCTCTGGAGAGGGACATCATGCTTGGTAAAGCAGAGGGTCAGCGAAAAAGAGGAAGACCCTCATCAACGAGATGGATTGACACAGTGACTGCAGAATGGGCTCAAACACAGCAACAATTATGAGGATGGTGCAGGACCAGGCAGTGTTTCGTTCTGTGGTACATAGGGTCTCTTTATCAACTCGATGGCACCTAACAACAACAATAACACTCCATTTTATGAGGCTATAACTTGATCTTTCTTCTTACTTATCAAGACTTTGAGATCAAAATCTGATAGTTGCCCTTGGGATGTTTTATGTTTATTTTAAATGGCTCCAAAGTATCATTTAAATCAATTCTATTACATCTATGGGTTTCTTTTAGTAGTCTTAGCTTTTTTGTTCTATATCCTCTCAATAATTTTTCTTCACTTGCTGGTCATAACTATTATTTTTTGGACCTTTTTTGGGTTACTTGCATTAAGGGAAGAATTACCATACATTTTTCATTTCAAATATTTCCAGCAATGTATTTGAGAGTTGATTTTGTGACTCCTATTTATTTTGTTTAAAATATTTGAAAAATATATGCCCAACCTTATAATATGGTATCATTTCCTTAAAAAAATGTTTTTTATACAAAACCATTCTGTGTTCTGTATCTGACAATTTCAACATCTGTATTCTGTATCTGGAAATTTCAACTCTGTTGGTCTAAATCCACCGTTTCTGGTTTCTGTTGGCTCTCACTCTTAGTGGCTTGCTTTCTCCACTGACTCCAAAAAAAAAGAAAGCAAGAAACAACCAAACCCCTTGCTGTTGAGTCAATTCCACACAAAGAGAACTCATGTCACAGAGTAGTACTTCCCCACAGGGTTTCCAAGGCTATAATCTTTACGGAAGCAGGCTGCCACATCTTTCTCCCATGGAGTTCATGGTGGTTTCGGACTACTGACCCTTTGGTTAGCAGCTGAGCACTTTAACCACTGTGCCAACAGGGCTTCTCCTCCTCTGGCTAGTGATGACTAATTTTAACCTGAGGGAATCCTACTTGACAATTTTTCTCCAAAAGTGAAATTAATACCTTACTTTTTCATGTAAAGATGTTGTAACATGTCTTTTCTCAGTGACTATTATTTTGTCTCCTTTCCATAGGGCTTTATCGATAAGTTTACGTAAGTCGCAAACCAATTTTGTTAATGAATTTATGTAACTTTTATTATTCTCTCCCATGATTGTCTCCGAAAATGTCACCCTTAAAATTCCACCTAAGAACTTGCTGTATTCACATCTCATCTCAGCAAGTCAAAACTGAAGAACAGAATCTGGTCACTGACTGAGGAGTGCTTCTGAGCATATTTGGCCCCTAGTGAGATGGTGCTGATACATTATGACTGTCCTTTTTTAGGTTCAGCCAGAATCTTCAGTTTCTAAGAGTATCCCATTTCTACAATCTAAATATTTAACAAATTATATCAATAATGTAAACAGTACCTATTAAGAATGAATCCTATTAATGATTAACCTAGAAGATCATAGAGTAAGGAGGATGGACAGCATTTAATTCTTTGTCTGGTGCCTCATTAAGACTGGTCTCCCACATTGCCGTAGATTGAATTATGTCCCCCAAAAAACGTGTGTATCAATTTGGCTGGGCCATGATTCCTGGTATTGTATGGTTATCCTCCGTTTTGTGATTGTAATTTTATGTTAAAGAGGATTAGGGTGGGATTGTAACACCACCCTTACCCAGGTCACATCCCTAATCCAATGTAAAGGGAGTT
>NW_004444025.1:9679893-9702354 GCF_000243295.1 Trichechus manatus latirostris
CATAAAACAATATGTGTACTGTTTAATGAGAAACTATTTGTTCTGTAAACCTTCATCTAAAGTACAATTTAAAAAAAAAAAAAAAAAAAGATTGTTCTCCCACCAGGAGAAAATGGAGACTAGGTTTTTTAAATTTTACAAAAAAGTTTCAGTGTATCAAAAAAGATTTGCAAATTTTATTAATTTTCCATCTTTAACACAGTTGTGATTCAGTTAAAGCTCCTTACTTACTTCAAACTTGTGTCAAATGTTAGAAAAACTGAAGACTTACATTTCCAACCAGTATAAAAATAAATACATAATGGACTTTAACTTCACCCCTATTATTAAACATGTTGCAGAATTATACATTTATACTTTGTTATTAATATATCTTCATTGATGCTGTTTTGAACAGCATGAGATATACAGTTAAATGGAAACTCAGGGATTATAATAGCAAACATGTCTTGAGATAAAGGGGCTACCCTGTTGGTCTTGCAGGGGAATATAGCTGGCCTTAAAGTCCCTCTAAGAACCTGGGAACATAAACACCATTTTTCTCCTTAATGAACTTCCCTTGAAAATACCCCAAACATACTTTCAAAAGACCTTTAACTAACATAAGCTTTTTTTTTTTTAACACATTGCACTTTTTTCCCTTAAATTTTTATTTTTGGTGAAAATATATGTGATAAAATATACATCCATGGAACAATTTTCACATGTACAGTTCATTGACATTGGTCACATAGTTCACACTGTGTCACCATTCTCACTATCTCAGTGGGTATTGTTTCACCACCATTAACTTAGACTCTGTCCCTTAAATTTCTCATCCATGTTTTGGTTACTGCTGTCCATTTAACCTTATATAGCTAATTCTTTAAAAGAACACAATGCTCAAGGCGAATATTCTTTGTTAAATGAGCTAAATAGTTGTTTAGTGTAAAGATAACTTCATGAGATAGTTTCAGTTCAAGGCTTATAAGTTGTTTCTAGGCAATAGATTTGGGGGTTCCCCCAATCTCAAGGAATCCAGTAAGTCTGGTTTCCAATCAGAATTTGAAGTTCTGATCTGCATTTTTCCTCCTTTTGGTCAAGATGCATCTATTGGGTCCTTGACCAAAACGTTCAGTAATGGTGTTGTTGTTGTTAGGTGCTGTCAAGTTGGTTCTGACTCATAGCAACCCTACATGCAACAGAAGGAAACACTGCCAGTCCTCCGCCATCTACACATTCGTTGTTATGCTTGAGCCCAAACTTGAAGGTCTTCCTCTTTTTCACAAGCCTTCTACTTTACCAAGCATAATGTCCTTCTGCAAGGACTGGTCCCTCCTGATAATATGTCCAAAGTACGTGAGAAGAAGTCTCAACATCCTTCCTTCTAAGGAGCATTCTGGCTATACCTCTTCCAAGACAGATTTATGTGTTGTTCTGGCAGTCCATAGTAAATTCAATATTCTTCACCAACACCACAATTCAAAGGCATCATCAATTCTTCTTCGGAATTCCTTATTCATTGTCCAGTGTGATGGTTAAGGTTGTGTATCATCTTGGCTGGGCCATGATTCTCAGTGGTTTGGCAGTCGTATGATGTTGTGATCATGTCCATGATGAGATTTGATACAATGTGATCACTTCCATGATGGGATCTGCTGTGAGTAGCCAATCAGTTGAAAGGGAGTTTCCTTGGGCATGTGGCCAGCATTGAATATAAGTGGATATTCTGGTAGGGCTTGTGGGTTTTGCTCACTCGGGATCCTGCAGCTGGCTTCTGTTCATCTGACCTCTGGTTCTCAGGACTTGAGCAAGCAGCTTACCTGCGGTCTTGCCTGCCAATCCTGGGATTCATCAATTTTTGCAGACTGTAAGCAAAAGCCCTGCTCTCTGACCTGCTGATCTTGGGTTCGTTAGCCCCTGCAGCTAAGTGAATCAGGAGAAGCCTCTATCCTGACCCACGGACTTGGACTGTTCCAGCCTCTGTAACCGCATGAGCCATTTCCTTGATATAAATCCCTTTCTATATATATTTATACACTTTACTGGTTTTGCTTCTCTAGAGAACTCAGCCTGAGATATCCAGTGTTCGTATGTGTATGAGGTGATTGAAAGCACCATGGCTTCCATCAGGTGCACCTTAGTCCTTAAAGTGACATCTTTGCTTTCTAACACTTTAAAGAGGTCTTTTGCAGTAGATTTGACCAATGCAATCTGTTGTTTGATTTCTCGACTGCTGCTTCCATGGGTGTTGATTGTGGATTCAAGTAAAATGAAATCCTTGACAACTTCAATCGTTTCTCCATTTATCACGATGTTGCTTATTGGTCCAGTTGTGAGGATTTTTGTTTTCTTTATGTTGAGATGTAATCCATACTAAAGGCTATAGTCTTTGATCTTCATCAGTAAGTGCTTCAAGTCCTCTTCACTTTCAGCAAGCAAGGTTGTGTCATCTGCATATCGCAGATTGTTAATGAGTCTTCCTCCAATTCTAATGCCACATTCTTCATATAGTCCAGCCTCTTGGAATATTTGCTCAGTATACAGATTGAATAAGTACTGTGAAAGGATATAACCCTGATCTATATCGTTTTTTACTTTAAACCACAGTATCCCCTTGTTCTGTTTGAATGGCTGCCTCTTGGTCTATGTACAGGTTCCTCATGAGCACAGTTAAAGTGTTCTGGAATTCCCATTCTTCACAATGTTATTCATAATTCGTTATGATCCACAGAGTCGAATGCCTCCACGTAGCCAATAAAACACAGGTAAACATTTTTCTGGTATTCTCTGCTTTCAGCCAAGATCCATCTGACCTCAGCAATGATATCCCTTGTTCCACGTCCTCTTCTGAATCCAGCTTGAATTTCTGGCAGTTCCTTGTCGATGTACTGCTGCAACCACTTTTGAATGATCTTCAGCAAAATTTTACTTGTGTGTGATATTAATGATATTGCTTGATAATTTCTGCATTCTGTTGGATCCCCTTTCTTTGGAATGGGCACAAATATGGATTTCTTCCAGTCGGTTGGCCAGGTAGCTGTTTTCCAAATTTTTTGGCTGAGACGAGTGATCCCCTCCAGTGCTGCATTGGTTTGTTGAAACATCTCGATTCCTGGAGCTGGGTATATAAATCTTTTAAAACTCAGAGTGTGCACAAAGTAGTTGGTAATCCCACAATGCCCCCACAGCCTTCAGAAGTGCTCAGCAAGACTTCCCTCAACTCGGTCATGACTACTAACAAGAGAGCCGTGCACTGACTGTGCAGCTGAGGGAGCATCGTCAGGACTCGGGCCTGCTCTCCACTCCCAGCCTCCACCTGGCTCTGGAGACCTCATTTTCACAACAAGGCTTTGAAGAGTCTTCTTTTAGGTAACATACTCTCTTCCTGAATCAACCTAAAACAGTGGTTCTCAATCTTTAGTATGCATAGAAATCCCCCTGTGAAGAATCTCCCCACTGAGTCTAAAATAAAAACAAAACAAAAAACAATAAAATAGGAAAGATGGCAAAGTTTTAGGGCATTTCAACTCTCCGCTCTTTTTTTTCTGTCAAAAACCAGGTATACACCTTCCTTCCTTACCCTACTAGCTGAGCCCTACACATTCATAAGAAAATTGTTATATTTGTTAAGATTTTCAAATTGTAAACTTTCAAGATTCTGCTTTTCATTCTCCTCAAAAAAAGTAATGGATATAAGAAAGAAACGATTTTTCCTTTAAAGTTGGACCATTTTTGAGTTTACAGATATGATAAACATACTCAGAAAGCACTCTTTGTCACTCAGTTCTTTCACTTGGGCCTGAGATCTGGTGTAAAGGTAAGGACTTGCTTCATATAACGCCACCATGGGTCAGGTTCTGGTCCTCATGCTTCCATTTTCTAAAACTCAATTTTAAGTGCTCACTCCAAGATTCTGAATCACATTACTGAACAGATTCTCTGACCACAGCGTCACTGATAAATTTGAATTCTAGTTTATTTATTAAAAATTGAGCAGAAGCTAATTTTTTCCTGGCCTAATAACTGGGGAGAGATGGGCCCTGAAACTGGGTCAGATATGGAGATGTGGGTGTGAAGAAAAGAAAACCGCGAGTAAAACTACTGTGGCAGGAAGCAGCCCTGTGGGTGTAGAAAAGGTGAGAAGACTGAGGGTAGGAATGAAGGATTGATGGCGAAGACAAAGTTAATGGTCCTGGTGGGACTAGATAGATGGAGAGTTGGCAATGCTAAAGCTACAGTTATGATTTAGATGGATAAACAGTCGGAAAGCAAGTCTCTTAAAATTAGATCTGAGTTCAAATGCTTGCTCTGACGTTTCTTAGCCATGTGACTTTTGGAGTGCAAGCTTACCTCTCTGACCCTGTTTCCTCATCTGCAATGTGTGGAAAAGAATTCTTAGGTCACAGGGACTTTGCCCTGACAGTGCCAGTATAGTTCTGAGAACATTGTGATTCACAAAAACAATACTTACTAGAAAGTTAAGAACCAAAAAGAATAAATGGTAAGTCCCATTCCACAAAGCAGACTTGAAACTCTAGAAAGCAAATGACTTTAAAGAAAATCCTTAAAGTCAAGTGACTGGCACTGGGTTTCTTAACTCTCAGTCCTGTGTTTTTTCCATTAAGTCACATTTACTTCTCCAATTGTACAAAATCCCAAACGCACACCAAGCAATTTAGAAATCACTAAACTAGTAGGAAATTACAGGTAAAAAAAAGGTTAATATTTTGTAATATCTTTTTTAATAATATATAATCATATTATATGCTGTTAATAACATATATAATCACAAGCCAAAATAAGAATTTGAGCAGGAAAAATTATAAAATAATTTTACCTATAACCTTGTCCAAATATGTAATGATATACTAGCAATATACTTAGAAAAGGCAAGTCAATTTATGTTAGGTAATTGAATATTTGAGAGAGAACTTTCAAGCTGTTTGAGCTGTGGTAAGAATTCCAAGGTTAAGGGTTGTATTTCTCATGTCAGAGACCTGGCAAAGTCTAAGGGAAATGAGGAACTCATTTGCTTCATAATGACGAATTCCTGGACCTTGAAAGACAGGCTTTATTGTTGTTGAGACTTACACTGTTGAGAGAAAAATATCTCACAGGCTTATCATGTTCATGTGATTCTCAAATTTTGAAAACCAAGATATAGATTCATCAGCACTCACAGAATGATTACTATATGCAAAGAATTGCTCTAGGAGGTATGGGAAATACAAAAATTGCATGATTTTTCCCTTAGGGAACTTATACTGTGGAAGACAGAAGTCCTGAACAGAAATAAGTATGTTGTGAGGTAGAACGTAAAATGTCATGAAAGGATAAAGCACGAAGAACTTCTTAGGAAGAAGAGGCATTTTGGGGTCCTAAAAATATCAGGATCAAGAAAGAATTATAAAGTTGCTTATCAGTAGACCTTGAAAGTTGAGTAGAATCACAAGAGGTCCATATTGCAGGAAGAAGTGTAAACCAAACCCAAACCAAACCTGTTGCTATTGAGTTGACTCATGGCAACCCCATGTGTTACAGAGTACAGCTGCTCCATAGGGTTTTCTTGGCTGTAATTTTTATGGAAGCAGATCACCAGGCCTTTCATCCCTGCTGCCGCTGAGTGAGTTTGAACCACCAACATTCTGGCTAGTAGTTAAGCACAAACCGTTTGGGCTACCCAGGGATCTCAGGAAGAAGCGTAGCAAGAGGAAATTTATACCAAGCAACAGGGTCAGCGAGAGAAAGATGAAGCTGGAAACACCCAGACTACGCATTGTCCAGACTGACTGGAGAGTTAGGAGAATGAAGGCAGGCACTGGAGACAAGGGTGGGAAGGGGAATGCGGGCTGCATCGTGGTACTCATCACTGGAGGTCTGAGTGAGAAATATTTTCCAAACCTGTTCAGTAAATATTGCAGCAGGAAAGGCAGAAATCTCAACAATGTGTTGGTGAATGCTCTCCTCCTCTGCGGTGAAGAAGTGAATCCCAGCTACGAGTTCTCCATCTCGCCCACGGCTGAACCTCATCACAGTCCTCAACACTTCAAGTACAGGACTGTCGCTAGAGCATTTCCAAAACTTCTCATTTCTAGCGTATTGCACTGGACTCAGGATTAAAGATTTCTATAAAATCTTGATGTCTTCTTTCAATCTGGCCCTAATACAATTAACCACTGCACCACCGGGGCTCCTAATTGTATGCAGCTGACGTTATTTAGGATTAGTGTTTGAAATTCTGATTGTGCCCAGTTAGGGTACAGAAAAAGTTTCCGGGTTTTTTGTTTCTGTTTTATTTTTTAAATTTTGTTTATTTATATGGGGGCTATTGTCTTGCATTTAAAGTTTAGGTGGGGGGCTGTTAAACAAACATGAACTACTTTGATATCTTACCTGTAAATCACACATCTTCTTGGATTAAACTCCATGGGAGGCTGAGAAACATTCTTAGTAAGCCTCTGGCTAAAATTTAATTTTATCAGCTCCAGAGAGTGAAAGAGATTTTCATCTCAGAGTGTCACTAGTTATGGAATAGAGCATGTCCAGAGTTTCTGAATTAAACCAGTCAAACTTCCCTTTCTCCCTCTACATCAGGTTAAGGATTTTTAATACACTGCCAAATTAGTCCAGAAAGGAATTGGAACAACAGATAGGAAGACCTGTCCAATATACTTAAGCTGCCCAGTTCTTACCACATCACAAATTTGTACACCCTAATTTCCGTAGGAAGTGCAGGTCTTCACAAAACATCTCATTTTAGGGTAGCACTCTCCCCTGTAAAGAAAAAAAAAAAAGCTGTCTCATTATCCCTGGAGCATTTTCCGTAGGTTTTTTTTTTATTTTCCCAGTAGGAAAACCTCTTGGTAGCAACCTTAGCAAATGGGTAAGAGAAAATATGAGTAATCGGAGTTCTTTGAGGTAAATTTCTCATTGAACAGACTCTAGGCGCCACCATTACTAAGTGCGGTGAACCATCTGAATGGTCAGGTCCTATGAGCCAGGCGGTGTGGCGCTGACCTCTACTCAAGGCAACCTCATGGGTGTCACAGGGAACTGTGCTCCATAACATTTTCAATGGCTGATTTTTCAGAAGTAGATTGCCATTGAAGACCGTCACCATGGGTCAGAGTAAACTCCACAGTAACCATCTTTTTGGTTTTGTATCTATTTATCTAGAGAGAAATCACATATTGTGTGTGTATGTGTCAGGTACATTATGTGCATTATCTCATTCAATCCTTCCAGTAACAATGGAAAGTTTATATGTGTTACGTGCATTATGTGGTGGAAGAATTTAAAGCAGCTGCCTTGTGATCCATTCTCCCCTAATTAATGGGGGATACCTTTAGGGAAATAAAAAAAAAGCAAATCAGCCTTGTAATCTCCTTGTCGACATGTTAACTGAGACTCTGAGTAAATAAACTAATAATATTTGCTAGGAGATGGACTTTATCTGTGGAGTTTTTTTTTTTTTTTTTTTTTTTTTTTAACAAGTTGTCTCCAGTTAAACATAATGTGTAGTCAATAAAACCAAAATCCATGATTTTGTAAGGCATGGCGCTATGGAAAATGTCACATAAGCTGGAGTATGAAAGGGAAATGTGCTCTATGAGGTAAACCGACAAAACCTTACATTGAACCTTCTACATCATTATAGGCCAGAGGGGGTGTCTGATGTGGCAAGCAAGAACTTGGTGAGCCAGCCCCAATGGTCCAGAACTCTTCCTGCTTCACATTTGCCTCTCAGTTGCCTGAATCCTTGGAATTATTAGTGAAGCTTGATACTGAGTAAGATCTCTGACTCAGCAGTGTCTGATTTGATCATCTTTACAAATGAAGAAACTCAGGCTACTGAGAAATAAAATAACGACCTGATGACAGAACTAGCCAGGTAGCGAGTTCCAAGAGTTGAACTTGGGTCTGTTGTCTTCCAAGCCCCTCCTCTCTCAGGGCATTTTGGAGATATCTTATTGACTCCTGGACTGCTCTTTTATGATGATTTGCAAGTAGAAATTTTGTTAGGCGGGCTTATCTGCAAATGGGAACTCTTCTTATTTGCAAAAGAGAAAGAGTGAAATGTAGTAGACAAAGGTGTGATAAAACTGAAGAGAGTTATACAAATAGGCATTTAAGGAAAGCTGACAAATTATTAGCACTGGTACTTAGTCTTTTAAAATATAAGAAGTGTAATATGTATTTGTGTATGGCTTATAAATCCAAAGTTGAATTAAGATAGATGCATCATCATCATAATCACTATGTCAAATTCTTGACTTAAAGTCCATCAAATATAACAGTTAAGAACTTAGCCTCTAGAGAGCCAGACTGACGAGGTTTAAATCCCTGCTCTGCTGCTTGTACGCTGTGAACTTGGCCAGGCCACTTAACCTCTTTGAGTCTCATATTTTTCATCTGTAAGATGAGAATGATATTCATAGGGTTGTTGTGAGGATTAAATGAGATAATGTACATAAAGGGCTTAGCACAATGCCTGGTACATAGCAAGTGCTGTAAGCATTACATGGATATTGTTGTTATTGCTGTCAAGTCCATTCTGACTCATGGCAGCCCAGGTGTGCAGAGCAGAGCTGCTCCACAGAGTATTCAAGGCTGTGACCTTTCAGAAGCAGATCACCAGCTCTGTCCTCCGAGGTGCCTCTGGGTGTGTTTGAACCAACAATCTTTCGGCTAGTAGTTCAGTGCTTAAATGTTTGTGCCACCCAGGGGTTCCATATGGGTATTAGCTATTATTATTTCTCATTGTTACATCTGAGGGTCAAAAAGACAAACATCTTGCGCAAGCAGTGACAGAGTCAGAATTCCAGTCCTGCTCCTTCCAAAATAATATGCTGCAATAAAATACAACTTGATCTTGAAATGTTTATATTTTTTAATTAAAACTATGATTTACTCTTTGATCCCAGAGAACTTTTTGCGTATAGATCTGTTATACCACTTTATGTAATATACTATGAGGAGGTTTTTGCAGTCTTTTCTTCCAAAGTCTGATTTCAGAGCAAAGTTGTGGCACATTCATCTTTGCATTACTAGTGACTAGTATAGTGAATGTTAAGTAATGGTTTTCAATAAACATTAGGTAAATGAACATTAAATTCAGCAAATAATAATAAATATACTGTAAGGTCTGTATGTTTTCTAACTTCAAATTGTATTATTTGAATTTTACATATTTTATTACATGCAGTCATTCTTGAGCATATCTTTGGTAGAACATTGCCAAAAAATTTGATGATATTTAGTGACAAATAAAAAAAGACATTTCTCAAGTTTTACTTCTGCAATCTAACCATGATGTTCCACTTAACAAATGTCACTCTGACTCCTAGGACGGTAACTCATATTTATCCCATTACTTGATCAATGGAACATAGTATCTACTCTCCAGTAAGCGTTACCTTCCCAGCATTAAGATCTTGAATTCCTCAGCTATAAAACACTAATTTAACCGAGGTTATGACTCTCCTCAAAAATGAAGAAATGGAAAGAAACATGCAGCTTTCTGTCTTTATAGAAAACCTTCCCAGTCAAGGGACAAACAACACGAATACGGCAGATTCTATGGCATAATTGAGATATTCTCACACTTGTTCATGGCAGCATTCTGTTTTACATAAGCTGTGCAGGCACGCATCTACACAAGTACAAGAACTCCAAATGTTAAAGAATTTCAGACCACTAAACACTAGAGAGTGCCGACTTCCTGACTAATAGGGGACAAGCCGGAGGAATGGGGTGGCGATGATGTCAGTAAGGGCAAGGGCGTGTGAAATGGTTCAGGGCTACAGTTCAGTATTCCTATCATTATTGCAGAACACTTCTTCTCAAATCACTCCTCATGCCCTCAAATCCGGTAAAGCTGCAGCAGCGCTTAAGGACCTTGACAAGCTAAATCAATTCTTAGGTGACTCTTATGCCTATGAGTCTCCTTTTAAACTATTGAACTTAGCCCACAATTTCCCATCAACAGAAAGATGTGCTTAATGGATAATTAGAATACAAGAGACTCCATGACTAAGTAGGCATGTCAATTATTTTCAAGAAGGGAGGCTGGAAGAAAGTCTCAGAAGCTCCACAAATCCAATCCTCAAATATTCCGATATTGACCTGTAATTTGAGCAACAGAGTAGAATATGTTAGCCTAAATTTTTGATACTGGAAGTATCAAAACATATGTCAATCTTTCTCCAACTGACCAGTCATATCTGTTTGATTTATGTATCTGATTGTGTAATTAATTGCATTATATCTCCTTACTAGGTCTTACTGAATATGGGCTATTACAGAATAAAGTCAAAAAATGAAGGACTTCTTCTTTATGGATTCAAACCTTTGGCAATAAAAATCTTTTTTGAAAGATAAACTATTCACCTCCCGTAAACCTTTAAAACACATAAATCTTTCCCTTTTTTTGGATTGAAAGGACATAAGTTTATTATCTGAAAACATACAGAAGATTGTATCTAACAAAAACCATAAAAGGTTAAACTACATCATATATTGAATTTATTTGGATTTTTTGTGTAATAGGATATGTAAATCTTATTATGCTAATTTTAATGCAAGCTCCTAAACAAATGTTAGATTATGCATACCTATAAAAAGCCACTACTTAATAAATACTATGATTAATCAGAATGGTATGTTAGAAATTTTATTACATACAAAGGACTTTTCATGTCTATTAATATCCTGCCTAATTTTGAGTAAGGGAGAATCTCCTAATATAGACTTCCGATAAAGAATGCCCACAATCTAGTTTAACTTTCGGTTAATAGCTGAGTGATAGGAAAGCAAATGCAGTTGAAGAATTGTCAAATACTATCAGGTTCCTTGGCTTATACTGGTCAATGGGAATTCTATACACACAAGCACACACACTCACACGTGATAAATCTTTCCTTTCTGCTCTATGTGGACAAGAACCCGGGTGGCGCCAGCACTTCATGATCGCTGGTTGATGGCTCAAAACCACCCAGCAGCTATGTGGAAGAAAGGCCTGGTGAACTGTTTCTATAAAGATTACAGCCAATAAAACCCTATGGATAGCTCAGCTCAGTAACACACGGGGTCACCATGAGTCAGAATTGACTCAGCAACAGGTTTGGGTTTTTAATGCGTGCACAGCAGGGGTTCTTACCTGCAGTCTAAGATGGTGGGTGGACAAAACATTACATCTTTATTTTGCCTGACCTTCTAATGGAATTTTAGTTCTTCCTGGAATTGTTAATGTAGGAGGGCAAACAAAACCAAAATGAACCAAAGAGCCCACCACGGTAGTTCCCTGGAGTTGATCAAGTCGAAGTTTGGGATTAAGGGCTCAGTAGTCTAGATTGCTAAATCAGTTGTCCAAACTGCAAGTTCACGGTTCTCTCAAAGCCACCTTCAGGTCTGATAACTTGCTAGAATGACAAAGAACCCAGGAAAGCTCTGTACTAATGATTACAGTTTTATTATAGTGAAAGAAAGTCTGGGAGGGTTCCAAATGAGAAACTTCCCTTATTCTCAGAAATGCTTTACCATCGTGGTATTAATGTGTAGCAATACATACAGAATATTGCCAAGCCAGGAGCCCACCCAGGCTTTGGTGTCCAGAGGTTTTTTTTGGGAGGTTTTATTACACCGGCACAATTGATTGAGTCATTGTTCACATGATTGAACTCAATTTCCAGCCCAGGAGGAGGTCAGGTGGATACCACATAGCTCTAAGCCCCAGCCCTCTAATCACATGGTTGGTCTTTCTGGCTCGGCCAATCTCCGTCCTAAGACTTTTGGTGTGGCTGGCCCTATCCTGAGTCATCTTGTTAATATAAACTATCAAGTGTGGTCCAAGGCATCCATCATGAAAACAAAGATACTCCTATCACTCAGGAAATTCCAAAAGTTTAGTGGGTATCTCCCAGGAACCAGGAACCAGGGACAAAGATCAGACTACTCTTTGGGTTAAGGCCAAATTCTTTATTACACAGCAGTAATAACAATATAATAGAAACCAGAGATATTTTCATATCACATGACAGTTGCCACAAATATTGTTTATGCCCTTTACTACTTTGAAATTGTTATACTTATTACCTGCTGCAGTTATTATTTAAAGCAATAATTTAAAAAGCACACATATTATTATAACCCATTTATTTTTAAATATCTTGATTAGCATATTTCAATGATTCCTTTCCATTGTAACATTAAGTATTTTATCTTATGCACTTAAAAACATTATTCTGAAAAAAAAAATTATTCTGAGAAGAGTTTCACCAGACTGCAAAGGGGTCCATGTGTAGATAGAAGAATAGTCCCCCAAAGGTGTCCATGTCCTAATCTCTGAAACCTCTGAATTTTACCTTATGTGGTAAAATGGACTTTGCAGATATGATTAAGTTACGGACATGGCAATGGGGAGATTTTCCTGGTTAACTGGGTGGGCCCAATGCAATTACAAGGGTCTGTCTGAGGGAGAAGCAAAAGTGTCAAAGTCAGAAAAAGAAGTTGTAACAATGGAAGCAAAGGTTGGTGTGAAGTCTTTGAAGATGGAGAAAGGGGCTGTGAGGTCAGGAATGAGGGCAGCCTCTAGGAGCCAGAGAGGACAAATAAACAGATTTTCCTCGCGCGCCCTGCCAACACTTGATTTTGGCATCTAAAACCCATTTTGAACTTCTGACACCTAGAACTATAAGATAAAAAATTTGTGTTGTTTAAAGGCACTAAGTTTGTGGTAATTTGTTACAGCAGCAGTAGGAAACTAATACACCATGGTGTCAAAAAGTCAAGCACACCCAAGGGTGGTGCTGACAACTTGTCCCACTGGTAATATCAATTCTTTCATGGCTTAAGAGAAGCAATTTCAATGTTTTCTTATGGGAGCATGGTCTTGGTTAAACAAGCTCTTCCTAAGTTCAAGTCCTTTGTTTTCCTGGAAACATTTCAGTATGAAACCATTTTTAAGGTTTTAACAAATTTATATCGGCTTATACAAAAAATAAGCGTAGATATGAGTATTTTTTGCTATTTGAGGACTAATAATCACTTTTCATATCTGAAACCAAATATACTAAAGGCCTAACATTTACACAAACAACATTCTTTAGATAAAGGCAATTTCTTTTTTTACAGAAAGTAATTTTAAAGCCTTGACAGTCATTTGAATATAATTATGGCAATTTTTTTTCAGTTGGGAAAACACAGTGTTTTGATGCTTTATCCAAGTTTACATAGAATTGGATTAATAACTTGCTAAATATAAAGACCATGACCTATATTGTCTTGTCATTGCTCAGGGTACTTCAACCAGTACTATACATATAAAGTTACATAATTAATATAAGGCTGCTGCAAAAGACCTCTTTAAAGTGTTGAAAAGCAAAGATGTCACTTTGAAGACTAAGGTGTTAAGGTGTGCCTGACCCAAGCCATGGTGTTTTCAATTGCCTCATATGCATGCAAAAGCTGGACAATGAATAAGGAAGACTAAAGAAGAACTGACCCTTTGAATTGTGGTGTTGGCGAAGAATATTGAATATACCATGGACTGCCAGAAGAACGAACAAATCTGTCTTGGAAGAAGTGCAACCAGAAGGCTCCTTAGAAGCAAGGATGGTGAGACTATGTCTCACATACTTTGGATATATTATCAGGAGGGACCAGTTCCTGGAGAAGGACATCATGCTTGGTAAAATAGAGGGCCAGCGAAAAAGAGGAAGACCCTCTACAGGATGGATTGACACAGTGGCTGCAACCATGGCCTCAAGCTTAACTACGATTGTGAGGGCGGCGCAGGACCAGGAAGTGTCTCGTTCTGTTGTACGCAGGGTTGATATGAGTCAGAACCAATTCAACGGCACCTAACCACAACAACGTAAGCCTGCAGACACAACCTTGGAATGACGTACTCCTCACCGTCACCACTCCGACGTACACGTTATATATCTATATTAGTTGATAAAATTTACATATCGCTCCAAATACTATTTGTATTATTTTAGATTACTTAGCATAATAATATTCTGTTGTATTGTCCACCTACTGATATCAAAATGGTTTCCTATCTCTTTTATAGAAGCAGCTTGAGAAAATAGCATAATTTTAATAATGGAAAGTCCTTATTTTGTAGATTAGCGTAGCTCATTGTGGAAACAGTTTAAGAGCAATTCGATCATTTGTAAACATCATCTTTGTAATGCTAGGGCCACCGTTCTCATTTAATTATTTTGAAATTTCACTGTGCTTATGACTATTTCCTGGCAGTCAAAGATTTTTTTTAAATACAAAATGTGGAAAGAGAATTTCTCTTTAATGACATAGGTTAACTGTATGTGCTTTGAAATCATTCCAAAAACTCACAGGTTCCAAATTGGCCTAGTGATGTAAATTTTTCTGTATTCAAGGTAATTCAATAGACCCCAAGTTCATTGTATGAATTCTTCGTAGATGAAAGCTTGACAAATTATACACCTACTCCTCACTTCTCGATCGCGTTGCTCGTCAGTGCCTCGGACTGCATCACCACTCCTTACACAGATTATGAAAACTCAGCTAACATGGTCAAGCATGAGGCACATCAGTCTGAATATGCAGTACTGATGCTGAAAGTGACCTGAGAGATCAACTAATGCCTTCATTTTTACAGATGATGAAAGGAAAACACACAGAGGCTAAGAGACTTGCGTAAAGAAATGCGGTTAGCACAGGCAAAGGTAGAAATTTGAGTTTTATGCCTTCTAATTCCATATTCATTCTATTAGATGATATTAGTTTATCTTGCAATCAATTCTATCAAATTTATTTGACTCGATATAATCAAACACCGTTATTGGCAGCTATTGTAACGTATGTTTGAGACAAAAGAATAAAAGATAATATGTACTCTCCAGGAAAAAGAAGTATGTAAATAAATAAATGGTATTCATATGAGATCAGTGTCATAATAAAAGTAGTGGGGGTACAAAGAGAGAAAGTCAGATCAATTCAGGAGAGTCAATGAAGGCTTCACAGAAGAATTAATTTCTGAATTGAGTTTGAGAGGTCAGCTATTTGTTACACTGAATGGGAGAGTGTTCTATCAGAAAGAAAGAGGAAGAGCATGGGGAAAGGCAAGAAAGAACACATCCTTCCCCTGGCCTCCACACCTCAAACAGCAGAAATTAAAGAGGGAAAGCAGGTGCTTCCTGTGTCCCAAGTAGGACTGTCCTCCCCTGGCCTCCATGACTCGATGGCAGGAACCAGGTGGGTGCCAGCGAGCTTCTGCCCTGGAGTTAGGAGAAGAGTCAAAGTCTAGCAAGAACGGCCTTTCCCTGGCCTCCGCCCAGTGCTGAGCTGAGTGAAGAGGGGGCACAGACTCTACATGCTTGTGACAAAGGGGTCCCTCCACAAATGCTCACGGGCTCACCACCACTTTCTACCTAGAGAAAATTGGGGTTGACCATGTGGTAAATGTCACGCACTTCATCCCCGATTATCCACGAGAAGCCTGAGACTCCCAAATCAACCTTCATGCTGCAGCTTCTCAGTTTTTAATTTTCTTTCTTTTGTTGCTGTTGTTGAGAATATACACAGCAAAACATACACCAACAGTTTCTACATGAACAATTCAGTGACATTGATTACATATTTCAAGGTACGCAACCATTCTCACCTTCCTTTTCAGAGTTGTTCCTTCCCCATTAACACAAACTCAGTGCCCCCTAAGGTTCCTATCTAACCTTTCAAGTTGCTGGTGTCAATTTGATCCCATATAGACAGTTCTCAAAAGACCATAATGCTCAAGGCAGACATTTTTTATTAGTTAAGCTAAACTATTGTTTGGTTTTAAGAAGCCTTTAGAGAATATTTTTGGTTTAAGGTTTAAAGATTGTCTCAGAGCAATAGCTTCAGGGTCCTGCAGCTTTTTATCCTCACAGTGTTCTGTACATCTTCCTCTCAAACTCTGGAACCCGTGGTCAGTCTGCAGCAAAATCTTTATCCTAAAGATCGCTATAGCTAAGTCACATTATGCCTCTGTGACATTTTTAAAAGGTATTCCTTCCTTGGGGCATAGCAGCCGCCAGCCAAGTCACACAGGTTGGCTAGTAGGGCCCAGGCTGGATTTTCGCCCCCTCTACCCTTCTGCCTGACACCCTTTGACAGGAAATAATCCATAGAGTTGTCAATGGTTGACAGGCTTGGATCCTCAGTCATGTCCCTGAATCATTTCCTTTCACCTACTCACATTAATTTACACTTAAATCTACGCTGGGGACGTGGCTTCTCATAAAGCCCTTTTAAGAGCGCCTGTGTCTTTTCTCCTTTACCTTCTGAGTTATGTTTAACATTTGCGATGGCGTTGGTGCCCACCAGCCAAAGACCACCAGAAACATCAGAATCAAACAAAGTTGGGTCTCTTACTTTTTGCAACAAGGGAGACTATACACCGTGGGAAAACAACGGGAACATTTCAGTAAGAGAGAATTACGAGTGGGTTGGTAAGTTTTTGCCCTGAACTCAGTGGTTTTGGAGAGGGATCAGGAGGACTGTTCTGCTGTATATTTCAGTGCTGTTACAAAGAGGGGCCAAGTCTCTGATCGTGTATCTTAGTTCTTACCTAGGAGGTAGGAGGAATGGAGTGGGGCTAGAGCTGAAGCTGGTAAAGGAAACAGCAGTGACTGGTGCAGTGTACAGAGAAGGACGTTTGGTTATTGCTGTGGTTTGCACGCTGTCTTGTATTTTTCTATGCTCAGACAGGATGAAGGAACGGCCTTGCTTTTGCTCACTCCACCTCAGTCATTCGCAGTGACCCTGTCTGACGCAGATGTTCTGTGAAATGCTTTACATTAAGGAAGAATCACCACAGCCTTGCTGGGAGTGCCAGGTGAGCTACCAGCTGAGAGCTGTTGGGACTGCTTTCTCTCTTGTCTCAGAAGCCGTCCTTGTTGGTTTCTTTGTTCCTTCCTTAGTGGGACTATTTTAACATTTCATAAGCAAGTAAAGAAAATGTATTCCTATTCTAGCTAAGAGTTTTTGTCAGCAGTGGGTACTAAGCTAAGCCATTACAGAACAATGATTCAATGAGGAAGAGAAACGTGAGATTGCGCAAAGACCTAGGTGACTATCTCCAATCTGTCCTATTTCCTAGGCCTCCCTGTCTTCAAGTTCTTCACACTCGAAACTATCCTTAACATTAGTATTATGATCATATTTCTCAAACATAAATCATGGTATTACATTAAAGCATATTTAGCATTACTTACATAATAAATTACAAAATTCTCTGCATAAAAATACTTCTAAATTATGATTCCATTTTCATGTTTTAACCACGGTCCTTTTTCTCCCCGTATGCACCTTTCATTTTATTTACATCTAAACATTCATTAATTCAAAACTATTTATTGAGTACTGGTAAAGTGCTAATCAACGTTCTGATATTATGAGTACATCAGCGAATAAAACGAATTAAATTCTTTGCCCTCACAGACCTTGCCATCCAGACAGGGAGAGACACCAGACAATAATCCCTATCATATCTCTCTTTGATGTTGCTTTTGACCAATGGGAAAGACTGGGGAGCCTTACAGAATGACCGTGGATTATAGTAAGTGTAATGGGACAGTCACTCCAATTACTATTACTATTCCCAACGTGGTATCTTTACTGTGGCATAGCAACATAGCCCATTGCACGTAATATGTAGCTATTGATTTTGCAAATGATTTTTTTTCTTTTAACTAAGAAGCAGAGAACTCTAGAAGCAATTTTCTTATACCTGGAAGGAACAGTAGGACATCTCAACTTTTAACCTCAGAGCTGTGTCAACCCTGGCTCTTTGCCATTATTTAATAAACAGTAATTTGGAGCCCTGGTGGCACAGTAGTTAAGCACTCGGCTGCTAACCAAAAGGTCAGTGGTTCAAATCCACCAGCCACTCTGGAGCAGACAGATGTGGCAGTCTGTTTCCATAGATTTACAACCTTGGAAATCCTATATAGGGTTACTAAGAGTCAGAATTGACTCTATGGGATGGGTTTAGAAGCCCTGGTGGCGCAATTGTTAAGCACTTGGCTGCTAACTGAGAGGTCAGTGGTTCAAATACACCAATCGATCTAAGGGAGAAAGATGTGGCAGTCTACTTCTGTAAAGATTACAGCCTTGGAAACCCTATGCAGCAGTTCTATTCTGTCCTATGGAGTTTCTATGAGTTGGAATCGACTCCACGGCAGTGAGGTTTTTTTTTTGTTTTTTTTTTTAAAGTTGGAACATCTCAACAACCCATAGGACATCTTACCATATTGGTGGCATCATGCTAATCAGACCTGGAAAGGAGAAAATGTAAATATTCTAGATGTTTTAGTAAGACACACAGATGTTAGAGGAATAAAAGATGAATCCCTGGAAAACACAGGGATCTGTCACCTCACGGAAGTCTCTGGGGGCGGGTGATGGTGAAGTAGTCATGGACAGATCACGATTTCCCCTCTTCAGTGGAATACATGTTGCTGCACACTGTCATCTTTGTCACTGAAAGACCAGAATGCCTAGTATTTGGAGGCAATGTACATCACATTTACTATGGAGACCGTGTCTTGCCTTAGTAGGAAAATCACAACAAAGTGTCAGAATTCTGGAGCAAATCCAAGCCATTTTTGGAAAGCAATTCTCCTTTTGAGACAGTTCTTGCTTGAACACCTGGTCGCCTGACTCTGGGAGACACTAAGAACGGGGCATTATGAGCTGAGTATGATGAAATCAATCGTTCAAAATACAGATTACACATGGTAGTACTCCATGTTCAACAGGAAATTGTATACACTTATTTGTAGTATCTCGTGGGCAAAAGGAAGCTACACAAATAGGATGTTCACTCTTCTGCTGGTCCTGCTCTCCCTTCAAGCCATATTTAAGACTTCATGAGAAGTTCCTAATTACCCATATTAATTGGGGAAGATATATGTGGTATCTGGTTTACAATTGATTTTGCAAAATATGCTGGCATTAACTGGAAGTAGATTGCTGCAGCAGTGAAGATATAGAAGATATGACCACCACTATCAACAAATTCGAACTAATTGACATGTATAGAATGGTATGCCCAACAACTATAGAAAATACATTCTTTTCAGGTACACATAAAACATATATTTGGATAGCTTATATGTGGGCTATTCAAAACATCTCAATAAATATCTTAAGAACAAAGAATTAAAATCAAACATGGTATATTCTTTGAGCAATCTGGTATCATATTAGAAATAAATAAAAGAACTGTATATCTAGAAAATAAACAAATATTTGGAAATTCAAAAGTACATGACATCAAAATTTGTATGATGTAACTAAAGAACTGCTCTGAGAAAAAATTACAGCTTTAAATGCATGTATTAGATAAGCACTTAACATAAAGGGATTATATAAGCATTTACTATAAAAGATGCGGAATTAATTATCTCAGCTTCCACCTTAATAAGTTATAAAAATAAGAGCCAACTAAAAATAAAGTATGTATAAAAAGAATTAAAAAAATAAGAGTAAGAAAACAATTAAATGGAAAACTCAAACAGAAAAAAATTAAAAGTTGGTTCTTTGAAAAGATTAATGAAATTAATACACTTCTAGTAAGTTTGGTGAAAAAGAGAGATAATACAAATACCGATATCTAAAACAAAATATAAGACATAATTATAGATCCTACAGACATTAAAAGTATATTTGAGGAAGGGAACAATTTAATGTCAATAAATTTGACAACTCAAATGAAATGCACAAATTTCATGATAAAAATAACAAACTTGACTAAAAGAAAATAGAAAATAGAAATATCCCTACATCAATTAAAGAAATTGAATTCATAATTTAAAACCTTCCTACAAAGAAAACTTCAGTCCCAGACAGCTTTGCTAATAAATTACATCAAACATTTAGGGAAATAAATAATAACAATTTTACACAAGCCCTTTCAATAAACAGAGGATGAAGGAAGACTTCTCAACTTGTTTTATGGGGTCAGTATGCCCATAAGATCAAAATCTTACAAATGTGTTTTTAAAAAGTTAGAGTCCAATATTCCTAATTAGCACAGATGCAAAAATCATTAAAAAGTATTGGCAAATTAAATCCAGCAATATATAAAAAGTATAACACATTTTAACCACTTTGGGATTACCTCAAGGATTCAAGATTGATTCAGCAATAGAAAATTAATCATGTCATTCTCTACATTAACAGAATAAAAGATTTTAAAAATATATAATCTCTATAGATTCAGAAGAAAAAAAGCAATTCACAAAATTCAATATCCATTCATAGTAAAATTTCTCATCAAACTAGGAATAGAAAAAAGCTTCCTCAATATGATACAGGCCATCAACAAAAAACTTTCAACTAACATCATACTTAATGGTAAAATAATAAATCTTAGTTTTCCCCTAAGTTTGGGAACCCAGCTAGGAAATGCACTGTCACCACTTCTATTCAGTATTGTACTGAAGTTCATATGCTGTGCAGTAAGGTAAGAAAAACAAATGAATTACAAAAATATGAGAAGAGAAGGTGACAGTCACTTTATCCCCACAACATGTGATTGTGTAGATAGAAAATCCTTTACAATACGTACAGAAACCCTATCAGAACTTATTTAATAAGACCTTGGGCTACAAGGTAAATGAGATAGCAATAAATAAGCGGAAATGAATTTTTTTTAAACTATGCCATTTATAACAGCATTAAAAAAAAAAAAAATCAAGTGCCTAGGAATAAATCTAGCAGAGTGATTCTTTGGGAACCTTTTCCTAGTCACAGCTGGAGGTGCTCTGGCATCTCGTGGTGGAGGCCAGGAATGCTGCTAAACATTCTGCAATGCACAGACAGGGCCCACAACAGAGCGTTACCTCATCCAAAATGTCAATACTGCTGAGGTGGAGCATGATGATCAAGTCTAAGATGTATAAGATCTCCACGCCAAAAAACTGTAAGACACAGCTAACAGAAACCTAAAAAGATCTAAAAAAGTAGAAAGCTGTAACAGTTTATGGATTATTATAACGCACATTTTCTCTAAACTGATTTATAGATAAAACATAATTCATATTCAAATCACATCAAGCTGTTTTGAAGAAATAGACAAGCTCATTCTGAAATTTTATAGAATCTTAAAAGTCCTAAAATAATGTTGAAAAAAGAGAACAAACTTACAGAGTTTACTTACCTGATTTCAAGACTTAAAATAAAGCTATAGTATAGTACTGGCATATGCGTGTATATTTGATCACTTTAGTAGAATAGAGAATCTAAAAATAGACTTACAGATAATATAGTCAATTGATTTTCAAACAAGGTTCCACTTTCATTCAATGTACAAGAGAAAGTCTTTTTAACAAATGTTGCTATATCACAGTTGGATATCTTCATGGGGAGAAACAAAACCAAATACTTCATACCAAGCACAAAAATTATTTTGATATGGCTCATACACCTAAGCATTAAATCCAGAACTATAAATGTTCTAGAAAAAACAGAATATCTTTGAGAACTTAGAGTAGGCAAAATTTCTTCAACAGGACACAAACAACACTAAGAAAAAACAAAAAAACTTAAAAATTAACTAATTCAATTCCACTAAAATTAAAAATTTCTGCTCCTCAGAATACGCCATTAATAAAATGAATGGACAAGTCACAGACTAGGTAAAAATATTTGTAACACATCTATCTTTGAAAGGACTTGTGCCATAATACATAAACAGCTCCTACAAATCAACAGTAAAAAAAGTATCAACCCAATGGTGACAAGAGCCAAAGACTTAAATAGACACCTCACCACAAAAGATACACTAATGATCAACGAACACAAGAAAGGGTACTTATCGTCTTTAGTCATCAGGAATCTGCAAAGGAAAACAACAATGAGATACCATTTCACATCCCCTAAAAAACAAACAAAGAGCCCAAACCAGTTGTCATCAAGTTGATTTCCACTCATGGCAACTCCATGCATTTCAGAGTAGAATGTTGCTCATAGAGTTTTCAAAGGCTGTGGTATTTCAGAAATAGATCACCAGGCCTTTCTTCCAAGGCACCTCTGGGTGGATTTGAATCGCCATCTTTTTGTTTAGTAGCCAAGCTCTTAACCATTTCCACCACTCAGGGACTCCTCACAGTCACTAGAATGGCTAAAATCAAAAGGACTACCTCCATAGCCTATTGGTAAGGATGTGGCACAATCGGTCATGACACCTTATATTTCCTTGGGGGACAATCCTTCTCCCTCCTTGACCCCCTACACACTCTCAGGCCACGTAAGTCAGGTGAAGTGGAATCCACTTTCAGACTTCAGGAATGGGCAGTAGACTCAAGCCCAGCTCATTCACAGCAGCTGATTAAGAAATATTACTCGATCCGAGACTTCCGGCAAGATGGCGCTCTAGGCAGAAACACCACGCCGTCCCTCCACAACAAAGATCCGAAAAACTAAGCCAAACAGAGAATCAACAATCCT
>NW_004444025.1:9711203-9723795 GCF_000243295.1 Trichechus manatus latirostris
AAAAAAAAAAAAAAAAAGAAATATTACTCGATCCAAGCTCGTCCAATTAAAGTCAGCCCTGGGACTTGGTAATTCTTGGGAATGAGTTTTGTTGTTGTTGTTTTTTTTGCTTTGACACCAAAACTGGTAAAATAGGAACCTAAAATAATGGGTGTTCATTGTGATCACCACCATCAGAGGGTTGAAAATAAAGTTACTGCAAAGTTATATGGATGCAAAGACACAGATGAAAGAGATGAGAAGCCATAGGTCATTTTGGTGCTGTATCAAGTAGCACCTGAAGCTTGCTCTATCCCTGGACTTCTCAGACAATAATTCCCCTTTCCTCAAGCTAATGTGAGCTCTATTTTTTTATTTGCCACTGAAAGCATCTTCAGTAAAACAAAGTAAACCAGATTCCATTCTTCATTACCAATAAACAAAACTAATCCAGAATACATGATGGAGCCCATCGGTGTACTATGTATTTTTAATGCAAGTTTCAGTATGGGGGTGGGGTGGGTAATTTTCTTTTCTGCTTTATAAATAAAATATTTTCAAAAAACTTCCTGTAAAAAGATCTGAGATATACCATGATGTGCTGATGTGCTTAAAACCAATTTTAAGTTCAGACTTCACTTCTGGGAAAAAATCAGTAGTTATAATGGTTGTACCCACTTGATTAAATTACAAAGGAACCAGAAATGCCACAAGAAATGAAGATCCATTATCTAAAGTGGTTGAGATGCAGAATAAACAGAAACATGGTGGCTGTGCATTGCTTGTTGTTATTATACGGAACAATCAAAGTACAGCCGAGTTACTCTTGCTACCGGTCAAGAGTAACTCAATGAATTCGATGAAATCGATGAATTTAGAAAAAGCCAATTCTGTAAAAGCCTGAAAATGTCTGCAGATGAAAACCAACATAAGGGCTATTCAGAAGTTTAAGAGGGAGTGATAATCAAGAAAATACTTACTTTAAAGGATGGAATGGTTGTATCTACTGTCTATCATACAGGCATTTTCAAAATGAGAACTCCGTGTGATATTCAGTGTATCAAATTAGTCAGCCAGCCAACCGACTGTAATCCAAAATCTATAACCTTTACAGCAAAAACTAAATAAACAAATATAATCAAGGATGTTATTTTTGGAATAAATTTTAAAAGAAAAAACAAATTAATCTGAATTTTTAATGCTAAAACACAATAATCGTCTGCAGTTCATTATACAGCATCACTGTGACAACCCAAAATTTTTCATTCAGGCTCTCATGGCAGATATACATGTCTGTCTCAGATAATAAGAAAAACATTTTTAATGGATTTTAATAATAATAGCTGCATTTGTTGAAAGCTTATTATATATTAGGCACTATGATATGTTCTTTAAACGCATTATAGTATTTAACCCACAGGGTAGCAATGAGTTGGAATTGACTGGATGGCAACGGGTTTGGTTTTTGTTGTTTTGTTTTTTGGTAACTCCGTATGATTGACTTCATTATGTCATTGTAAAGATGAGGAAGCTGAGAGTTAGAAAGTCAAAGAAATACCTTGTCACAAACTAGACAACGTAAGTTGCGTTTGGTCTGTCTGACTGACTTTATTTCCTGAGTTCTTACCCACTATCCCACCTACAAGTCAAAATAATAGGAAAAAAGTTGAAACAATTCTAGGCCCAAAGAGTGATGTAAAAGATCCCTAAATTTAGAAACTGTGGAAACGAAGATATACTGGATTAGAGAAAACCCAGTCTTCACATTTTTGTAATTATCTTTAATTCAGTTTTAACAGATATCTCTCTCGGGAAAAATAATCTGCATACATAACATTTTTAAAAATCAAATTCTGATTTTTTGCAAACCCCTTGGAAGAAAGCTTACATCCCGCTTTAAACAATATTTTTTAAGCCCAAGCTTATTAAACCAACCAAAACCTGTTACTGTCGAGTCGATTCTGACTCATAGCAACACTGTAGGACAGAGTAGGACTGCCCCATAGGGTTTCCAAGGAGCGGCTGGTAGATTTGAACTGCTGACCTTTTTGTTAGCAGCCAAGCTCTTAACCCCTGCACCAAGCTCAATAAGCTCTAAGCTTATTAAAGTTTGAGGTAATAATAAAACCATGACATTATTAGATGATAATTTTGGGAAAAAATTGTGCAGCCTTAAATGGGGCAATACATGTGGTAGAAAGTAGACCTTGTTAAACAAGACAGCACACCCAGAAACCTTAAAGGAAAACAAACATTTGATCGCATTATCTTATTTAACAACATTTGTTATTTTCTGTCATGGATTGAATTGTGTGCCCCTAAAAATGTGTGGCTCAGCTTGGCTGGGTCATGATTCCCAGTATTGTGTGATTGTGTACCATTTTGTAATCTGATGTGATTTCCTTATGTGTTGTAAACTATCACTATGATGTAATAAAACGGATTAGCAGCAGTTATATTGATGAGGTCTACAAGATTGGATAGTGTCTTAAGCCAATCTCTTTTGAGATATAAAAGAGCGAAGTGAGCAGAGACATATGGGAACTTCATACCACCAAGAAAGCAGCGCCGGGAGCAGAGCGCGTCCTTTGGACCTGAGGGTCCTGCACAGAGAAGCTCCCAGACCAAGGGAAGATTGATGACACGGACCTTCCTCCAGAGCCGACAGAGAAAGCATTCCCTTGGAGGTGACGTCCCGAATTTGGACTTGTAGCCTACTGGACTGTGAGAGAGTAAACTTCTCTTTGTTTAAGCCATCCACTTGTGATTTCTGTTATAGCAGCACTAGATGACTAAGACATTTTCTATGTACCCAATGCTGTTAACGTTTTTACCATTATACGGGCAGTAAATATTTTCCCACTGTATTGTTTGTCTCTTTTATTTGTTTTAAAGGCATTAATATTTCCAATATATAAACAGCACTTATTTATTAACAATAAAAAAGACAAATGATTTTGTAGAAAATAAGAAGTAGAGGATATATAAACAATTCACAGAAGATAAAATTCAAATGTTAGCAGACATAAACAGATCCTCAGTGTCTAGTAGCAGGGTAAATACAAATGAAATCATAAGGAGATAGTTTTAACTCTTCAGATTGGCGAAAAGTAACAGTGATAATATCCACAGCTGCTCGAAAGGTTTCAGAGAAACAAGCGCTAGGAGGGTGAGTTGATAAAACCATTTGGAATGTAATCTGTCAGTAACTGTTAAAATTAAAAGACACATACCTTTTGATTCCCATTTTTTTCTAATCTTATCTACAGAAATTAAAAAATCTTTACATAAATATATATAACATAGCTGTTTTTTGTAGCATGGAAGCACATGAATGTCCATCATTTGAGGAATGCTGAATAAATTACGGTATGTCCATAACTTGGACTATCAGGAAGCTCCAAAAAGTGTAAATTATACCCATATCCGCTGACCAGATGGGATGTTCATAATCTACTCTTAGTGAAAAGGCAAGTTTGAGTGTGATAGGTAGAGTATGGCTCCATTTAAAAAAAATTAAAATTAAAAAATTTAAAAAAAAAATAAAAAATTCTCTTCTGTTATATATCCAGATAGGTCCCTGGGTGGCACCAACGGTTAAGTGCTCAACCACTAGCCAAAAGTTTGGCTGTTTGAACCCACCCAGAGGTGCCTCAGAAGACAGGCCTGGCGATCTGCTTCTGAAGGCTCACAGCCTTGAAAACCCTCCGGAGCAGTAAACGTTACAGTCAAGAAAACTCTACAGAACAGTTTCACTCTGTAACACGTGGGATCGTCATGAATCGGAATAGACTCAATGGCAATGGGTTGTGTTGGGTTTTTTGTTTTTTTAATGGTCCAATAACTCTATAAAGTGTGTCCTATTATTATCTTCATTTTACAGATGTGGTAACTGAGGGACAGAGAAGTTAAGAGCCTATAGACTTATAGCTAGTCAGTAAAACCAGTTGTCCTTGAGTCTATTCTGACTCATGGTGAGTCCATAGAATGGTTGATTTTCAGGAGTAAATCACCAGGCCTTTTTTCTGAGGCACTTCTGGATAGACTCAAACCTCAAAACTTTCTGATAGCAGCCAAGTGCGTTAACCATTTTTACCGCCTAGAGACCCCATGGTAAGACAGTACCCAAAAAAACCAAACCAAACCCGTTGCCGTGGAGTCAATTCCGACCCATAGTGATCCTGTAGGACAGAGTAGAACTGCTCCATAGGGCTTCCAAAGAGCGGCTGGTAGATTCGAACTGTCGACCTTTTGGTTAGCAGCCAAACTCCTAACCACTGTGCACCAGGGCCCCAGCTAGACGGTAGTGGAGTGAAATGTGAGCCTAGGCAAACTGGCCAGTTAAGATCTCTCACTAGCAGGCTTCTTAGACTTCTTAAAACATATTAAGTTACTTGAAACTTCCAAGTCTAAAAGTTTTTCCCTTTGTATGGAATATACTTTTCTCATCCAATATTCCCTTTACTGCCTAATCCCCAGCCCCTGTCCTTTTTCACAGTACGCTAAGCAACACTCCCAAAATACTTCTGCACATGAGCATGTTTTTGTATTAGGTTAGACCACATGAAACTGCTAGTATTTGACCGATTTCGGCCTCTGCAAAAAGGACAATTCTGTATGTTTCAATCTAATGTCTGTGTTGTGTGAATATTTTTATGGCTGTATCTTCCCACTGAAGAGGGACCTCGCACCATGTCCAAATTTAGACAAGTAGATAGAGAAATAGACAGAGATAACAAGAGAGAGACAGAGCAAGTGAGTGAGTGAGCCCTGGTGGCGCAATGGTCAAGCACTCAGCTGTTATCAGAAAGGTCAGACGTTTGAATCCACCAGCAGCTCCATGGAAAAAAAGACCTGGCGATCTGCTCTCATAAAGATTACAGCTTAGGAAACTCTGTGGGGGCAGTTCTACTCTGTCATATAGGGTCACAATGAGTCAGAATCGACTCAACGGGCACACAACAACATTTAAAGGATGACTTGAACCAGATTGTACCATAATTTATTTCCCAACCACTTACAATTTCTTCTGGACATCTAAAGCCTCTGGATATATAAAGTCTAGCAGTGTATCTTTGTACATAGTATACACCCATTAGACATTACTGATGTCAGAAATAACCAAAGATAGAGGAATTCTGAAGTAGAGAGACAGGTGAGGCAAGAAAAAGCGGAAGATAAAGCATGAAAATTGAAGGTACAGAATTAGCATATGCCTTAGCCAAATTAGGAAGACTGGGCATCAACACTGCTCGTAAAACACATGTTTCTATTGCACTCTTAGGGATAAAGTTGCTTCCAAGTCTGCTGGTCGATTGTGAAGTTGTGTATTGTCCATTTGATCCACAACATAGAGTCTTGCTGAAGGACATAAGAACAGAAGCAGCAGAAATTCTAAGCGGTTGGGAAATAAGTTATCATACAATCTGGTTCAAGTGATTCTTTAAAAATGGGACATGATGTGGGCCTCAGTCTTATGAATGTTTGGGAAGTACACATAAGATCAGAGACAGATGTGATGAAAGCAAACCTTTCAGTAGCAGGCTTCTGGGATGAAGACAGTGCACGTAAGGTAGAGAAACAGTCTTTTAAAATACTGGACGTGACTAAACTAAGAAGTTGTAAGGATACATGTAAGTTAGGCCAACCAACTATACCAAATTAGTTTTTCAAGGAAAGAAATGAATTTTTAAGATATAATAAGTGCAAGACTTACATTATGAACGTAGGATACATTTTGCATGCTTAGACTTGTCATTTATATACGCTACAGTTGGTGAATAAATCTACGTATCAGAACGTCACAGACTTTCGGTGGGTAATCTGGCTTCTTGTATACCTGACATCAATACTACCTTGTTTGTATCTTCTTCGGCTTTGTTCTTTAAATTCGAATATCATGATCACTTCTCTCCTCAGTATCTCAAAGCTTCTATAAATCTCATATTACCTTTCTTCTTTTATTTAAATTTATTTTTATTTTTTAAATTTTGTTGTTGAGAATATACACAGCAAAACACACTAATTTGACAGTTTCTACATGTACAATTTAGTGACATTGACTACATTCTTTGAGTTGTGCAACCATTCTCACCTCCTTTTCTGAGTTGTTCCTCCCTTGGTAACATAAACTCACTGCCCCCTAAGGTTCCTATCTAATCTTTTGAGTTGCTGTTGTCAATTTGATCCCACATAGATAGTTCTTAAAATACCATAATGCTCAAGGCAGACGTTTTTCACCGGTTAAGCTAAACTAATGTTTGTTTTTAAGAAGACTTCAGGGGATGTTTTTGGTTTAAGGTTTAAAGATTATCTCAGGGCAATAGTTTCAGGGGTTCATCCACCCTGCATGGCCCCAGAAAACTGGAGTCTATTAGAATTTAAAATTCTGTTCTGTATTTTTTCCCCTTTTGATCAAGGATTCTTCTATAGGATCCTTGATCAAAATGTTCAGTAATGGTAGCCAGGCACCATCCAGTTCTTCTGGACTCATGGCAAAGGAGACAGTTGTTCATGGAGGCATTAGACATACATTCCATTTCCTGCTCCTACTCCTGACACTCTTTCTTCCTCTCTACCCATTGTTGTGCCTTGGATGGTTGCTTGTAGGCCTTTAAGACCCAAGGAACAATGCAACAAACTAGAAAGTAGAACAGAAGTAGTAAACACATTATTAGGCCAATTAACTGGGATGTCCCAAGAAACCATGACCCTAAACCTCCAAATGAAGGAACCTAATCTCATGAGATATTTGATTGTATATAAGTAGACTCAGTAGTTCCACTTTTTTTAGACATTGTTGTAAATATGGCTGTAACACAACTTTTGCTAATTCAACTTTTCACAGGTGTACAACTTATTGACAGCACTTCCAATAATTGTCTGTGCAACCCTACCCTCAGTCAGTGCAATTTTTCTATCACCAAAACTCAGTGCTCCATAGAGCTAACCCGTTTTCCCTCCTTCCTGCCCTGGGTAACCACTGATAAACTTTGGTCTCTATACATTTGACTTTTATTGTCTTTTTATATTTTTTTTATACACTTGTCCTTTTGTGACTGACTTATTTCACTCAGCATATTGTCTTCCAGTTCCATCCATATTGCAGCACCTATCAAGATTTCATTTTTCCTACTGGCTGTGTAGTATTCCATTGTATGTATGTACCATGTCGTGTTTCTCCATCTGTTGATGGGCATTTAGGTTGTTTCCATCTTTTGGCTATTGTGAATAGTGCTGCAATGAACACTGGCATATAAGTGTCTGTTTCAGTCTCTGCTTTCAAGCCTTTTGGTTATATACCTAAGAGTGGAAATGCTGGGTTATACAGTAGTTCTATTTTTTGTTTTTTAAGGAACTGCCACACTGTTTTCCACAATGGCTGTACCATTTTGCTTTCCTACCTGCAATGGATAAGGGTTCCAATTTCCCCATGTCTTCACCAACATTTGCTATTTTCTCGTTTTTTGTTTTTGTTTTTATCTTAGCCATCCTAGTGGGAGTAAATTGGTATCTTACTGTGGTTTTGATTTGCAGCTCTCTGATAGTGATGTTGTGTTTGGTAGCCATTTGAATGTCCTCTTTGGTGAAATGTCTATTCAGGTCCTTTGCCAATTTTATGATTGGGTTATTTATCTTTTTGTTGTTAAGATGTGGAAGTATTATATATATTTTGGTTATTATATTGTTATCTGATATATATATGTGTATATATATATATATATATATGATAGATATATGTTATCTGATACATATAGCTTCTGAAAAAATTCTCCCAGTCGGTAGCTTGTCTTTTCACATTTTTGGTAAAGTCTTTTGATGAATAAAAGTTTTTAATTTTTATGGAATCCCATTTATTTATTTTGTTTTCTGCTGTTTGTGCTTTTGCTATTATATTAGACAGCCCATTGTTAAAGGCTAGGTCCAACAGCATTGGCTCTGCATTTTCTTCTAAGAATTTTATCATTTTAGTTTGCACACTTAGGTCCTTAATTCATTTTGAATTTGTTTTTGTGTATGGTATGAGGCAAGGATCCTGTTTCATTTTTCTGTATGTGGAAATCCAATTTTCCCAACACCATTTATTGAAGAGACTCTTCTTTCCCTATCAAATGGCCTTAGTACCCTTTTAAAAAACCAGTTGACCACAGATGTGTGGTTTATTTCTGGACTCTCAATTCTATTCCACTGGTCTATATGTCTTGTTACCTTCCTTTCTTTTTAGTTCAAAGTACTTCTGCCTACAGTGCTCTTGACTTACTGTATTTCTGCCTTCATCTCTAAAAATGTTCTAGCATTCATTCTCCATTGATTTATAAGCCTGAACCATGCCTTTGTCTCCACTAATCTTAAAAACCCAGTTCTATGAACCTATTGCCTTTTTAAGCTACCATTATCCTAACAGTAAAAAGCTCTCAGAAGTTGTCTTTTTTTTCCCCCACTGGCTTAACCTCAGTACTTACTCTACCTTTACTCACTATAATCTCACTTCCATCTGCATCCTGCTACTGTATCTGCTCTCTTGAAGGCTCCACAAAAAGATGGGATAGTTAATAGCATAGGGTCCCAGAGAATATGAGAAGTGATAGAAGCAAAGCCATGAGGTACAATTAAACCTTGAAAAGGAGGAAGCACTGTGGGTATTATGGGTCATAACCGGGAGGACAGAATGGAGAGGAGGGTTTGGCTGAGCCATGTCCTTGAAAGGGGACTGACAATCAACCTATACCAGTTGAACCAGTTGCGCCCAGTTGATTCCAACTCATGACAATCCTGCATGTGTCAGAGTAGAATTATGCTCCATAGGATTTTCAATGGCTGATTTTTCAGAAGTAGATTGCCAGGCCTTTCTTCCAAGACACCTCTTGGTAGACTCAAACCTCCAACCTTTGGGTTAGTGGTGGAGCACACTACCGTTTGTACCACCCAGTGTAATGACACTGTATTGGGAAACAGTGCTGTAGAATGATCTGTGTTCTGTGGGACACAGCAAAGGGAAGACTGTAGCGTCCATGTGCTGAGTGGAAATTAATGAACCGCTTTACATCAAACAACACAGAGAAGTCATCACAAAATGAAGTATGGTATCTTCTACAATAAAGTATCTATGCAGTAAAGGCCAAGACTTTACTGTATAAATTTAGGTATTTTGATTGTGGAGGGTGTTGGCGAAAGCAGAAAAAGGAGAGAAGGATAAGAGCTACAGGCTGCATGTGAACTGTGAATGAAAGATATTAGTCTAAAGTTTCTACATGTTTAAAATCCTCTATTATTTTGCTATTCCAAGGCTAGGAAAGAAACCAAATACAGAAATCTCTCCTAGCCAGTTTTCACTATGTTGCTATTGATGTTGTGTGCTGTCAAGTTGATTCTGACTTACAGCACCTATAAATCAGGGTCAGTTCTACTTTTTTCAAGAACCCAGAAATTTGTTAAGTACTCTTACCACCTGTGCCAGGCCAGTCTTCTTGGGAAGGCGTTGCTGGCATGGGCTACACGGTGCACTACTTTTGCTCCTTAAAATAGCTTGTCATATCTGATTTGATGACCACCATTCCCAATACGACACTCCAGGTAAGGCCTTGGTCGCACAATCAGTTGTGTGCAACTATATTTCCTGTAAAAGTAGGAAGACCTAGGAAGAATTTCTCAATTCTAGGCATTCTACTGAAATTAGGAATGATTTTACCATGTTTCACTTTAGTTTACAAAAGCATAATTTGTAAAATTGTTGTGGGTTAAATAGCATAAAAAGAAAGAGAAACAGCTTTCTTATATATCCAGAAAAATAGAACATAAAAACAAAATCAATAATATTCAAAACAAATAACCACAATAAATTTCTTCTCATCAGTTCATTTAGTTATTTATTGTTTTCCTGTGGAATCTTTGGTTAGCCGTCTCATTAAGTCATCTGCTTCTTGAATAAAAATGAGTTCTGGAAATCCTGATGCTGTTCCCTGAAATGGGCTGAAAGTTGTCTAAATGATATCTGCTCAGAAAAATTTACTCAAGAGACTATCCTCTGATTTGTCAATAATTTGAAGTACCTAGTATAGTCCTTTTCCACAAATCTCTGAAACTGTCTATGGTGGAGATTCAAACTCTGGCCTGAAGGTTTTAGCACAGCCTTCAGGCAAGTATGTGGTGCAAATGATTAATGCACTCAGCTGCTAACCAAAAGGTTGGGGGCTTGAGTACACCTAGAGGTGCCTCGGCAGAAAGTTCTGGTAATCTACTTCCAAAAACTCAGCCACTGAAAACCCTATGGAGCATAGTTCTATTCTGATACACATGGGGTCACCATGAGTTGAAATGGACTGGACAGCAAGTGGTTTACCCATCAGGCAAGCATCAGACTAAAACAAAAAGCTATCTGTAGATGACAGAGATTTAAAACAGCTGTGGTTAATTCATTACTAACAATTTTTAAATGTGAAAGATCTGTTGAGGGTTTAAAATAAAAATAATATAATTGACAAAAAATTTGGTTGTGTTTGTGACATACAAAATAAAGTTAACAGCACTCTTCCAAAATAAGTTTCAGACAAAAAGTACCTAGGGTAAATGATAAAGTCTATTTTCTGAGAAGTCAGTAAATATTACATCTGTTTTAGGCAAATGGATGAACATAATTTTTATAAAGGAAAAAAAATTGATACATATGGTATATAATTTTGAGACTTAACTTTTTTAGGCCAAGAATATAAAGTAAAAGGATTCAATAAACTCGAAGTAGGGAAAAAACATTGGTATTTGTATAAAACTCCAAGAATCAATCTGTTGTGCATCCCCAATCGGGAACCACTGGATAGAAGACAGTGGATTTGAAGTAAAGAACTAATATTTTGTCTAATTAATATTTTAAGTTTCCGGGCAATGTGAAACTATAGACAGAGGCACCATGCTATCCCTCCACAGCAAAGACCCAAAAAACTAAGTCAAACAGACACAAACGTCAATCCTGGAATCCTAAGCATCAAATGAAAAGATAAAGAACTCAGCCAAGCACTGAATAGAATAAGAAATTGACAGAGAGCAGAGACCAAGGAGAAGCATGTACAGAGGTTGCCTATCAGCTACCACAGCACAGATTCTCCATCTTGGACTCCTGTCAGAGAATAGCGAACAGGGAGTACAGGAAAGCAGCTTCATGGATCTCCCAGCAGGAGACAGAACAATCGGTAACCAGCAGTATACGTTTTCCCACCCCCCACCCTCTGCTTCCTGCAGCCACATTCTCTTGGCAGGAAGCATCAGCTGCAGCGCTGTGCCACTTGGCTTCTACCCGCCCACACTGGACAGCTCCCTGAGTGCCGTTTGTTGCTGGTGTTGCTTTTTTCCACTTCTTTTGGTTTCTTCCATACCTCTCGCCACCTCCCCTTCTTTTCTCTCAAATACCTGGCTCCATGTACCATCTTTGCTTCTTTCTGAAAGGCTGTGAAGCACTGCTTGACTGTGGAACTGCTTCCAAGCCCACGCTACCATATTGGTGAGATCCCCAGGACTTTTTGTTAGTTTGTTTTGATTTGTTCTGTTTTGTTTTGTTTGTTTGTTTTCTTTTTCTTTTCTCAGCTTGGGAGCCTCTTCTAGCCAGGCAGTACTGAACAGCTTGGGAGCTACTTCTCCAGTCTGTGCAGCCACATGGTGGGATCCCTGAGAACATCTCTTTTTTCTTTTTGTTTTCTTTTCTCTCTTTTTTCCTTTTTGTCTTTCTTTATTTCTCAGTTTCTTGTCTCTCTATACTTAACTTCTCTTCCTGTCTCCTGAATACCTAGTGCTGTGTGACACCGCTACACCTTCTAGCCAGGCTGTACTTCACAGCTTGGGACCAATTCCCCAGTCTTCAAAGCTGCAATGGTGGGATCCCTGCAGGCTTTGCTTTTTTTTTTTTTTTTAAATTTTTTTCTTATACACTTTTTCTTTTTGTTTTTCTCCCTTTATATGTTTCTCATCTCTCTCCTCCAATGGCAAGCTCACTTAGCATTCCTTTTTTGTTTGTTTGTTTGTTTTTGGCCCCTGTTTCTCTCTCCTCTCTCTCCTCTTTCCCATAACCATCTTAGGTTTACACATCATAATCTCCCCCCTCCTTCCTGCCTACCTGCACCGTGCACTGAATATCACACCCCTGAGAAGCACAGGCTTGGCCTACCAGAACCTGTCCTGCACTGATTCCTGGCCTGCCCTGTCAGCCATAGTACATATCACAAACAACCCATGCCAGCAATTCCCCTTCAGCTGGACCTGCCCTGCTGTACCATATATGAGTGACTGACCCTACCCATTGGAGAAGGAGTTGAAAAGTATCATGTCCCCAGATGAGCAAACAACAAAGAGAGCAAAGCCCGCCTGCTCAGACATACCAAATAAAACAAAAAAGCAGGATGAAACAAACAAATCTACAATCAATAAATGAGTAAAATAACCACTGAATGCCCCAAAGACAGCAGACAATATCAAAACATATACAAAAACAGGACAGGATGGTTCCAGTAGGTGTCCAAAATAAAACATCAGATGACTTTCCAGTAGAAGAAAAGGCACTAGAACTACCTGATATGAAATTCAAATCTCTAATATTCAGAATTATCCAAGAGTTGAAGCAAAAAGCAGA
>NW_004444025.1:9723895-9725964 GCF_000243295.1 Trichechus manatus latirostris
AAATTCACAACTAGAAATCATACAAAAACAACAATTAGAAATCCAAAAGATAAACAACAAGATTTCAGAAATGGACAGTGGCATAGAAGGGCTGAAGAGCACGTTTGAAACAATGGAAGACAGGATCAGCGAAATTGAACACAAACACTTGGATACAACTCATTTGAGGAAAAATCAGAAAAAATAACAAAGAAAACTGAAGCAACCCTGAGAATTATATGGGATACAATCAAAAGCAAAAATTTGTGAGTGATCAGAGTTCCAGAACTCTGATAAAGATAAAACACAGAGAGGACCACTGAAGAACTGCTGACACAAAACTTCCTCAATATCATGAAAGATGAAAAGCTGACCATCCAAGAAGCTCAATGAACCCCATATACGATAGACCCAAAAGAAAATCACCAAGGCATATCATAATCACACTCGCTAAAACCAAAGACAAAGAATCCTGAGGGCAGCTCAAGAAAAATGAAAAGCCACATACTGAGGAGAAACAATAAGACTAAGCTCAGATTATTCAGCAGGAACTACTCAGGCAAGAAGGCAATGGGATGACATATATAAAACTCTGAAAGAAAAAAAATTGCCAGCCAAGAATAATATATCCTGCAAAACTCTCATTCAGATATGATGGTGAAATTAGGACATTTCCAGATAAACAGAAATTACAGGACTATGTAAAAACCAAACCTAACTCACAAGAATTATTAAAGGGTGACTTTCGGTCTTAGAACAAACAACATCAGACCACAGCCTGAATCTAGGAAGCAAGATCATACAGCAAGATACCAACCTAGAAAATGAACACTCAAGGACTATCCAAAATTAAAAATAATTAACACAGGGAACCAGAGAGGTTAATCTGTAAATGACAAGAACATCAGAACAGTAAAGAAGGGAATAAACAGTGTTGGTATAGAACCTTCTAATGGAGAGGAAGGCAAGGCAATACCAAGTAATATTAGACTGGTTGAAACCTAGGAAGATAACGGTAAATTTCAAGGAAACCACAAAGAAAGTTAACAAACCTACTCATCAAAATAAACAAGAAAAACATAAAATCTCAGTAAAAACAAAATCTACAAAAACAAAAGAAATGAAAAAAAAATCCACAGACAAAAGGAATTCAGCACAGGAGAGTAAGAGGAACAAAGAAAAAGTCAAAACCACCAAAAAAAAACAAAAAAACCTACAACAAAATGGTAGCAATAAACTCACACCTATCAATAATTATACTGAAAGTAAATGGCCTAAATGCACTCATAAACAGACAGAGAGTGACAGAATGGATTAAAAAAACAGGATCCATCATTACGCTGTCTACAAGAGACACACCTTAGAAACAAAGATGTAAATTTATTAAAATAAAAAGATGGAAAAAATATGTCAAGCAAACAGCTACCAAAACAGAGCAGGAATGGCAATATTAATCTCTAATAAAATAGACTTTAAAACAAAATCCACCATAAAAGAAAAAGAAGGGTACTATATTATGATTAAAGGGACTATCCAGCATGAAGACATAACCATAAGTAACATCTATCCACCCAATGACAGGGCTCCAAAATACATAAAACAAACTGTAACATCACTGAAAAGAGAAATTGACAGTTCCAAAATAATAGTAGGAGACTTCAACACACCATTCTTGGTAAAGGACAGAACATCTAGAAAGAAACTCAACAAAGATACAGAAGACGTAAAGGTCACAATCAGTTAACTTGACCTCATAGACATATATAGAACACTCCACCCAATAGCTACAAAGTACACATTCTTTTGCAATGCACATGGAACGTTCTCCAGAGTACACCACATCTTAGGCCACAGAGCAAACCTCAACAAAATCCAAAACATTGAAATAATATAAAGTATCTTCTCTGACCACAATGCCATCAAGGTAGAAATTAACAACAGGAAGAACAAGGGAAAAAAATCAATTACATGGAAACTGAATAACACCCTGTTCACAAACCACTGGGTAATAGAAGAAATCAGAGATGGAATCAAAAAATTCCTAGAATCAAATGAGAATGAAAACACATCATACTAAAACCTTTGGGACA
>NW_004444025.1:9726211-9747519 GCF_000243295.1 Trichechus manatus latirostris
GGCCCAGATGGCTTCACTAGAGAAGTCTACCAAACATTCAGAGAAGCGCTTACACCAGTACTACTCAAACTGTTTCAGAATGTAGAAAAGGAATTGACACTTCTGAAGTCATTCTATGAAGCCAGCATAACCCTAATACCAAAACCAGGCAAAGACACCACAAAAAGGAAAATTACAGACCAATATCTCTCATGAATATAGATGCAAAAATTCTCAACACAATTCTACCCAATAGAATTCAGCATCATATCAAAAGAATAATACATGACCAAGGAGGATTCATAGCAGGAATTGAAGGTTGGTTCCACATTAAAAAATCAATCAATGTAATCTAGCACATAAATAAAAGGAAATAAAAGAATCATACGATCATCTCAATTGACACAGAAAAGGCATTCGAAAAAGTCCAACACCCATTCCTGATAAAAACTCTCAATAAAACAGGTATAGAAGGGAAATCGCTCAATATGATAAAGGGCATCTATGCAAAACCAATGACCAACATCATTCTTAATGGAGAGAAATTGAAAATGTTCTCCTTGAGAACAGGAACAAGACAAGGATGTCCTTTATCACCACTCCTTTTTAACTTTGTGCTGGAAGTCCTAGATACAGCAATAGGGCAAGAAAAATAAAGGGCATCCAAATTGGTAATGAAGAAG
Organism: Trichechus manatus latirostris; assembly: GCF_000243295.1. Lineage (NCBI taxonomy): Eukaryota > Metazoa > Chordata > Mammalia > Sirenia > Trichechidae > Trichechus > Trichechus manatus. Next base: position 9,726,874 of record NW_004444025.1, read on the forward strand.
TTAAACTGTCCCTATTTGTGGATGATATGATATTATACATAGAAAACCCAAAAGACTCCACAAGAAAACTACTGGGACTAATAGAAAGATTCAGCAGAGTAGTGGGATACAAGAGAAACATACAAAAATCAGTTGGATTCCTATACACCAATAAAGAGAACGACAAAAAGGAAATCAGGAAAATAATACCATTTATAATAGCCCCTAAAAAGATAAAATACTTAGGAATAAATCTAACCAAGGATGTAAAAGACCTAGACAAAGAAAACTACAAAACACTACTGCAAGAAACCCAAAGGGATCTACATAAATGGAAAAACATCACATGCTCATGGATAGGCAGACTCAACATTGTGAAAATGACAATTCTACCCAAAGCAATTTACAAATACAATGCAATCCCGATCCAAATGCCAACAACATTCTTTAAAGAGATGGAAAAACTAATCATTATCTTTATACAGAAAGGGAAGAAGCCCTGGATAAGTAAGGCACTATTGAAGCAGAAGAATAACGTAGGAGAATTCGTACTACCTGACCTCAGAACCTACTATACAGCTACAGTAGTCCAAACAGCCTGGCACTGGTACAACAACAGATACATTGACCAATGGAACAGAATTGAGAACCCAGATGTAAATCCATCCACCTATGGTCACCTGATCTTCGACAAGGGCCCAAAGTCCATCAAATGGGGAAAAGACAGTCTTTCTAACAAATGCTTCTGGCAAAACCGTATGTCCATCTGCAAAAAAATGAAACAGGACCTATACCTCACACAGTACACAAAAACTAATTCAAAATGGATCAAAGACCTAAATATAAAGCCAAAAATTATGAAGTTCATAGAAGAAAAAATAGGACCAACGTTAGAGTCCCTAATACACAGCATCGACAGGATACAAACCATAACCAACAACACACAAACTCCAGAAGATAAGCTAGATAACCGGGATTTTCTAAAAATTAAACACATATGCTCATCAAAGGCTTCACCGAAAGAGTAAAAAGAGGACCTACAGACTGGGAAAAAAATTTTTTCCATTACAGATCAGACAAAGGTCTAATCTCTAAAATCTACAAGAAAATCAAACACCTGAACAACAAAAAGACAAATAATCCTATTAAAAAATGGGCAAAGGGAATAAACAGACATTTCACCAAAGTAGACATTCAAGTGGCCAACAGACACTTGAGGAAATGCTCATGATCACTAGCCGTTAGAGAAATGCAAATCCAAACCACAATGAGACACCATCTCACCCCAGCATTACTGGCACAAATCAAAAAAACCGGAAATAACAAATTTCAGAGAGGCTGCAGGGAGATCGGAACTCTTAGGCACTGCTGGTGGGAATTCAAAATGATACAACCATTTTGTTAAACTATATGGCACTTCCTTAGAAAGCTAGAAATAGAAATACCATATGATCCAGCAATCCCACTCCCAGGAATATATCCTAGACAAATAGAGTCATCACATGAATAGACGTATGCACACCCATGTTCATTGCAGCATTGTTCACAAATACAAAAAGATGGAAACAACCTAGATGCTCATCTACAGATGAATGCATAAACAAACTATAGTACATACACACAGTGGACTATTACACAACTATAAAGAACAGTGATGAATCTGTGAAGCATCTCATAATATGGATGAAACCGGAAGACATTATGCTGAGTGAAATAAGTCAATCACAAAAGGACAAATACTGCATGAGACCACTACTGTAAAAACTCATGAAAAGGTTTACACACGAAAAGAAACAATCTTTGATGGTTACGAGGGAGGGGAGGGGTGTGTGGGGGGGAACACACACACACACACAAAATATTTTAAACTATAACTGAAATTATGACTAATAGCCCAGTATTGTATTGCCTAATATTATAAGGTAAAGCAAGACTAAGAAACTGATAAATATATGAAAATGCAACACAATTCTTTCAAATGAGTTTTTTTCAGTGCTTCTCCTGAGGTTAAAATATATTACATACAGTGAGGGCATTGGAAAATTTCTAGGAACTTCCATAAAGTATATAATTTTTGTAATTATGATATTAATAACATTTCACCTATGCAAGTTTAAATTAGTGAAGGCTAAGCATCTCTTCTGATTTGACAGCTCTTCCCATCAACTCTTACAATAGTCATACATCAAACCAAACTATTTCTAGCATCTCTTTTTATAGGTGAAATATGTATATTCTAGTTTTCAAGGGCTCTCTAGGATACATCAAAATAATTTTGGGTTTAAAATACATCCTGACAGTTTCATTTATTATTTTCTGTATTTAGGGTCTGATTTGGGGAAGTCAAAAAACTAAAGAGCTAGAAGAGAGGATTTGGATACTTAATTAAGATAGATCACTGTGCCTGATAAATAACACCTGGCTACTATTTAATCAAAGTCATAACAAGATATTTTAAAAAATAGACTGTAACAATTTTTGAAAACCCCTAGCTCTTTTCTAATGGAGAAAATATTCATATTGTGGGCAGAGGTACTACTGTATAACACAAGGAAGAAACAACATCAAAACTGAGCACATTTTGCTAAGATGTGAACACATTTCATAGCTTTCTCAGTCTCAGGGATATAAACCAAGTCGTATAATATTTACTTTCCAAATTTTGTCCTTCATCATGCTTTGTAACCAATGTTTCACTGTAATCTTACTTAGAAATTATCTATGATCCAATGATTACCTATTAATTAACTCAATTTAGTAACAGTCCAAGGTTTTAAGTTACTTAAAGTCACCATACTTAATTCAATCTATATGCTAAGCAAATAATCTGAGAAGCTGGACTATATGAAGAAGAACGTGGCATCAGGGTTAACAGAAGACTCATCAACAGCCTGTGTTAAGCAGATGACACAACCATGCTTGCTGAAAGCAAAGAGGACTTGAAATACTTACCGATGAAGATCAAAGACTACAGTCTTCAGTATGGCCTACACCTCAACATAAAGAAAACAAAAATCCTCACAACTGGACCAATAAGCAGCATCATGATAAATGGAGAAAACATTGAAGTTGTCAATGATTTTATTTTACTTGGATCCACAGTCAACACCCATGGAAGCAGCAGTCAAGAAATCAAATGTATTGCGTTGGGAATATCTGCTGCCAAAGACCTCTTTAAAGGGTTAAAAAGCAAAGATATCACTTTGAGCACTAAGGTGCACCTGACCTAAGCCACAGTATTTTCTATCGCCTCATATGCATGAGAAAGCTGGCCTATGAACAAGGAAGACTGAAGAAGAATTGACGCATTTGAATTATGGTGTTGGTGAAGAATATTGTATATACCACAGACTGCCAGAAGAACGAACAAATCTGTCTGAAGAAGTACAGCCAGAATGCTCCTTAGAAGCGAGGATGGTGAGACTTTGTCTTACATACTTTGGACATGTTATCGGGGGGATCAGTCCCTGGAGAAGGGTATCATGCTTGGTAAAGTAGAGAGTCAGTGAAAACAAAGAAGACCCTCAACAAGATGGATTGACACAGTGGCTGCAACAATGGGCTCAAACATAGGGCCAATTGTGAGGACGGCACAGAACTGGGCAGTGTTTTGTTCTGTTGTACATAGGGTCGCTATGAGTCGGAATCGACTCGACAGCACCTAACAACAATAACAAAGACCTTGGAAATTATCTTTAAGCTAACACACTACAAAACATGATTACTCTTGATATAAAGTTTGTGAGAATAATGAATTGATTAAGATGAATTAAAAATTTAGTTTTTCATAATCTTAATCATTATCTAAGAGTTGTTGTTAGAGTAGCATTAGCTTGTTTGATCAGTAACCCTATCTAAGGTTAGAGAAAACAAACGCAAGTAGAATATAATTAATATAAACTTATTTTATACATAGCATAGATGTAACAGAGAAGACACACCTGTTGTTACCAAAGCAAAATTGTTAAACTAGTCGTGCTATGTGAACTTGGAATCTTAAAACATTTCTGAGTTAGTTTTTGTAACAACAACAAAAAAATTGAAGTCTAAGACATTTAAAGAATTTTAGCTTAATTTCATTTTCTTTGAACGTTAAAAATATTTGATTTATATAAGTACTTATTTATTTCTATATACCTATCAAAACAGAAGTCCTTTAATTTAAGACTTATAATTTATTAACAACCTTCTAGATAGAAAAGTATTTTACACTCACAAAACAAGAGATAACAGCTTTTCTAAATTATAGATACACATACATACTTACATACACATGGAGTTTTTAGCTTCAGTTGTACAATTTCAGCCACAGTTCAAGAGACAAAAGACACAGGAAGACAAAGAAGCTCATAGGTCCACATATCAAAGAGCTGTTCTTTATCCTGGGGGTCCCTTGAGTCAAAAAGGCAAAACCTCACTTTTCACACCAACTATTATGTAAATTCAAATCTCACTTATCTGGCATCGAATGTGTTGATCAATTCAAATCAATTTATTACCAGTTTTGTTTCCCTTTGTTCCACTTCTGTTCTGAAATCAGCTGCACATGCAATACTTCTTCACTGACACTAACCACCCAGAGGTAGGTCAGCTCTCACGAGTTAAAGGGCACAGACCTCTAGAGTGCCAACTCTGCCCAAGACTTCAGATGCGGTCCTAAGCTTGCAGGTCCCCAAACCCCTCACTTCTGACTTGGCTTCCACTACTCCCTCGGATTCAATAATTTGCCACAACAACTCACAGAACTCAGGAAGACACTATACTTATGATTGCAGTTTTATTACAGCAAAAAGGATACAACTCAGGACCAGTACAAAGAAGGAACCCATAGGGCAAGGTCTGGGAGGGTTCCCAATGCAAAAGTTCCATGTCCCAAAAAGGTACGTGCTACCCTTCCGTACACATCAAAGTTTTTCACCAACCAGAGGCTCACTTATGTGTCCAGAGCCTTACTGAGGCCTCATTATGTAGGCATGATTGATAGGACTCACCCTTCAGCTCCCTCCACCTCCCTAAGGTCAGCTGACCTCACCTGGTGGGTCTTTCTGGCCTGGCAAGCTCCCACCTGAGTGACTTCATTAGCAGAAACCCTCAGCTGTGGTCTGGAGGTCTCATCAAAGACATTTCAATCACTGGGGAAATTCTAAGGTTTTAGAGGTTCTCTCTCAGGATCCAAGGACAAAGACAGAATTCTTTGGGTAAGGTTAATTTTAAATCCCATAGCACCAAATTCTTAGTTGATTTGAGTTCAAAACAGACAATTAGACAGGCAAAAGATTAATAAATCAGATTCATTGATACAACAGAGAATATATCTTTATAATCCATTAATCTAGCGTAGTTCTACTATGACACAGACATGGAGTCTCCATGAACAGGAGTTGACTGCATGACACCTTTTTAAATATATTTATAGATATCACCAAATGATCAGATCAGGGTTGGCTCCATCAGCGTGTGACTCGTGCAGTAGCACAGAGCTCTACCCTAGAGTTACGCCCTGCAGTTGCCATCTTGAAATTCTTATCAATTTTTTAAGAAGAGGTTCTACATTTTTATGTTGCACTCAGTTCCACAAAGTACCTCATTAGCTCTCACTGTTTCTCTTTTTCAAGATGTCTTGGCAAGGTTGAGACTTTTATTCTATTACATAAAATTTAGAAGCAATCTATTTTATTCTCCTCCCCACAAAACGCCCCCTCCCCTACACACACCTTTTGGAATTCTATCTGACTCATTCTATTTTAATTTGAGAAGGATTGACATTTTAATGATCTTCAGCTTTTCTATCCTGGAAAAATAGTGTGTGTTGACATCTATTCAGGTCTCATTTTACATGCTTCAATAAAATTTTATACTTTCCTACAAATAGAGTTTGTACATTTATTGTTAAAGAAGCTATTTACAAACTGACACTTAGATGGCAAATTCAGGTACAAAGAGTTCGTGAAATGGGAGGTTGAAAAGGAAGCAGAGCGGATGCAAATCGCCTACAGGGACTCAAATTCAGATTCAATGTCAAAAAAATAGAAAGAAAGAAAAAGAGAAATGTTGAGATGGAATAGGACAACTGTTGTGGGTTGAATTCAACCCTCAGACCAGCAGTTTGTCATCTCTACTTGAGTTCCTTTTACAAATGGGTACTAACTAACTAAACCAGTAGTTTTTAACATTTTTCCTCACATATTCCCAGAAAATTTAAGGTTACGTCTATTTTCTTTTCATTTTAAGAATGTAACTTCTGACATATTATTAATATTGCCTTTTCAAATAAAATGGTTACGTTCCATTTTTAATATATCCAGTGGGATTAGAGTGACATATCAAATCTGAGAGGAATAAATTAATTCTGAGTAAATAAAGCTGGTTCTCTAAAGTTCAGGGCATCATGCCCCCAAATGCAAAAGGGAAATATTTTGCCTCCTACCTGCACACAAAATGTTTTGCTATGAAGAGAGTAGTTTTTACCTGTTTTGTGGAAATTAGTATCAAAAAGAAGAGAAGATATTGAGACAAAAGTAAATATAAAATTTACAACAGATACATTAAGGATTGTCTCTTAAATGCACCAGCTACACGGTAGAATGCATAATATGCTGCTATTAGGTTCATTTAAATCTAGTAAGTACGGGACAGGAATACGCAACATCAGAGACAGCCAGGCATGTCACAACTAAACAAGCAAAGACGAGGTCTATCAGTGACAAGGAGCAGGAGTCTTACACTCAAATGAAAAAAATGCATATGTCTGTGCGTTATCCAGGAATTTTGTCACAAGTCAAAAAAATGTCCCCTGGGAATCTAAACAAATAGTAGAAAAAATATTTAAAAATTGGTCTGTCATAAATGAACATGGAACTTTTAACTTCCTCCGCATAGATACAAGTGAATGTGGTGAGTACTCTAGTGAGTACCTAGCTTCCTTCTCCCTAATGGGGATTCTGAAAATATGGAGGGTTTTTCAAAATGGAAGGATATTTTCCTGTAAGATTTTCATAAATCTTGAATATTTCAGCTCTAAAATTCATAGATAGATAAGGCATAGATACTTGTCAGGACTTGTTGAATGGATGAAATAAGGTGCTTCCATCTTCAGTATTTACTGCTATTCTTTGCTTTGCTCTCATGAGACCCTCAGCAACAGTGTTTTGACAATAGTTGGGAGATGGGAGGAAAGAATTTGTCATCATTGCCACCACTCCAGTTTATAACTTGAATTCAGAATATATCACTGCCTTCGGCTGGGTTCTCTATAGAAGCAAAACCAGTGAGGTGTCTATATGTATATAGAGAGAGAGAGACAGAGATTTATATTGAGAAGATGGCTCACATGGTTGTACAGACTAGAAAGACCCAAGTCTGTGGGTCAGGCTGGAAACTTCTCCTGACTCTTGTAGCTGCAGGGGCTGACAAACCAAAGATCGGCAGGTCAAACAACAGACCTCTGGCTCACAGGCTGCAGAGGCCAACAAATCCCAAGATTGGCAGGTAAGCTCCTAGCTCAAGTCCCAAGAACCAGAGGTCAGATGAACAGGAGCCAGCTGCAGGATCCAGAGGGAGCAAAAGCCGGGGAGCCTTGCCAAAAAGTCCACCTATATTGGATGAAGGCCACACCCCCAAGGAAACTCCCTTTCAACTGATTGGCTACTTACAGCTGATCTCATCATGGAGGTGATCACGTTATATCAGATCTCCTCATGGAAGTGATTATATTATTATACAACTGCCAAATTACATCATAATTACCAAACCACTGAGAACCACGGCCCAGCTAAGTTGATACACAACCTTAACAATCATAGTCCACCCCTTGTCAGCTTGGCATCTGACACATCTCCTTAAACCATACATAATATCTGAATAAAGACAAATATAAAGTCATATTTGTGCTTAATGTGATACAACTAATACATGTACAACCAAAAAACCACTAGCCATTTACATTTTATATTTTAAAAATGGAGAAAAGAAAAATTCTTGATGCACACATACAATATGCATAACAATTACAGTCCTCATTTCTGCAACTGGTCACATAGTTGTAACTGATATTTAGAACTACCTTCTCCCACCACCTATTCCATATTCCCTTTGCCTCAGCAAGCACCTCAGCTGGTCGTGGTTCCTTGTCTAGTGGGGTGACCCAAACCTTCATTCCTTAAGGGTCTGGGTCTTTAGCAGTCATGTTGGAACTGGGTTGCTGTAGTTTTCTATTGACTTTAATCACAGGGCATGGTAGTACTAAGAGATGCCCTAAGGGATCCCCTGCATTCCAGACATACTCTTCTTTACCTCCATTATGTAATATCAATCCAATTTCCTCTTGGTAATCAGCATCAATCACATCAGCCAGTATGATAACTCTCTTCTTTGCCTGTTGATCCAGAGGCATAAGGACCCCAAAGTGGCCAGGTGGTATTCTTAGCTTCCAGTTCAATGGAATCAGTGATGTGTCTCCAGGTGGGTGCATGCCTCACTTTGGAACTAAGACCTCTAGACCCACAGAGCATAGGGTCACAGGGACAGGAAGCAAAAATTTTGCAAGTGGGTCACTAGGGGTAACAGTGAGTGGTGCCACTCCTATTTCCACCCCTTGATTCCTGGACCTATGAATCTTGGCTAGGGAAGAAACAGTATCATACATTGGACGCTGGTTTAGAGCATATGCAGCCTCCTGGAGAACATTTCTCCAACCCTGCAAGATATTATCACCTAGCTGGCACAGTAATTGAGTCTTTAGAAGGCTATTCCATTGTTCTATCAAGACAGCTGCTTCAGGACGATGGAGAACATAGGAAGACCAGTGAATTACATGAGCATGGGCTCATTGCCACATTTCATTTGCTGTAAAATGAGTCCCTTGATTTGAGGTAATGCTGTGTGGGAAACCATGACAGTGGATAAAGCATTCTGAAAGTCCACAGATGGTAGTATTGGTAGAAGCACTGTGTACAGAAAAGACAAATCCGTATCCAGACTGTCTATTCCAGAAAGAACAAAATGCTACTCTTCCCATGATAGAAGAGGTCCAATGTAATGAACCTGTCACCAGGTTGCTGACTGATCACCTTGAGGAATGTGCCATATTGGGGACTCAGTGCTGGTCTCTGCTGCTGGCAGATTGGACACTCAGAAGTGGCTGCAGCCAAGTAGGCCTGGTGAGTGGAAGTTTGTGTTGCTGAGCCTATCTATGCATAACCTCTATCCTTGCCACCATGGCCACTTTGTTCATGAACCCACTGGGAAATGACAGGAGTGGCTAGGGAAAGAGGATGACTGGTTTCCACAGAATGCACCATCCTATCCACTTGATTGTTCTTCCCCTGCTAAGGTCACCCTTTGGTAAGCATTCACATGACACAAAAATATCTTCACTTCTTTGGCCCATACAGAAGGTCTATCTACATACCTCTTCCCCATACCTCCTGTCTCCAATATTCCAATCATATTCCTTCCAAGTCCTGGACCATTAGCCAAACCATTGGACACAGCCCATGAATGAGTATATAATTGCACATCTGGCCATTTCTCCTTCCAAGCAGAGTGAAAAACCAGGTGCACTGCTCCAAGTTCTGCCCATTGAGAGGATTTTCCTTCACCACTGTCCTTCAGGGAGGTCCTAGAATGGGGCTGCAGTGCTGCCACTGTCCACTTTCGAGTGGCGCCTGCATATCACGCAGAATCATCTGTAAACTCGGCATGAATTTCCTCTTCCTCAGTCAACTTATCCTAAGAAACTCCCCACGAGGCCATAGGGACAGAATGGGAGAGGGCAGGTAATGTGACAGGAGTGGAAACCATAGGCACTTGCACCACTTCCTCATGCAACTTACTAGTGCCTTCAGGTCCTGCAAGGGCCCGATTTTGTATATACCACCCCCATTTAATGATGGAGTGCTGCTGTGCATGTCTGACTTTATGGCTCTGTGGGTCGGACAACATCCAGTTCATGATGGACAGCTCAGGCAGCATGGTAACTTGGTGGCCCATGGTTAAGCATTCAGTCTCTACTAAGGACCAATAACAAGTCAAAAGCTGTTTCTCAAAAGGAGAGTAGTTATCTGCAGAGGATGGCTGGGCATTGCTCCAAAATCCTAAGCGTCTGCACTGTGATTCACCAATAGGAGCCTGCCAAAGACTCCAAATATTATAACCTACCATTGACACTTCAAGCACCATTGGATCAGCTGGATCATATGGCCCAAGTGGTACAGCTGCTTGCATGGAAGCCTGAACCTGTTGCAGAACCTTCTCTTGGTCTGGACTCCACTCAAAACTAGCAGCTTTTCAAGTTACTTGGTAAATAGGCGAGAGTAGCACACCCAAATGAGGGATATGTAGCCACCAAAATTCAAAGAGGCCCACCAGGCATGGTACCACCTTCTTAGTTGCATTGGTACTTCTTTCCTTACTAGGTCCAATCACCATAATGTCATCAATGTAATGGACCAGTGTGAGGTCTTGTGGAAGGGAAAGGCGATCAAGTTCCCTGTCTTGCACTGGTCTCCTGCTTCTGCTGCTGCTGGTTCTCTGCCACTGTCGCTTCTCTGCTGCTGCAGGTTCTTTGCTGCTGCTGGTCCTTTGCTGCTGCCGCTGCTCTATCCATTCACAGTTTCAAAACCACTTCCCCATTTTAGGTATCTGTTAGAGCAGCACCCCACTCTCTTGATACCAAATTCCGTCTTAGTCATCTAGTGCTGCTTTAACAGAAATATCACAAGTGTATGGTTTTAACAAAGAGAAGTTTATTTCCTTACAGTAAAGTAGGCTAAAAGTCCAAATTCAGGGTGTCGGCTCCAGGAGAAGGCTTTCTCTCTCTGTTGGCCTTCTCGTCAATGTTCCCCTGGACTAGGAGCTTCTCCATGCAGGGACCCCGGGTCCAAAGGACATGCTCTGCTCCTAGCACTGCTTTCTTAGTGGTATGAGGTCCCCCTGTCTCTCTGCTCATTTCTCTCTTATATCTCAAGAGATTGCCTCAGGACACAATCCAATCTTGTAGATTGAGTCCTGCTTTACTAATACAACTGCCACCCATCCTCCCTCATTAACATCATAGAGGCAGGATTTACACCATATAGGAAAATCACACAATTATGGGAATCATGGCCAAGCCAAATTGACACACACATTTTTGGGGGGACATAATTCAATCCATGACATAGGTCTAGAAGCCAAAATGGGTGGTGAGGATATGCTTTGACAACATTCAGCATTGTCTTGTAAGGCATCTGCCTCAGACAATGTCCCAGGCAATGACTCGGACAAAAGCTCTTCAGAAGTTAATCTCATCAAATGGGGGTGGAAGGGCTAATGGTTTTACTGGAGAGGGTGGTTAGCAGACAAAGATGGAATAATCTCTTCAGATGAGAGTGAGAGGGCTGGTTTTGTAGGCTGGAGTGATTCAATGGAATTCAGGGGCTCAATATACCCAGCTTCCTGATTATCTACCCATATATCCCCATCCCAAGTTTCAGGATCCCATTTCTTCCCAATCAATGCCCTCACTTTAACTTCGGACACCATTCAAGTTTGGGAATTCAGTCGGCGTTGTAATTCAGCTACTCTCATGGTAAGACTCTAGGTTGGTGTCATGGTTTGAATTGTGTCCCGAAAAAAATGTGTGTGTCAATTTGGCTGGGCCATGATTCCCAGAATTGTGTGGTTGGCCTCCATTTTGTGACTGTAATTTTATGTTAAAGAGGATTAGGGTGGGATTGTAACACCACCTTTACCCAGGTCACATCCCGGATCTGATGTAAAGGGAGTTTCCCTGGGGTGCGGCCTGCACCACTTTTATCTCTCAAGAGATAAAAGGAAAGGGAAGCAAGCAGAGAGTTGGGGGACCTCATACCATCAAGAAAGCAGTGCTGGGAGAAGAGCGCGTCCTCTGGACCAGGGTCCCTGCACAGAGAAGCTCCTAGTCTGGGGGAACACTGAAGAGAAGAAGGCCGACAGAGAGAAAAAGCCTTCCCCTGGAGCTGACGCCCTGAATTTGGACTTTTAGCCTACTTTAACTGTGAGGAAATAAATTTCTCTTTGTTAAAGCCATCCACTTGTGGTATTTCTGTTACAGCAGCACTAGATGACTTAGACAGTTGGGTTTTCAGCAATATCAGCTCTGTTACTACAAGAAATAAGGCTTTCTTTCAAGGCACAAGTGGAAACTTGGAGGTCGTTTATGCAGTTGAGCTTTGACTCTGAAGCCCTGAGCTCATTTCTTTCACCACTTTTTCTAGCAACAGTAGGACCAACCAACTTCCTTATTCTGACAAAACTGTAGAAAGGTGTCAAACATGCGATCACCCAGAACCTCAACTCTCACCAATAACTGATCTATTGGTGGTGATACTTTTTGTATTTCTATTGCCACCTCACGCCATGGATTAGCAGTGCCCTCTTTACTACTGGAAGCAGAGTCATCAACATTTTTAAGACTAACCAGACTTGAGAATCAATTTAGAAAATTCATTCTTAGAATTTTGTTTCTCTAGACCCCAGTCCCGGTACCAAATGTCTTAGGCTGGGTTCTCTAGAGAAGCGAAACCAGTGAAGAGTCTATATATATATATATTCAGATGTATATATAGAGAGAGAGAGAGAGAGAGAGAAATTTGTATCAAGGAAATGGCTCACGTGGTTGTAGAGGCTGGAAAATTCCAAGTCTATGGGTCAGACTGGAGGCTTTTCTTGACTCACACAGCTGCAGGGGCTGACGAACCCAAGATTGGCAGGTCAGACAACAGGCCTCTGGATCACAGGCTGTGGAGGCCAATAAATCCCAAGATTGGCAGGCTGCTGGCTCACAGACTGCAGATGCTGATGAATTCCAACATCGGCATGTAAGCTCCTAGCTCAAGTCCCAAGAACCGGCGGTCAGATGAACAGGAGCCAGCTGCAGGATCCAGGGTTAGCAAAAGCCCACAAGCCTTGCCAGAACATCTACCTATATTGGACTGAGGCCATACCCCCAAGGAAACTCCCTTTCTACTGATTGGCTACTCACAGCAGATCCCAGCATGGGGCTGATCACATTATATCCGATCGCATCATAGAGGTGATTACATCATTATATGACGGCCAAATTATATCGTAACAACCAAACCACTGAGAATCATGGCCCTAAGTTGATACACAACCTTAACAATCACAAACTCTATGGGTTGAAGTAACTTTCCAACTCCAGGCTCTACTTTACCAAAAAAAAATATGAGTAAGAAGGGAAAGACAGTGATTTATTGCTGGTTCATAGCAATTAAAGTTGGCAATGCCAGGACTAGTACTTTGAAATGTTCCTTTGACATTCTGAAGGTTTCACAGCTGGCAATGTATGATAACATTAAGAATGTTGAGAGGTATGTCTTTCTTTTGAAAAGCAGAAAAGAGGTAATTATAAAAGAGGATATTAGGGAGGATCACAGGGTTATTCTCAGGCAGATCAGTTTTAGAACAAAAACATAAATTTAAGGACCTGGAAATAGATTGACTTAAAATCCTCTGTGCCTACACAACCCTTGGACACTCTTCAGGAACCACCCTCCCCAGCTCCATGGTACATACACTTCAGTTTGGAGACTATGAACTTAACTTGATAAAATTACTTTACTGAAAACTTTAGCTTAACTTCCTACAGAAGTTTCAGTAATGTGATCTCTTTGTACTGAAAATTAAAAAGGAATATAATCCATGTGTTGATTGTAACAAGATGCAATTGGATTTTAAACCAAGGTATAAAGTTAAATTATGAAATTGTGTAGTCATATATTTAAATATTATCAGAGGTTTCCAGTATGGTGGATTAAGTAATGAGACTCAACCTTCTTTAGGAAAGTCAGAGAAAAATATTTTAAAAATCTGCATGAGAAAGCTTATAAGGAAATAACAATTACTTAGCCTTGATCTAAGAAAACATACAAATCCCAAGAGATGAGGGCAGCATCTGAGGCCACTTGTCCTCCCGGAGGCATTTGCAGATTCTGAAGTATGACTTTCAGCAGCCCTGCGAGGCTCGGTGCCACTATGTGAATACAGGGCCTCGATGAGGTAGGAGCCGTGGTGCGCCCTGCAAGCTTTGCTTGGGGACACAAACGTCCACATCCTAGCAGTAACTAACATTGGTGAGATAAATAACATCCAAATAGATGGAGGAATATGCCAGGTTCATGGAGTGAAGATTCACAAACTTTGGCAGCCAGGGGTTACTAGCATCAGTCAGGAATGATTCTCTCCTAAGACTTCCATGGACACTTACATGGTCTCAGGACTAAAGAATATTCAGTATGACACCATTTTATCTGATTTCATCTTGCTTGAAAAATGGTGGACACAAGATAAGAAACGTCACCTCCTGTCTCTGCTCTCTGGAGCTGATTACCACTAGCTGATGCCTCATGGAACAGAACCTTTTACCGCAGAGATTCTTAAGGGTTCCTTTGCCCTCCTACAAAAAAGATAATTTCTGGTGGTCTCTGAGATTCTGTTAGATATTTAAAACACACACACACAAGAACTAATCTACTATCATTATTGAAGGTGGGTTTATGCATGTTTGGTTGGAGACAGATCATTTTGCACCCCAAATTTGTTATAAACAAAAACTAAAGCTCTTCTTCAGTATGCACTCAAATTTTGACAAGCAATTTTTTGTATTCTTTCTCGTGTGTCTGAGTCAATTGTACCTCTCCTGAAAGTATGACAGAGATGACAGATGCCTGATATTTAACAGCACCCCATTCATGCATACATGTAAAATAATTGACGTTACTAGACTGAAATGGAGCCCTGGTGATGGTGGAAGAATCAGTTACAGATTACTTGCTGACAAATACTATTGAATGGGTTTTGTTTTTCTGTGAGATAAGTGAGCTAAAATATTTTTTTTTTTTTTGCTTATCGCATTTCCTAGATTTACTACAATGATCTTATATCAACTTTTTTTTACGAAATAATTTTTAAATCATATGAAATGAACAATTATGTTCATCTCCCAAAGAGGAAACCGGCTCAGGAAAAAGGGCAGTAGTGGAACTCTGGTACTCTGAGTCCCAGGCTGGTGTTTTTCGGTCTCTACCACACCTTCTAGAACAATTCCTGAAACAAACTGCTTTTGGCTCCGAAGAACCCTAATAACCACTTAAGGAGGGCAACGAAAATAGCTGAAAGTAAGGAGTCTCTGCTGTGTGCTGTCTAGTCAATTCCGACTCATAGTGACCCTATAGGACAGAGTAGAACTGCCCCATAGGATTTCCTGGGCTGTCATCTTCACTGGAGCAGATCAGGTCTTTTCTCCCTCAGAGTGGCTGGTGGGTTCAAATTGCCAACTTTTCAGTTAGCGGCTGAGCCACTGAACCATTATGTCATCAGGGTTCATCCATCTCCAGCCTGACCTTTGCTCAGGTTCACTGCTGGACGACATGCTTCTCTCCGCTTTAGGTTTAGATGCAAGCTTCTTCCTTACTTATGGTTTCATCAGGGAGAAACTAAATCACACATACAGGGCAGACACCGAATAAAGCAGCCAGTTTTTAAACGCTTTATTGACAGTGCCTTTAACAAGTATCCTCAGTACAGGAATACAATCCAGTTAGCAATCTGCTTTGGTCTCTGAGAAAATGACACACCTCTGAAACCTCACAGAACAGCGTAGCACGCAGACTAGAACTGGTTGGGTGTTCATCTGTTTACAGAACAATCACTGCAAGCAGCGCAGGGCTTTATGAGAGCTTTCACAGCTGCTCCGCAGTCTCAGAAC
Source organism: Trichechus manatus latirostris (assembly GCF_000243295.1). Lineage (NCBI taxonomy): Eukaryota > Metazoa > Chordata > Mammalia > Sirenia > Trichechidae > Trichechus > Trichechus manatus. The sequence continues at coordinate 9,742,601 of NW_004444025.1, forward strand.
TGCGGACGGGAGAATACAAACACGGAAAGAAATTCCAAGACGACTGCAGTCAAATATTATCCGGGAACCTGCAGGTAGGCGGCACTACATAAAAGTTCAAACCTGGAACAGTGTCATAATCATAGGCTTCAAAATCTGGGCGCTGAAATCTACAATTCACTGTTTTTTTTCACTTACATTACACACATGTAAGCAACTATTACCTGTGCACTGATCCCCAACCCACTTATCTGCAGTCTTACCAGAAAATTTTGTATTAGGTGGTTATTCTGTTTGCTATTCTGTTACTTAAAAGTTTATAACCGACTCTAAGGATTTGAAAATGAATGACAATTGTATACAGAGTTACAGTTTAACAGAAACGTAGTTAACTTGAACTTCTGAGTTAGAAATGAAAAAAAGGTGTTAAGTGACTTTGCTTTAAAAACAACAACAAAAGCACTATGGTATATATATGATAGTTTTTTAACAACTGTTTTAAGACCAAAGGCAACAGATTGACTTTTTAAGAATCAGCTATTTCAGTTCATTAGAGTATATTTCACAGCTGCTACTATGCGTTTGGCACCGACTCCAAACCTATCCAACAATTCACTAGTTTTCCCACTTTGCGGTACTCCTGACACTGCCAGCTGATGAACAAGGATGTCAGGCTCCCCAGAGACCGCTGCACATACAGCTTCCCCGAGCCCACCTTCTCGGCAGTGATCCTCCACTGTGATGACCTGGTTGCCTGTGGCTTTTGCGTTGGAGATGATAGTGCTGGCATCCAGGGGTTTAATGGTAAATGGGTCGATGACACGGATAGAAATACCCTGTTTAGAAAGATCAGCAGCAGCCGCTAACGCTTCGTGTAGAGTAACTCCAGCTCCAATAACTGTGACCTTGTCGTTGACACTCTGGCGGACAACCTTGGCCTGTCCGATCTCAAAGTTTTCTTGCGGGGCATAAATAACTGTAGTTTCTGGTTGGCTTACCCGAATGTAGCACATTCCCTTGGTACTGGCAGCCAGACAAACAGCATGCTCTGTTGAGACGGCGTCACTTGGATAGAAAATGGTGCAGTTGGGCACGCTCCGGAACATAGCGAGGTCTTCCAGGGCCATCTGGGAGGGTCCATCTTCACCAATGCACACCCCGCAGTGGGAACCAGCAAGGTTGATGTTGGTCTGAGAGATGGCTCCCATCCGGATCTGATCGAAAGCTCGGGTCAAATAGGCAGCGAAGGTACTAGCAAAAGCAATGGTTCGACCCCGGGCAGCACATCCCAGTGCCACACTTACCATGTTTTGCTCAGCAATAAAACATTCGATGAACCTCTCAGGGTGCTCCTTCTTGAATAACTCAGAAAAGGTGGAGTTCTTGGTGTCACTATCCAGGACAATCACTCTTCCATTTGCGTGGCCAAGTTTAGCCAGAGCCAAACCATATGCTTTCCGAGTAGCTATCTTGTCGCCAACCCTGTAAGCAGGTGGAGAGGTCATCGTGACACCCGTGATGCTGATCTGAGGTGATTCTTCAGCAGGGGGTTTCGGTACGAGACTCTTGTTGGTCTCTATCTGGCTCTCAATTAATTTGATAATTGCATCTGCTCTGTCTTTTGGCATTGGCTTTCCATGCCAATTTTCGGCGTTCTCAACATTCGGAATACCCCGGCCCTTGAACGTCTTGGCAATTACAGCAGTGGGCTTGTTCTTCACTTGAGCTGCTTGCCAAAATGCCTGGCACAACGCCTCCACATCGTGGCCATCCACTAAGTAAGTGTTCCACCCAAACGCTTCACAGCGCTTCTCATAGACATCTGTGCAGTGCTCAAGGGGTGTGACACCACTTTGTCCCAAGCGGTTCACGTCAAAGATTGCTACCAGATTGTCCAGACCGTAGTGCGAGGCGAAGGACAAGGCCTCCCAGACCGAGCCTTCCGAGGACTCGCCATCTCCCATGAGGCAGAAGACCCGGTAGCTGGCCTTGTCGAAGTACTTGCCGGTGTAAGCCATCCCGCACGCGGCGCCCAGCCCTTGCCCCAGCGATCCGGTTGCCACGTCCACAAACGACAGTCGAGGGGTGGGGTGTCCCTCCAGGTCGCAGTCGATCTTCCTCAAGCTCAGCAGGTCGGATTCGCTGATGCCGCCCGCCTCTGCCCACGCGGCATACAGGACGGGCGCGGCATGGCCCTTGGAGAGGACGAACCGGTCGTTGTCCGGGTGTTCCGGGTCTGTCTGTCTGTACCTCATTGTGTGGAAGAACAGCACGGACACGATCTCCGCGGCGCTGCAGCACGACGTGGGGTGGCCGGAGCCGGAGGCACACGTGGCCCTGATGGAATGGATCCGTAGGCGGTTGGCCACGTCCCGCAGCACCTGCACGGTCTTCCCGTCCGGCACGGCGTCGTCCGCCATGGCGGCCCTGAGGTCTTTCACCGCGGCGGCGCAAACGCCCGCACGCAGCGGCCGCCCCCCACGTGACCCTGCCGCTCGCCCCGCCCCCTTGACGAAATGAGCGCCGCACGGGGAGGTGGCTTTGCTGCGGGGGCGAGGCCACGTGCGGGGCAGGGCGGGGCGGCTTAGGCCTCAAGGGCCGGGATGGGGAGGATACACAGTCCTCACCGGGGCCCCGCCCCTCGCCCCGCCCCTTGAGGAAAGGAGCTCTGCCACGTGTGGGGCGCGGGAGTGGGGGCAGGGGGGACCTTGGCCTCAAGGGCAGGGATGGGGAGGATGCGCAGTCCTCACCTGGGCCTGAGCCCCGCCCCTCGCCCCGCCCCCTGAGGAAATGAGCTTGGCAACCAGTGGTCCCCCACAGCTGGTTTTGGCGCTGGGCCTTCCGGCCGGTGAGGGCTGAGCACCGCCTCTCTCCGTGTGCACAGCGCCCCCTCCCGCCGACTTTTAATGTTTAGCCAGTCACTCATGTTAAACAGGTAGACAAAGTTCTGAAATAAAAAGTAAAGTGTCTTCATGTCTTTCCTCATGCTATAAATTCAAAAGACGACATTCTTGTAATCTATGTATATTCTTTTTTTAATGTATTAACCCAAATACCAAGACATCTTCACTCTTCATGGTAGAGCATCGGTTGAAAGAACCCAAAATCACTTTAACCAGTACAGCAACTTTATCTTGACAGAAACTTTCTGAGTCCAACTGAGAGTTCTTAATCCAAGACTTAATAGATAGAAATGGTAACTGGTTTGATCAAAAGTTAGAGAAAGAACAAATTTACAACCATTCAACGACAGAATAGTAACTGCAATTTTCCCAGTATATCCTAAAATACTGTTACCACAAATAATCATTTTTAAAGCAAAATGTATTTACTTACTTTAATTAAAAAACTAAATTTGTGCCGTTGAGCTCCTCTAGCAGGCAAGGGTTATAAACTGTCATGAAAAACAAATTAATGACAGTGTCCTCTTTCCCATGCTGTGATGTTAAATACTTTGTTCTTGACCAATAATTCTTAACCTTGACTTCACATTAAAATCATAATACTTAAAAAAAAAATGTCAGTGCTTGACATCCAACCGCAGACAAATTGAGTTAGAATACCTGAGGGTAAAGCCTGGGAAACTACATTTTTTTAAATGCATCCTTTTTATTCTAATGCATAGTCAAGGTTAAGAACCAGAAGAGAGAGACTTACATCTGTGGTTCTCAATGGTGGTAGTACATTAGAATCACTTGGGAAGCTTTAAAAATCTCATGTCCATGTCATACTCCAAACCAACTAATTGAGAAGTTCAGGGCGATGGATCAAGCCATCGATTTCAAAAGCTTCTCATACAATTTCAATGTTAGGGCAAGGTTATTAACAACTACCTTAGGGAATAGTGCTACTGTATGTATTGTCTTTTTCATTGTATCTCAGAAAAATATTTTATTTGCTAGTTAAACTATCTCTATCATTTAAATTTTTTAAGGACATACATTAGAATAAACCATAATGGTATCATTCTAACAAGGCTGAAAGAATGCTGAAAGAATATTGGAGTTGGGAAAGTCCTTGAGAGGCCATCTTGTTTTCATCGCTCCCCACTCCCATTGCAAATTAACGTTTCCTTATCTTTTTAGATAAATAAGAAAATGCAGACAGACTAGAGTAGCTGTAAGAGTAAAGAACATGGGAATCAGAGAAAAACATTATCACAGTATCACGATAGTGAAACGGAGCCCTGGTGGCACAGTGGTTGAGAGCTCGGCTGCTAACCAAAAGGTTGGCAGTTCAAATCCACTAGTCGCTCCTCGGAGGCCTTACAGGGCAGCTCTACTCTGTCCTGTAGGGTCACTAGGATGGAATCCACTGGACCGCAACAGGTAGGGGCTGACAGGAAAGCAGTTAATATAAACAAGGTTGTTGTTGTTGTTGTGTGTGTCCTGGAGTTGATTCCAACTGATAGGAGACCCTATAGGACAGAATAGAACTGCCCCAGACAGTTTCCTAGGTTGTAGTCTTTACAGAAGCAGATCGCCAGGTCTTCTCTCCCCAAGAGCGACCGGTGGTCGGAACCACCAACCTTTTGGTTAGCAGCTGAGCACTTAAACATTACACCACCAGGGCTCTTTATTTTGAGGAGAGCACTAATAAATCCAAATACTGTTAAACACGACATTATAAAAATGCTCTGTGAGGCATCGTTCACATGAAAAAAAAAAAAAAGATAGATGAAATAGGAACTACTTAACATTTCTTTCCAAATTCTTCCATTCATTTAAAACATTGCACAACAAGTTATTTCCTAAACTATTAAGCAGAAAGTTTTTAACATTAGTAAAGGTCAATTTTGGTAAGAAAAGAATGTGGTCTTGGAGCTTCAATACCCTAGATAGTAAGAATGAATTTCCCTTCGTCATTCTGTGAGTCTGTGTGGATTTTTTATACTATATGGAAAATAATATTTTGTAAATTATTAGAAAATATAAAGCATC
>NW_004444025.1:9754855-9768099 GCF_000243295.1 Trichechus manatus latirostris
AAAAATAATCCAAGAAGCCAGACTAGATGAAGACTGAGGCATCAGGATTGGAGAAAGACTCATTAACAATCTGTGATATGCAGATGACACAATTTTACTTGTGGGAAATGAAGAGGATTTGAAGGGCTTCCCGATGAGGGTAAAGGACCACCTCCTTTAGTATGGATTACGCCTTCACGTAAAGAAAACGAAAATCCTCACAACCAAACCAATAAACAATATCATGATAAATGAAGAAAAAATTGAAGTAGCCAAGGATTTCATTCTACTTCAATCAACAATCAATGTCCTTGGAAGCAGTGTTCAAGAAATCCAAAGTCATATTGCATTGGTAAATCTGCTGCGAAGGACTTCCTTAATGTTCTAAAGAGCAAAGATGTCACTTTGATCACTAAGTTGCGTCTGACCCAAGCCATAGTCTTTTTAATCGCCTCAAATGCGTGTGAAAGCTAGACAATGAAAAAAGAAGACAGAAGAAGAATTGATCTGTTTGAACTGTGATGTTACAAAGAATATTGTGTATAACGTGGACTGCCAGAAGAACAAACAAATCTGTCTTAGAAAAAATACAATTAGAACGCTCCTTAGGAGCAAGGATGATGAGATTTCAGCTTGCTTACTTTGGACACATTATGCAGAAAGACAAATTGCTAGCAAAGGACACCATGTTTAGTAAAGTACGGGTTCAGCAAAAATGAAAACCTTCAATGAGAGGATTGCCACACTAGCCTCAACAATGGGCTCAAATATATCAAAGATCACGGAGGTGACACAGGATGGAGCAATGTTTCATGTTCCGTTTTACATAAAGTCTCCATGAGTCGGAGCTGACAACCACAGTGAACAACAGCGATAATTGTTTCACTATATATTTTTTTCTTAATACTAGTATGGAAAAGTATTTATTGTAGTGAGTACTTCAAATGAACATAAAATCTAGCAGGATCACCAATACACGTAGCTATGGGAGAGAAAAATATAAATAGCAGGAATCAGTAAGCATAGTAGAAAAATAGATGCATTTGAATTATGGTGTTGGCAAAGAATGTTGAATATACCACCGCTGGCAGGAAGAATGAACAAATTTATCTCAGAAGAAGTATAGCCAGAGTGCTCCTTGGAAGCGAAGACGGTGAGACTTCTCTCTCCTACCTTGGACACATTATCAGGAGGGACCAGTCCCCGGAGAAGGACATCAAGCTTGGTAAAGTAGAGGCTCAGTGAAAAAGAGGAAGACCCTCAACGAGATGGATTGACAGTGGCTGCCACAATGGGCTTAAACATAGCAAGGATTGCGAGCGTGGTGCAGGACCTGGCAGCATTTTCTTCTGTTGTGCACGGGGTCAGTATGAGTCAGGACCAACTCCATTGCACCTAACAAAAACACAAATAGTAGAGGAAATATAGTTCGCAATTAGAGTGATCACTCAGGAAGCCTACACCAATTTGTGAAATAATACATTTTCACTACGTGAAGGGGAGTAATATTTAAAAACTGGGAACACTGAAGTCCCAGTTTCATCTTGTCTAAACTGTCCAGTTTTGTTAAAATGAAATGATATATAAAGGAAGACACAAATGCTATATTTATCTTTTTCTTCCGCTGTTTGAGTTTTTTAGCTTAGTAAGCTGAATATGGGGCAAGTGAAGATAAGGTTATATTGTAAGACAGTAAGTTTCCTGTGGGGAAAATAAGTGCTCTACCTTCTTGGATTCCTGCTTTGAAAATTACAGCGGTTGCTATTATTGCCTATTCTGCTTTTTTCTCAGCTTATGGAGTCCTTATTTAGGAAGGGTAGGCCCATCTCCCAGCCCCAGCGGATAAGTCATAATTGATCCAAGACCAGCATCACAATACCGCTCTCCTTTGCTAGTAATAAACCAGTAGCCCTTGAGTTGATTTCAACTCCTGGTGACCTTATGTGGGTCAGAGTGGAACTGCACTCCGCAGGGTTTTCTAGGGTTTTTGGAAGTAGATTGCCAGTTCTTTCTTCTGAGGCACCTCTGGATGGACTCAACCTACCAACCTTTCTGTTGGCATCCGAGCTCATTAACTATCGGCACTGCTCACGGGCCCCTTGCTAATAATTAGGGGTCAGCATATATCCCAGTTCTGGGCAGTAAGATGTAAGCAGAAGTCTTATTGGGTGAGAATAATTTCTGCGAAAGATTTTTTTTTCTTGATAAAAATAAAAGTGGGTAGCAGGGATACTGTTGATGGTTCTTTTGGATCCCTCTACCACCACCACCAGTCCCTGCGTGGTGCCAACGGCTGGCACCTGACTACTAACCTAAAGGCTGGTGGTTCAAATTCACCTAGCAGTGCCATGGAAGAAAGACCTGGCAATCCGCTTCCATAAAGACAACAGCCAAAACCAGCATTTGGAGCAGTTCTACTCTGTACTACTTGGGGTCACCATGAGTCGGAACTGGCTCGATGGCAACGTTTGTTGATTTGTTTGTTTTTCTCACCGCCACAAGAGGGTGTGGTGCTGGAGCTGCAGCAGCCATTGCTTTACCTCAGACAACAAGCCTCGGTATGAAATGTAAAATGCTGACTATGATGGAATGCACGGATGGAAAGTCTGGGTCCTTCGTAATTTTGTGGATCCACCCACCAGCCTGGGGACCAGCTTCCTCCAGACTTCTTGTTAAGAAACCATTAATTGTCCCTATGATTTATGATTTATACTATTACAGGGCATGGGTTTCTAGTATCTGCAACTGAAAGCATTCCTAAGAGGTAAAAAAAAACAGACCACTTAAAACAAGCGCATATAACTCCAGTAATCGGGGGTAAAAACAGCAATAAATAGGTTCAGAGCAGAAGAGAAGAGGCTCTAGGGAGTGTAGTCTGCTCGGAACTTTTGTTCTCAGTGCCTGGCCCTACCCATGTACCTATCACTTCAATCTTCTTCATTGTTCTTTTATTATTATTATTTTTGTTGTTGTTATTGCTGCATTGATTATCTCTTCTAAAACTAAAACATTTAGCCTTGGTACACGCATATCATGTTGTCTTAGTCATCTAGTGCTGCTACAACAGAAATACCACAAGTGGATGGTTTTAACGAAGAGAAGTTTATCTCCTCACAGTCAAAGTAGGCTAAAAGTCCAAATTCAGGGTGTCAGCTCCAGGCGAAGGCTTTCTCTCTCTCGGCCTTCTCGTCAGTGTTCCCCCAGACTAGGAGCTTCTCCGCACAGGGACCCCGGTCCAAAGGACACGCTCTGCTCCTGGCACTGCTTTCTTGATGGTATGAGGTCCCCCTGTCTCACTGCTCACTTCTGTCTTTTATATCTCAAGAGACTGCCTCAGGACATAATCCAGTCTTGTAGATCAGGTCCTGCCTTACCAACACAACTGCCACCCATCCTCCCTCATTAACATCACAGAGGCAGGTTTACAACATACAGGAAAGTCACACAGTACCAGGAATCATGGCCTAGCCAAACTGATACACACATTTTTTGGGGGGACATAATTCAAACCATGACACGTGTATAGGAAAGATTCGAATACCTGATCACTTTCATCTACTGTCTGAGATTTTTTGGCCTGGTTTGTTGAGTACAACGCAAACAAGAAAGCAATGTTGTCAGTCTACTCTCACATAGCCCATTTATATTTTGTGGAGAAAATTCCTCTCCGTTTGCCCAAATAATAACCTTGAAACAGATCACTACAGGCATCTCTTACTTCCAAAAAACAAAAGATCATAAAAGAATAATAGCAACTACTAGTTTTTGAAACTAGTATTGGACTTATATTACTGATCGTGAGTCAGTATGATCAAATTTAAATATAGGGGTATAACATTTTAATTCGTTCTATAAACTATTTTCTGCTAGGCACCGCTACTACATACATTAAGCATTTGTTGAGTACTTGTGCCGTGTCCCTTCCAACTGACAGGCCACATTCAGCCCTCATCTGAGCTTTTACTTCGGCTAGGATAGGATTTTATCATACATACTGAGTTACTAGTTACAAAAAATAACATGCACCCATTTTAAGCATGTAGGTTAATGAATTATGGCAAATATTTACAGCAGGATTGGGCAATGTTTCATTCTGTTATATATAGGGTCACCATGAGTTGGAACTGATAACAACAAATGATACTACAATCAGAAATAGATAATTTCATATTCCATCAACCTAATGTATCTCCTCATGCTTTTTCTTTTTTTCATTCAGTTCTTCCCACCCCAGGTCCCAGTCAACCACTGTTCTGCTTTCTGTCTCTGAAACTGTTCGTTTGTTTTCTTTCCTCCTACACTTCAGTTTAGACAGTTTTTTAATTGTTACCCTTCAATGTTTAATCTGTTGTGATCTTGTCCATTCAATTTTTCATTTCAAACATTGTTCTTTTCATATCTAAAATTTCTTTTTTTTTTTTTTTTAAATCTTATTTTTCTCCACCACTCCTCTGTCAGTTTGTCATATTACTATGGTGGCTTGTGTGTTGCTGTGATGCTGGAAGCTATGCCACCAGTATTTCAAATACCAGCAGGGTCATTTCCTTTTTATAAAGATGTAAAAGAATTTTTATAGAGGAAAAAACAGAATTTATTTCCTTTAATTTCTTTATTTCTCTACTCATAAAATTTGTTTTGTTTTTTTTTTTCCTTTAAATCCTCTACCATATTTATAAACCCTGTTTTAAAGTCCTTGTCTACTAAATTCATTGTGTCCGTCTCTCCCAACCTGCTTCTATTGACTGATTTTTCTTCTGGTTATAAGTTATGTTGTCCTTTTTCAAATATCTAGTGATTTTTTATTAAATGTTGGACATTATTTTGAAGTGCTGTGTTTTATTTTATTGTATCAGTGAAAGAATGTTTCACTTTGTTCTGGCAGGCAGTTGACTTACTTGTGAAGCAATCCTTTGAAGGCTTTTAAGTTTGCTAAGACAAATCTAGAGTATATCTTACTCTCATGTTACTTTAGCTCCACTACAAAGGCATAACCTCTCTGGGGTCTGTACTGAATGAGTGTCCACCCTGAGTGTTCAGCAAGGCCTTCCACCCTGTCTGGTCAGAACTCAACTGTGTCTCAACGCTGTGTGAATTCTGGAAACTGTTGGATTTACTGGTCCCAAATTGTCCTTAGCCAGGTTTACCTAATGTAAGGGTACCCCTTTGCAGATTTCGGGAGATTGTTCTGCAGGCAGTTTCCTCCTTGTCAGTACTCTGCCCTGAAAATTCCAGTACCTCTGAACTACAACCTTGTTGCCCTTATCTCAGCAAGATCTCCATGTTCTGCATAAGGTAAAGAGCACTTCCTTGTAGCACTGTCTATAAACTGTCTACCAGTAAAAAGCCGTCTCATTTCTCTTTCTTCTCTCAGGGATCACCACCATTCTGGGCTGCTTGTCTTCCAATGTATGGTAACTGTAGTCTCATATAATTTGTCTAGCTGTCTAGTTGTTATACCTGGAGTGTACCTCATCCTGGTGACTTCATCATAGCTGCAGGACGGTATTTTAAAATGTTTTGAATGTTAAAACATAACCTTATGCAAGACACATACTTTCCAGGTAACTGTAGTCTAACTTGCACCATTTCTTATTGACCTATCTATACCCCTGTAGTTCACACAATTACTTTATCTCTTTGACTCCAGAAGACTTTGAAGTTTGGGATTCCTAGTTGTTCCAATTATTGCTAATCTTTTTGGTGTCATTAAAAAACTATGTCCCCCAAAACATGGTCTGATGAAATATTAATTATTAAGACCCTCAGTGACGGATTGACACAGTGGCTGCAACAGGGGGCTCAAACATAACAATGATTGTGAGGATGGTGCCGGACTGGGCAGTGTTTTGTTCTGTTGTACATAGGGTTGCTATGAGTCAGAATCGACTCAACGGTGGTATCTATCTAACAAAATAACCACAAGGTTAGTTGAATTTCCAGAGACATTTAGTACTACTGTGTTAAACAAAAAACACTTTGCATTGGAATGATTTTAAATAAATCTCTCTAAAATATATCAACTACCTCCTTTTTCTTATAAAGGGTACATGGAGCATTACCCTTTGATGACTCATGGTCATCATTATGAACACTGGCTATTATACTCTGGTTAAATTCAATCCAATAAATCAAAATAACTATTGAGAATGGTTCCCAGGGAAGGTTATTCCAGCATCTATGTACAGAATATTCTTTTTTTTTTTTTTTACTGTAACATAGTTTTTTTTAGCTTATATGGCTGTGTAACAAAAGGACAAAAAAAAAAAAGAAAAGGTTGCTCAAGGAAGATTTATTTTTCCTTCACATAAAAGTTTAGAAGTTCAGGCTTGTCATGCATCTCTGCTCAACAGCATCTACCAGGGTTCCAGGGAGATTGGTAAATGCAGCAACGTGGTCACTGCTCTGCTAAAACATGGGGTAAGGGGCTCTAATACTAGACAAAAAGGGAGAGTCAATGCTGGCAGATCATTCACAAGCTTCACTGCATATTATTTTAAAATATTTTATATTTTGACTGTGCTGTAACTTTGTTTATGTATATTTTCAAAGTCAAAACATTTCATCTTCAAAGCAATGCTTTGAGTGTTTGAGAACTGTCTTAGTCATCTAGTGCTACTATAACAGAAATACCACAAGTGGAGAGCTTCAACAAAGAGAAATGTATTCTCTCACAGTCTAGTAGGTTGCAAGTCCAAATTCAGGGCATCAGCTCCAGGGGAAGGCTTTCTCTGTTGGCTCTGGAAGAAGGTCCTTGTCATCAGTCTTGCCTTGTTCTGGGAGCATCTCAGTAGAGGAATCTCAGGTCCAAAGGACTCGCTCTGCTCCCCCGGCGCTGCTTTCTTAATGGTATGAGGTCTTCCTCTCTACTCTCTTCCCTTTCCTTTTTATCTCTTGAGAGATAAAAGGTGGTGCAGGCCACACCCCAGGGAAACTCCCTTTATATTGGTTCAGGGATGTGACCTGGGTAAGGGTGTTACAATCCCACCCTAATCCTCTTTTACAAAAAATTACAATCACAAAATGGAGAACAAACACACAATACTGGGAATCATGGCCCAGCCAAACTGATACACACATTTTTGGGGGGACATAATTCAATCCATGACAAGAACCAAAGCAGATTTTCATTAAATAATAATACAGTAGTCTGCCCTTATCTTCAGAGGATGCGTCCCAAGACCCCCGTGGATGCCTGAAACCAGGGAGAATACCGAACCCTATATACACTATGTTTTGTCCTATATACACATACCTATGATAAAGTTTAATTTATAAATTAGGCACAGTAAGAGATTAACAACAATAACTAATAATAACATAGTACAATTGTAACAATATACTGTAATAACGGTTATGTGATTGTGGGCCTCAGGCAGGATGGAGCAGACAACTGGAGATTTCATCCCGCTACTCATTCAATGCTTTCAGACCATGGTTGACCCGGGTAACTGAAACTGCGGAAATTGACAGCACAGATAAGGGGGGACTACTGTAATTTATTCATTTCCTTATTGCATACTTATTAGGTATCATCCTCATGTTATGCTCGACAGGTGAGTCAAAGATAGTTCCTGCCCTCCAGTCGCTTGACTTAAATTTAATCAGGACAGCAAGGGAGGCACACGCATGATTACGGTAATACCCACTGGTGCCAAGTGCAATACAGGGGCAAAGGGGCAAGGGCTTACTCTCAGCTAGTGAGCAGGGAAGGCTGCATTGTCAAGGCAACCTACACTTTGTAGAATGAGTAGAATTTTATTAGTCTAAATAGAAAAGAAAGCCAATGAAAGGAAATGGAAGAAGATAATTTTTAATCTGGCAGGAAGGAAAGATTCATGCTGAGAACTAGTGAGAGGGAAGCAGGAAGCCAGATTTTGAAAAGGCCTTGATACAGAGTAAAGTAAGCTGTTTTGGGATTTTGTTTTGTTCTCTTGTTTTTCGGTTGAGGATAAAGTGCAACGGAAAGATTTTCCTCCTCTGAGTGTCTTGATCATACCAGTGCTTTGGAAAATTGTTTTGGTCGTGTTGAGAAAGATAGGTGAAGTTGGAGAAAAAATAAAGATAGGGAGGATGAGGTTATGGAGATAGTACAGAAGCTAGATAAGAACGGACTGAACTAGGGAATTCTTTGTCTTCCTGTTTTGTCAGTTGCTGGCAGGTCTGCTGACTCATGACAACCTTATGTAAAACAGAATGAAATGTTGCTGGTCCTGCTACGTCTTCCAGCGCTACATCGGGCAATATGTTATGACCCATAAGGTTTTCACTGGCTAACTTTCAGAAGCTCACCAGGCCTGCCTACCACAATATAACAAACTGACAGATGGGTAGTGGCTTTGTCTTGTTAGCTCCATAAAAATAAAAGCATCATAGTACTGAACATTAAATTTAATGCAAACGAGTAGAACTATATGGCAAAATTGAGAACAAGAAGTAGGGAAAGAGGTGGATCTGCTTTGGTGAGGATTCACCTAAAATATACCCTGTGCTAAAAAACACAATACATTACAGAGATTATATCAATTATTCATAAATTGATGAAGATATGTAGGATATTATGCTTAAAAATCCTTTTAACATGACAGCTGGGGAACAAATCATTAGCAAACTCCATTTTTATTGATTCCTTCTGCTATTACATACATACATGTGATTAGAACTTTCCATCCTACAACAAAACAATAAAAAATAAAACCTTAGTAAATTTTACCTTCTTTTTGCTTCAAAGTTTCTCTTTATTACCAACTCTCTTGAAAGAAATATACACTAGGAGCCTAAATTGGCTCACCAATCCCTATTATTTGGTTTGTATTAACACATTTTTAATGATAATACAATCAGAGCACTTTAATCATCCAATTCAGCTAGTCTCAATCTTCCTTTTTTAATTGGAAAAAAGGTTATAAAAGTAACATATTGTTTTGAAAAATTCTAACACTGTAGAAGAACAGAGTGAAAAGTCATTTCCAGAGCTCCTCCTACCCCAATCAATCTCCCGAGGTATAGTCTCTCTTAACAGTTTATTATGTATCCTTCCAGATACATTCAATGCATGAAGAAACACACAAACATTTCTCCCTTCTACAACATTTTATCATAGGTGGGATTTATTAGGCACTCTGTTTTATAACTCACTTTTCTACTTAACAAGCCTAAGACCATTTTCCACATAGGTACATAGATCTAACTTTTAAAACAGCAGTGAAGAATTTTACATAACATATATAACTAGCTTCCTCTTGAAAGACATTTTTAAAATCTCTCCCCAACATAATTTGTCACAAACAGGTCAAAAGAAAAATCACTAGCAAGTTATATTATATGCGACAAAAGGCTAATTTTATTAATATTCTCAGAGCTTCTAAAAATAAACAGGACAAAACGATAAATTAGCACAGACTCCTCCAAAATCAACCCTGAAAAACTACAGAAATAGAGAGGAATTGGCGGTGGGAAGTAAAATTAAAACTGTGAGAAACCCCTGGGAGATGGAAATTAGTGAGTGATTGGGGGAGGCAGAACACAGCTGTGGCCTGGGGAGGAGGAAGTCTGTGGTGGTGGGCAGAGACTCTGGAGAGGTCTTAACTTCACCTCCCGTCTCCTGTCTCCCGTCTCTCTTACTCAGCCTTACGAAGGGAAACATCACTGGCCTCCCAGTGTTATGAGGCACTATCAGAGGAGCACAAAGTCCAGCTAACCCTTTAGTGATTCCTGGGACATACGGTATCCCAAACACTTTTTATGCCTCTGGAGTACTTTGGGAAGGAGGTAACCCAATATTTACACATTTAGCCTCAAGACGGGAGCCTTTTGAAATGCGTGAAACTAAGAAATCCTAAGTGGGAGCCTCAGTTTTGTGTAGAATGAGCACTGTTTTAAGTGATGCCTCCCAGATGTGTGAATTTTCTAAACTTTTGACGGGTTTGCTTTTATTTCTGTGAGATAAGCCTTCTCACTATGTTTCCCAGTTACTGTTCTCTTGAAAATGTACTTATCACAAGAATAAGCTATTTCCAGTCTTCATTCAGTCATAGTGGCCATTCTCTCCTTTATGCCATTCATTGCTTCCAGGTGTTACTGGTTCCCTTCTCTTCTAGCTTCTGAACAGTAAATAATGCCTTTCCAACAAGGAGTAACGCATTGCAGTGGAACTTTTCAAGAGACTTCAACTCCTATGAGTTATTCTTACCATGCATTCATTGACTCATATTGGTAGGACTGACTACATCCAGGGTCCACTGGGACATACGTGGTCCCAGATAATGGGTATCCAAATCCATATTTCATAACAAAAATTTTAAATTGATTGTTTAATCAGCATGCTTTCCATTAGTGAAAACACATGGTATCACAAGAAATTCAAAGGAGAAAATAATTGGGTTACCAAAGGACCAAAGAAAGAAGTTGGTGAAAATAGGTACAAGATGACCAATATCCTTGGATATTCACTCTTCCAACTCTCCTTTTGTAATGGATTGAATCATGTTCCCCAAAAATATGTGTTGTAAATCTTAACCCCTATACCTGTGGTTATAATCCCATTTGGGAAAGGGTTTTCTTTGTTGTTAATGAGGCATTATTAGTGTAGGGTGTGTCTGAAATCAATCTCTTTTGAGATATAAAATAGCAGATGAAGCAAGCAATCACAAATGGAGAGGAAGATACAAACCATATGATTGTCAAGGAACTTAGGAACAGAAACTGAAAAGAGACAAGGACCTTCCCCTAGAGTGGACAGAGAGAGCCTTCCCCTAGAGTCAGCACCTGAATTTTTGTTTTCTTCTAAACAGTGAGAAAATACATTTGTTTGTTAGTCACCCACTTGTGGTATTTCTGTTATAGCAGCACTAGATAACTAAGACACCCATCAACAGAGGTTCTAGGGTGCTGGAGCCCTCTCTTTTGAGACATAACTCTTAGCTTTCCTTAAATCCTCCAAGAAGGACATAGTTGAAGGTATGACTTTCAGTACTTCCTCAATAGGACAAGATAGCTGATTCCATCGTGAAATGTGATACTACAGATCCAAAGAAAATATACACCTCAGGAGCACAATATTATAAAAGAAAGTAAAGATATCAAACAATACATGTGACGTGAAGCAGATTTATTGGACTAGATGGACCAATAAATTAAAATGAACATAATATGTATCCCAAAGAACTGAGGAAGGATATTGGCAATAAAGCAAAGAGATAAGAAATTCTTTAAAAACAAATGTGAATATTATATCTTAACAATAAGGTAGTTGGAATAAAGACGATAATGGATGTAACCCATAGGAGGGTGATTGTTTCAGAGAACAAAATAGTAAACTGGAAGATCAAATTAGGTACTCTCCCAAAAGATAGCAGAGACAAATACAAAGAAAACATAAAAGAAGTGCTAAAAGATTGGGACAATAGAATTCTCAATATTCAGGTAATACAAATCCCAGAAGGAAACTGAAAGAGACCACTGAGTGCCAATGATATATAATGAAATACCAATAACCAGAAAAGTTACAGAGAAATTGAAGAACAGCAAAGACAAGCAGAAATTATCAAAAGCTTCCAGGAAGAAAAGTAAACCACCCACAAAGGAACAAAAATCAGATCAACCTGGGACTCTCAAGAGTAACACTATATTCAAGAAGACGGTGGACTAATATATTTGTGCTTTGAAAATCTTTTACACTTTTTATTGCCAAGTAGAGCATGCAAACATAAAGATGTATAAAATGCAAATGTGAAGCAAAATGAATTTAAATTTTATATAAACAGAATTATATTGTATGTATTCTTTTGTACATTGATATTTTATATTATGATTAAAATTTATCCATGTTGTCTAGCATAGTTATAGTTTGTTTATTTCATTGCTCTCCAGAATTTGCCACAATTTATTTTTCTATTCTACTGCTCCCCCACGTGTCTGTCAGTTTGTGGTACTGTGGGGGCTTGCATATTGCTGTGATGCTGGAAGCTATGCCACCTGTATTCAGATACCAGCAGGGTCACCCATGGCAGACAGGTTTCAGCTGAGCTTCCAGACTAAGAAAGACTAGGAATAAGGACCCGGCAGTCTACTTCTGAAAAGAATTAGCCAGTGAAAACCTTATGAATAGCAGTGGAACATTGTCTGATACAGTGCCAGAAGATGAGCCCCCCAGGTTGGAAGGCACTCAAAAGACGACTGGGGAAGAGCCGCCTCCTCAAAGTAGAGTCGACTTTAATGACGTGGATGGAGTCAAGCTTTCAGGACCTTCATTTGCTGATGTGGCACAACTCAAAATGAGAAGAAACAGCTGCAAACATCCATTAATAATCAAAACATAGAATGTATAAAGAATGAATCTAGGAAAATTGGAAATCGTCAAAAATGAAATGGAACACGTAAACATCAATATCCTAGGCGTTAGTGAGCTGAAGTGGACTGGTATTGGCTATTTTGAATTAGATAATCATAAGGTCTACTATGCTGGGAATGACAGTTTGAAGAATGGCATTGCATTCATCGTCAAAAAGAACATTTCAAGATCTATACTGAAGTACGACACTGTCAGTGATAGGATAATATCCATATGCCTACAAGGAAGAACAGTTAATATGACTCTTATTCAAATTTACACACCAACCGCTAAGGCCACAGATGAAAAAATTGAAGATTTTTACCAGCTTCTGCAGTCTGAAATTGATCGAACATGCAATCAGGACGCACTGATAATTACTGGTGATTGGAATGTGAAAGTTGGAAACAAAGAAGAAGGATCAGTAGTTAGAAAATATGGTCTTGGTGATAGAAATGATGCCAGAGATCACATGATAGAGTTTTACAAGACCACCGACTTTTTCATTGCAAATACTTTTTCTCACCAATGTAAACGGCAACTATACATGTGGACCTCACCAGATGGAATACACAGAAATCAAATCGATTACATCTGTGGAAAGAGATGATGGAAAAGCTCAATATCATCAGTCAGAACAGGGCCAGGGGCCGACTACAGAACAGACCATGAATTGCTCATATGCAAGTTCAAGTTGAAACTGAAGAAAATTAAAACAAGTCCATGAAAGCCAAAGTAGGACCTTGAATATATCCTACCTGAATTCAGAGACCATCTCAGGAATAGATTTGACCTGTTGAACACTAATGACCAAACACCAGATGAGTTGTGGAATGACACGGAGGACATCATACATGAAGAAAGCAAGAGGTCATTAAAAAGACAGGAAAGAAAGAAAAGACCAAAATGGATGTCAGAAGAGACTCTGAAACTTCTC
>NW_004444025.1:9768199-9901954 GCF_000243295.1 Trichechus manatus latirostris
TCAAGTAGCTAAAGCAAAAGGAAGAAATGATGAAGTAAAAGAACTGAACAGAAGATTTCAAAGGGCGGCTCGAGAAGACAAAGTAAAGTATTATAGTGACATGTGCAAAGAGCTGGAGATAGAAAACCAAAAGCGAAGAACATGCTCAGCAGTTCTCAAGCTGAAAGAACTGAATAAAAAATTCGAGCTTGAGTTGCAGTTTTGAAGGATTCTATGGGCCAAAAATTTTCTGTTCAGCTCTTTTACTTCATCATTTCTTCCATTTGGTTAAATGTAGATACATATACATTTAAAATAGAGTCTTTGATCATTATGATGCAACCTTTCCAATCTCTAGTAATACCTTTGATCTGTGGTCTGTTTTTTATGAGATTACTGTATCTATACCAGCATTCTTTGGGTTACAGGTGCTTAGCATACCGTTTCAGTTATCTAGTGCTGCCATAACAGAAATACCCAAATGTATGGCTTTAACAAATAGAAATTTATTTTCTCACAGTTTAGGAGGCTAGAAGTCCGAATTCTGGGCATTGGCTCTAGGGGAAGGCTTCCTCTCTCTGTGGGCTCTGGAGGAAGGTCTTTGTCTCTTTGAGCTTCTGCTCCTGGAAGATCTTCACGTGGCTTGGCATCTCTCCTCCCCCATTTCTGCTTACTTGCTAGCTTGTTTAATCTCTTCTAGCTCTCAAAAGAAATTGACTTGAGACACACCCTACACTAATACTGTCTCATTAACGTATCACAGAAAATCCATTCCCAAACAAGATTATAACCACAGGTGTTAAACTACACCAAACTTGTTGCCCTGGAGTCAATTCTGACCCATAGTAGCCCTATAAGACAGGACAGTACTGCCCCATAGTGTTTCCAAGGCTGTAATCCTTACGGAAGCCGACTGCCACATCTCTCTCCCTCAGAGCGGCTGGTGGGTTGAAACCACCAGCCTTTCAGTTAGCAGTCAAGTGCTTAACCACTGCGCCACCAGCATAGGGGTTAGGATTTACAACACATATTTTTTGAGGACATAATTCAATCCATAACACTGCCTTTCATGTTTTATTTTTATTTTAGATGTGTCTCTTATAAATGGGTTATAGCTGGATTTTTAAAACCGAGTCTGATATATTTGTTTTTTAATTGGGTCCCTTAGTCCAATATTATCATTTTATTTGGGATTAAATCTATCAATATATATTTTTTTTTTAAATTTTTACTACTGTTTCGATACTGTTTCTTCTTCCCCCCATCCTAAGGTAAAATCACCACAAAGTTATAATAAAGTTAAAAGGAAGATTTTATTTGGCATATATTCAAAGAGGGAAAAGTGAGAAACAGACAAGCATGCTGCCAGAGCCATGTCCGTCCAAGCCCGAGGAATGTTACAGAATCATCGGTATATAGTAACATTACAAAAAACGAAACAAACCCATTGATGTCAAGTCCGACTCATAGAGACCCTATAGGACAGAGTACAACTGCCCCACAGGGTTTCCAAGAAGCACCTGCTGGATTTAAGCTGCCGACCTTTTGGTTAGCAGCCATAGCTCTTAACCGCTACACCACCAGGGCTGTATTAACATTATAAACAGGTAAAATCATTGAAAGCTTCACCTTTTCACGGATTGACTAAAAACTGCTAAATCACCGTGATTCTACATTTTGAATCCTCTTTCTTAATAATCTTTGGTACAGGTTTCAGTATTGATAGTCAGGAGGGTCTTCATTTGTCCATTTGTACGGGCTCTGTTTATAATTTTGTTTATGTCAGTTTCCCTAAAAGATGTTTTCCAAGATTGTCCTAGCTATTATTTTCATATCTCAGGGCCCAGTTGATGTGTCCTTCAGAGTCCTTGTGAGTCCAGCTTCAGCTGGGTCACATTCTTACACTCAAGGACAGGGAGTAATAAATCCAATTTTAATCTCCTAAATCACCCCTTTATTTCCTTGTTTTGCATTAACAGAGTATTTTTATGATTCAATTTTTTTCCTCTGCTTCTTTGGAAGCTATGTACTCTGCTTTTATTCTTTTAATGGCTACTCTTGAAATTATAGCATGTACTCTTATCAGTTTCTAGTGTTAATACTTAACCCTTACACACACACACACACACACACACACACACACAGCCATATGCAGTATATTTGTTAAAGCACAGGAAAATATCTCTAAAAGGATATAGACAAAATCATCTACAGTTGTTTAGAGGAGGGGAGTTAAACTGAACAGGAGGAACGGAGGGCTTTATTCTGCTTATCACAGGGAGTGCATTTACACATTAAATGATAAGAAATTAGTCGTTATTGTTCCTTTGGTATTACGTTGTGTAATTCATTTTTGCATTTGTTAACAGTATATGTTGAACATGGTGCCTTGTCCTTCATATTTAGGGGCTGTATCTGAATAGAAAAAATACAAAGTCTTCTATTTTAAAAACCAAAATAAAAGGAAAAATAAATCTGAATACTGGTATATGGCTTATTTAGTTGTTGGCAATTTGAAATTTAGAAAAGGGGTGGGGAAGGTAGTGGTTTTTTAATCAGTAAAACCAGTTGCCATGGAGTTCATTCCGACTCATAGAGATTCTATAGAGCAGAGGAGAACTGCCCCCATAGGGTTTCTAAGGCTGTAATGTTTATGGAAGCAGACTGCCACATCTTTCTCCTACAGAGTGGCTGGTGGGTTTGAACTGTAGACCTTTTGGTTAGCAGCCAGGTACTTAGTGCCCCCAGCCAAGCACTTAAATCAGTAGAACAATTAGTAAAAGCTGAAGAGGCTAAGGTTGAAGAATTCCGTGCTTATTGGATCTGCAATACCATATAATTCAGGAGGTTGGTTTGCACTGGGCCGGACTTAGGAAATGGGGTATGGTGAGTGAAAGATGGTGTCTTAAAGTTATCTAGTGCTGCTATAACAGAGATTCTTCAAGTGGATGGCTTTAACAAACACAAACATATTCTCTCCTGGTTTAGGAGGCTAGAAGTCCAAATTCCAGGTGCCAGCTCCTGGGGAAGGCTTTCTCTCTTTGTCGGCTCTGGGGAAAGGTCCTTGTCTCCTTTCAACATCTATGGGCCCCGTGTTCCTTGGAAATCTCCATTGGTCTTGGCATCAATCTTCCCCTGGGTCTAGGAGGTTCTCAGTGCAGGGTGGGTGGCTTATCTCCCGGCTCCTCTTTCTTGGTGGTAGGAGGTCCCTCTCTCTCTGCTCAAAAGCTTCTCTTTCCTTTTATCTCTTATAATATAAAAGGTGATGCGGCCACACCCCAGGGAAACTCCCCTTCCAGGGATCAGCACTGTGACCTGAGTAAGGATGCTGCATCCCACGCTAATCCTCTTTAACAAAACCTAATCTTGCCCCATCAAGCACGGCAGAGGTTAGGATTCACAACACATAGGACAATTACGTCGGATCACAAAATGGAGGACAACCACATAATACTGGGAATCATGACACGTTTTGAGGGGACACAATTTAATCCATGACAGAAGGATTAGCAGGAAGTGGTTAGAATATAATGCTAGGATTACACGGAGTTCTCAATAGAGCGGTGTCTGCACAGTGTATATCGCCTTGTTTCATACAGAATGCACTTTCACACACTTAAACGCCATGAGAAAACGCCTCCTCCCTTGATTCAGCGATCTGCCCACCCCTCTTGTTTATGAAGTGAATCCATTTGTTTTAAAATGGACATATTTGTTGATTGAATACAAGTGCTCGCAGACACACACCTGAAAACACTCGACCTCACCCTGCCTGGAGCTTCTTCCCTTGCCTGGTGTCATTTAGGTCTCTGCTCAACTATCACTCGGAAAAGAGGACATAGGTGTAAAACAATTCCCCTGCTCACTTCACCAGCTTTCTTTTCTTTAGAGTATCTACACTATTTGAAATGTTTACTTTTTTCACATGCACCGCTGGAGTATGAGCTGAATGAGAGCAAGGATATCGTCTGAGCATCTCCAACGCCTAGCATGCAACAGGCATTCCTGAATATTTGTTGAATGAACACACTGTCCCGGTGCAGGCGAGTAGCGCACGGGCTGCTGCGGCCACACGACCTCCGCCGACCACGAGCAGCCCTCCCTGCGACGGTGGGCCACCTGGCAAGGGAGCCCCTCGTCTGCTGAGGATGTTCGGCTCTGCAGTGCACCTCGGGCAGACGTCCACAGTCCGAGCTCAAGGCCGGGAGGCGCCTGGCTGGGAGTGACGGGCGCCCGCAAGTCTGGCTCAATCTCCAGGCTTGGCGCCGGACTCCACACCAAGTTCTCCCTACGGCTACAAACTCCCTTCCCCGCGCCCTTAGGGCCGCGGACTGAAGTTCCAACAGGGGCGGAAAAGACTAGGTCTCGTTTCCCGGGACGCTTTAGAGCGCCGCATTCGCCCCGCCTCTTCCGGTCGGGGCCGCGCCGGCTTCTCCAGTCCCACGTGCGTTTTGGCAGGAACCGCCAGGGTCTGTGTAGCCGCTGCCGTCGGGTGAGGTGGCCCCTGTGTAGAGCCCGGAGGGCCCGTGTGGCTACGAGGACGTCACCATGGTGGGTCCTCTCCGGCTCCTCCGAACCTGCTGAGTTCCGGGGAATGTCCTATGGGACAGGCGGGGAGGGCGGTGTCGGGGAGCCGGTGTCGGGCGCCGTGGACCCTGAAACGCGGGGAGAGCACGATGCGAAGTGATTGTCTATTCTCGGCGCCGAGCTGGGTAGGGAGGTGCGGGGAGGCTCGGCCCCGAGTTCCGCGTCTGAGTGCTCCCGTGTCGCCTCCTGTGTCACTAACTTCCCCTGTGTCACCGCCCACTCCTGGGAAAACCGAAATACAGCCCGTTGCCATGGCGTCCGCTCCGACCCCAGCGACCCTGTAGGGCTGAGTAGAACTGCCCCACAGGGTTTCTAAGGAGCGGCTGGTGGATTTGAACTGCTGACCTTTGGTCAGCAGCCGAGCTTTTAACCACCACGGCTCGCTCCTGGAAAAGCCTTTCCTTTCACGCTCGGTGCTCAGCGGCGGGTGTATTGGGGGTTCGCGACGGCTCCACACCCCTGGGCCTTCTGTGCCCGTGGAGACGGCGCGGGCTCACGCCCGTCTTCATTCCGTCCACGACCGCCACCACAGCCCCCCAACGGCGCTTAGACGGTTTTATTAGAATTTAGGTAGATTCGGAAAAAATATTTGAAAGCAATAAGGAGCAATCGTTGATCTCTTATGGAGTTTGATAAATAGGACATAACATAGCTTTGGAAAGCCGCCTCCTTGATCCTGTAACCTTCAGGAGCCGCGCAGAGGTAAACTCATAGCGACTCTACAGGACAATCTCGAACTCCCCATAGGGTGTCCAGGTAGCGGCTGGTGGATTCCATCTGCTGACCCTTTGGTTAGCCGCGGAACGCTTAACCACTGCGCCACCAGCGTTCCGCGTTTAAACTATACATTTATAATTCCCCTTTCCTGGTAGTTCTAGCATGTTTGTATCCCAAAATATTGTTTCTGACTTTTTTCACTTAACATTATATTCTTGGGTATCATTCTTTTTGTGTAGGTACGTTAATTAATTTTTTTCTAAGAAGTTTTTAATAAAAACACCAAAATTGAAAAGTTTATAATCTGATAAAAAGCTATGATACTCTGGCCACAATGTCTTTTGTCCTCTTTCTCTGTGCCTTTTTCTCTTTGTTCCTTTCTTTTTTCATTGTATGCCTGTCATTTTCATTTTTCGTTTCTTACACATTTGTGTAAATTCAGTCTGTTTGCCTGCCACCATTATTGTGTGATTTCCAACATTTTATAATAGAGTTTTCTTTTGTAGCCTTTTCCTTTTTAGACGGAAACAGTAAAACAATGACGTGTGATAGTGTGCGTGTAAGGGGGAGGATGATTTGTCATTTGACTGCAATTGTCCTTGACAAGCAGAACCTGACTTCTGTCAGGCCGTGTGGTAGGAGTATAGGGCTTGGCATAAGAGTCAAGAGAGTGGCCTGTGAATCCATTCTCACTGGCACATTTCTTGTCCTGTCATTTTTCAGATAAAACTCAGCTCATGTTTCTGGTACAGCAACCTCTGGTACTGGAGGTTTTCCATCAAGACTTGTATGTTGGTCAGCATGAGGACTGAGTTTGATCCTCGTCTTTAATGAATTGTGATTGTGGGGAAATTTCTCAACCTTTCAAAGTCTCAGTTGCCCCGTGTATTCTGTGGTGAATAACACTTCATAGAACTGTTGTGAGTGTTGAATATAACGCACTTAGCCCGCTGTGGCGCTCAGGAATGTTCGTGGTTGCAGTTGTTTTTGGCGTTAATAAGAGTAACAGTACCGCTTGTAGTTGTCTGCTTCTATTGCTTTATTCATTTTTGTCTTACTTGGACACTTACAGGTGACTTTGCAAATTTATTTTTCTTCTGTTAGTAGTTAAGGAGAATCTTTTCCTACTAATCCATCCCACAGAACAGTTGTTTATTTTGTATTTTAAAAAATGTTTTTGTGCTTTTAAGTTTGGTGTGAACTCTGTTATTAGACACTCATGAGTATACTCCTTTGTGTATAAGCCTGTTCGAGAATTTAGTGTGTTTTGTTTCTCTCTAGCTAGACTCCAAAAGGTCAGCGGTTTCAATCCACGAGGCACTCCTTGGAAACCCTATGGGGCAGTTCTACTCTGTCCTGTAGGGTCGCCATGAGTCAGAACCGACTCGATAGCACATAACAGCACTAACAACAACAATAATATAACAACAGAACATTGCCTTATACTCTGCCACCGTCGTGGTCATTCATATGTTTGAGTCCGTTGTGATTTCTGTGTCAGTCCATCTCAGTAAAGGTTTCCCTTATTTTCTCTGACCCTCTACCAAACATGATATCCTTTTTTAGTGATTGATCTTTCCTGCGAAGGTGTCCAAAGTAAGTGAGCCAAAGTCTTAAACCATGCTCACTTCTGAGGAGCATTCTGGTTGTATTTCTTCAAGACTGATTCGTTCCTTCTCTGGTAGTCTGTGATATACTCAATATTTTTCGCCAACACCACAATTCCACTACGACAGTTCTGTCTTTTTCATTGTCCAGCTTTCATTTGCATATGAGGCGATTGACAAGCTCAAGCACACCTTAGTCATCAATGTGAAATCCCTGTGTTTTAGAACTTGAAGAG
The DNA here is from genome assembly GCF_000243295.1 of Trichechus manatus latirostris. Lineage (NCBI taxonomy): Eukaryota > Metazoa > Chordata > Mammalia > Sirenia > Trichechidae > Trichechus > Trichechus manatus. Next base: position 9,775,326 of record NW_004444025.1, read on the forward strand.
TTCTTTTGCAGCAGATTTGCCCAGTGGAATGTGTCCTTTGATTTCTTGACTGCTGTTTGCAAGGACATTGATTGTTGATCCAAGTAGAATTAAATCCTTGGCAACCTCAATTTTTGTCCATTTATCACGGCGTTACCTATCAGTCCGTTAGTGAGGATTTCTCTTTTCTTTACATTCAGGCGTAATCCATACTGAAGGTTGTAGTGTTTGGTCTTCATCAGGAAGTGCTTCAAGTCCTCTTCATTTTCAGCAAGCAAGGCTGTGTCGTGCATATCGCAGGTTTTTAATGAGTCTTTCTCCAATTCTGATGCCCCGTTCTTCATATAGCACAACTTCTCCCATTATTTGTTCAGTCATTTCAGGAGGTAGCATATGATCAAGAATCTATGTTATTGAAGGAAGAAGTTCAAGCTACGCTGAAGGCATTGATGAAAAACAGGTCTTCAGCAATCAACAGAATACCCGTTGAGATGCTTCAGCAGACGTATGCAGTGCTGGAAGCCCTTACTCGTCTGTGTCAAGAAATTTGGAAGTCAGCTACCTGATCAACTAACTGGAAGAAATCCATACTTGTGCCCATTCCAAAGAAAGGTGATCAAATGGAATATGGAAATTATTAAAGAATATCATTGATATCATATGCTAACAAAATTTTGCTGAAGACAATTCAAAAGTGGCTATAGGTATATGACAGAGAACTGCCAGAAATTCAAGCTGGATTCAGAAGAGGACATGGAACTAGGGCTGTCATTGCTGATATCAGATGGATTTTGGCAGAAAACACAGAATACCAGAAAGATGTATACCTGTGTTTTATCAACTATGTGAATGTATTTGACTGTGTGGATCATAACAAATTATGGATAACATTATGAAGAATAAGAATTCCAGAATACTTAATATTGCTCGTGTGAAGCGTGCATAGATTTAGAGGCGGTTGTTCAAACAGAACAAGGGGATACTGTGTGGTTTAAAATGGGAAGGGTGCGTCAGGGTTGTGCCCTTTCACCTCAGTTCAGTCTGTGCTGAAGCTGCGTTGTAAACCATTGACAGATGAGCCATCATCGTTAGATTTATCCTTGCACATTACTGTGAGCGTGAAGCAGTACTGACTACCTCCATATTCGTTAGGATTACCTGCTCGTAAAAACTTGCTCCTGACAGTAGTGAATCTAAGGAAAAATGTTAGTGAAAATCTACTACTCTGCCAGCCTTTTTTCGGGAACAATATTACATGTACATGGTTTAAAAAGAAGCCAAAACAGTAAAATGGGTGCCCATGAGAAGAGTACTAGTTTACTATTGCTGCTTTAACAAATTAATACAAGCTTAGTGGCTTCAAACAACACAAATTTAATGTAACATATCTGTTGGTCCCAGTCAGAAAATGAGGCTTTACTGAGCTAAAATCAAGGGGTCAACAGGGCTGTTTCTTCAAGAAGCTACAGGGGAGAATCTGCTTCGTTGCCGCCTGGGTGTCAGGAGGAAGCCTGCATTCTTTGGCCCCTGGCCTCTGGCTTCATCTTCAAAGCCAGCAGCGGCACAGCTTCAGTTCTCTTCGTGAGTCTGCATCTGTCCTCATCTCCTTTTTCTGATTCTGACCTTGCAGCCTGCCTTTTACAAGGACTTTGTACTCACATGAGGCCCACCACGTAATCCAGGATAATCTTCCTGTCTCAGGATCCTTAACTTGATCACACCTGCATGGTCCCTTTTGTCATGTAAGGTAGCAGATTCACAGGTTCCATGGGTTAGGATGTGGACTTCTTTGGGGAGGCCATTATTCTTCCTGCTACCCAAAGTAAACTTCCCTCCTGCTCTGTTGCCTAATCGTTTTCTTAGAAACAGCCACTGTTAATAGTTTCTTAGCTAGCCATTCAGAAGTATTTTATATACATGTGCCACCATACATGTATGTCCCCAGCCCCCCTTTTTATATAAATAGTGCAGAAGACAAATGCTTATGCCGCTTGCTTTTTTTCACCTTACTTGATCTCAGAGATCGGTGTGTGTGTGTGTGTGTGTGTGTGTGTGTGTGTGTGTGTGTGTTTTAAACAGCTGATGATAATGTTTGCTTTTCACTGTAATTTATTTAACTGGACTCCTAGTAGACATGTAAGCTATTTCCATTATTTTGCTACTATAGGGACTTCTGCATTGAGTGGTGTTCTTACTTATTTGTATATGTTGAACTATGTAGAATAAAATACTGTAAGTGGAATTCCTTGGTCAAAAGGCACATGCAATTTTTATCTTGATAGAAACTGTCAAATTGCCCTCTGGAAAGATTATACCAATTTGAACCTCCTGTGATATGTGAGACGGCTAACTACCCCCAGCCTCACTGGTTGTTAATTTTTTATCTTTGTCAGTGCGTGGGAAGACCTTCCTCACTGTGAGATTCGTTCACAAAACAAGCAAAAAACTGCTTGTTTCCTCTAGATTTGTATGGTTCCCTTTGTTATGCTTAAATGTGGTTTAATGGGAACTGAATTTAGAATGTGGAGGGATAGACCAACTTTTTAAAAGAGAAATTCATAGGCTTTTAGTTTCATTTAGTTTTTTTTGGAGTGCTTCAAATATTTTATTTAATGCTAATCTAAATCCACTTGTTGTTGGGTGTTGTTGAGTGGATTCCGACTCAGTGATTCCGTGGGACAGTGGAACTGTGCGCCATAGGGTTTTCTTGACTGTAATCTTTACCAGGCAGAATGCCAGGTCCTTCTCCCACCAACTTCACGATCCAACGCCTCCCTGTGGCTCAACCATTAAGCGTCGGGCTGCTAACAAGAAGGTTGGCAGTTGAAACCCACCCGGCGGTACTGTAGAAGAAAGCACTGATCTCACGCTGCAAAAAGTGTAGACTATTTTGTGGGTGAACAAGCAAAAATTCTTCAAAGTGTCTTTGTTTCAAAGTTCTCTTCAGCTGAGAAGAAATTTTTACTTTTTAAAAATTAAGTAAACATTTAGATATTTATCGTGCAATTTTAGCACTAAAATTGGTTAAGCAAACCACCTCTATTTTTTATTGTGCTTCAGGTGAAGGTTTACAGCTCAAGTTAATTTCTCATTCAGAAATTTATACACATGTTGTTTTGTGACATTAGTTGCAATCCCCACAGGGTGACAGCACACTCCCTCTTTCCACTGTGGATTCTCTGTGTCTTTTTGACCAGTTCCTGTCCCTTCCTGCCTTCTCATTCTGCCTCCGGACAGGAGCTGCCCATTTGGTCTCGTATATCTGATTAAACTAAGAAGCATGTTCCTCACATGTATTATTTTTTGTTTTATAGTCCTGTCTAATCTGTGCCTGAAGAGTGGGCTTCAGGAATGGTTTTAGTTCTGAGTTAACAGTTTGTCCAGGGGCCATTGTTTCAGGGGTTCCTCTAGTCTCTGTCAGACCATTAAGGCTGGTCTTTTTACGTGAATTTGAGTTCTGTTCTACATTTTTCTCCTGCTTTGTCTGGGACTCGGAATTGAGTCCACAGCAACGAGTTTGGTTTTTTTGGTTTGAGTATAAGGTATGGAGTCCCTGGGGGCTAGAAACAGTTAAATGCTCGGCTGCTAACCAGAAGCTCGGCAGTTTGAACCCATGTGGCTGCTCCATGGGAGAAAGACTTGGCCCTCTGCTTCTGTGAAGATTGCGGCCAAGAAAACCCTATGGGACAGTCTTCCTTTGTCAAATGGGGTCTCTGTGAGTTGAAAACCACTCACTGGCACCTGACAACAACAATCTATGTGTCCTGTGTTTTTCTACACTTTTAGCCTAAAGCACTGACGGCAAAAAATGGAGGACGGGAAAAGAAGGTCATCCATCCATATAGTAGAAAAGCAGCTCAGATTACGAGAGAGGCCCACAAACAGGAAAAAAAGGAAAAGTAAGTATCTTTTCATCATTTGCATTAGGCATTGGTGAAAAGCCAATGTATATATTTATCCTTCTAACATGTAAGTTTCATCAGTGTCTTTTCCCCTCTTTCTTCAGTAATTATGTATTAAGTATGTTTGAAGCACTGAGGATAAAACAGTGAGCATAGGCTGTGGTCTTACAGAGCTTACATAAAACAGATAAATCAATTTAAATAGCAGGTTGTGATGAGTGCAACTAAGAAAACTTAAAGAGAGTTATGGGATGGAGAAATGCTGTTTTATATAGGGTGGCCATGAAAGGTCCCTGAGGGGGTGAGCTATGCAGATATGGACATACAAAGGTGGTATAGAACCGACGTTTGGACATGTAAAGTCTGGGGGTCAAGGGATAGGTTAGGGAGGTAGATGAATTTGGGAGCCATCGGCATCGAAGTGGGATTTTAAACCATGAGACTAGGAGTAAATGTATACAGGGACAAGAAGAGAGGCAAGGATTGAAGCTGGAGGCCCTCCACTATATGGAGTTTGGGATAAGGAGAAGGATCCAACAAATGAGACTGAGAAGGAGTGGCAAATGAGAAGGAAGAAAAAGACAGTGATGCTTTAAAGAGAAGTGATCAACCTGTGTCATACGCTGTTGATCACCATGAGGACTGAGTACTGACCATCAGATGTAGTGATGTGGAGATCATCAGTAACCTTAGGAGGAGGACTATTGGAGTGGTAATTTCTCTTGTTTCTTTTACTATACGTATTTTTTTAGTTATTTTGTTAGTGGTTGCCCTGGGGTTTACAGTAAACGTCTTATTTTAATCTAGTTTGGAGTATATTGTCTTACTTTCAATGGCATACAAAAATTTGCTTCAGTGTAGCTGCATTCCCATCTCCTCCCATCCCAATTACATTTTTATATGTTATAAGCACATCAACACAGTTTTTATAGTTATTGCTTTATGCATTTGTTTTTTACATTAGAAGAAAAAAAGTATTAGAAACAAAAATGTATGTATATTGCCTTTATAGTTACCTGGGTGGTAAAAATGGTTAACTTGCTCGCTTGCTAACCAAAAGGTTGGTAATTTGAGTCCACCCAGAGCTGCCTTGGAAGAAAGGCCTGGCGATCTACTTTAAAAAAATCAGCTATTGAAAACCCTATGGAGTACATTCTACTCTGACACACCTGGGGTTATCATGAGTCGTAATCAACTTGATGACAACTTGTTTTTTTTTTTTGGTTTTGTATTTACCAAATGGTTTGCACTTGACTACTAACCTAAAGGTTGATGGTTTGAACCCATCCAGTGGCGTAGCGGAAGAAAGACCTGATGACCTGCTTCCGTAAAGATCATAGCCAAGAAAACTCTATGGAGTAGTTCTACTTTGTAACACATGGAGTCTCCATGAGTCGAAAGTGACAGCAACAGGTTGAAGTAATTACCTTTACTGATGCCCTTTATTTCTCAGGTGAATTTGAGTTACATTGTAGTGTTCTTTAATTTCACCCTGAAGGACACTCTTTAGTGTTTCTTGTAGGGCAGGTCTGCTAGCAGCAAATTATTTTAGTTTTGTTTATCTGAGAATGTCTTAATGTTTCCTTCATTTTTCTTTTGCTGAATATAGAATTTTTAGCTGGCAGCCTTTTTCCAGCAGTTTAAATATGTCATCCCACTGTCTTCTGGCCCCCGTGGTTTCTGTGAGAGAAGTCAGCTGTTAATCTTATTGAGGATTTCTTGTACCTGATGAGTCACTTTTCTCTTGAGGCTTTCAAGATTCTCTCTTTGTGTTTGTCTTTGGACAGTTTAACTATGGTGTGCCTACTTGTGGATCTCTTTGAATTTATCCTGCTTGGAGTTTGTTGAGCTTATTGGGTGTATAGATTTTCATCAGATTGGGAAGTTTTTGGCTATTATTTCTTCAGATACTCTTTCTTCCCCTTTCTCTTCTCCTTCTGTGACTCCCATTATGCATATATTGTTACACGTGGTGGTTTCCCACAGGTTTCTGAGGCTCTGCTTGTTTTTTTTTTTTTTAATTCTGCTGATCAGACTGGATAATTTCAATTCACCTGTCTTTAAGTTCTTTCTTCTGCCAGAATTTCTGCTGTTGAAACTTTCTAGTGAATTTTTCATTTCTGTTACTGTACTTTTCAACTTCAGAATTTCTATTTGGTTCATTTTTATAATTTTTATCTCTCAGTTGATATTCTCTATTTGGTGAAACGTTCTCATACTTTCCTTTAATTCTGTAAATACGATTTCCTTTAGTTCTTTGAAAACATTGATAAAAGGCAGGTTAAATTCTTTGTCTGGTAAATCCAAGTCTGGGCTTCCACAGGAATAGTGTCTGTTGTATGCTTTATTTATTTCTGAGTATGGGCCATACTTTCCTGTTTCTTTGTGTCTCATAATCTTCTGTGACAAACTGGACATTTTAAGTAATATAATGTGGCAATTCTGTTAACTGCCCCCCCCCCCAGGTTTGTTGTTACTATTTGTTTGCTTAGTGACTTTCCTGGACTTAGTTTGTAAAGTTTGCATTCTTTATCATGTGTGACCATTGAAGTTTCTGCTCTGTTAGTGGTCTGCTAATGATCGGACAGAGATTTCCTTAAACACCTTTAATCAGTAAATTATATGTAACTAATATTAACGTAGAGTTGCATGTTTTCAAAAGATGGTTGGTGACAGATGGTTGGGACTATACGTAAGATGATAGAAATGAGCCAGCAGGACTTAGTGTGAACTTCAGACACCTATGGCTTCTTGGAAGTCGTTAGCAGCTACCAGATACTGCGTTAGTTATCTATTGGTGTGTAAAAAATTCCACTAAAACTTAGCAGCCTGAAAAACAGACACATACTGTCTCACAGTGTCTGTGGGTTAGGAATCCAGAGGCTACTTAGCTGGGTGCTTCTGGTTCAGTCTTTTGCCAGGCTACAGTCAGGACGCTGGCTGGGACTGTAGTCATCTCAGAGCTCATCAAGGGGAGGATTTGCCTCCTTATCCCTTTACATGGTGTGTCCAGAGCCGTGTTCTTGCATGTTATCCTCTCCGTAGTGGTGCAACATAGCAGCTTGCTTACACCAGAGTAAGGGCTCTGAGATAGAGTGAGAAGAGGGTAGGATGGAGGACAGCCTTTTTGTAACCTCATTTTGGAATGACATCTGTCACTGTTGAACTGTTTTATTAGAAGTACATCACTAGGTCCATGTGCACTCAGCAGGACAAGGACATGAATATCAAGAGGCAAGAATCGTTGGGAACGGTCTTGTTGTTGTTAGGTGCCGTCGAGTTGGCTATGACTCATAGTGACCCGATGTACAACAGAACTAAACACTGCCTGGTCCTGTGCCATCCTCACAGTGGTTGCTGTGTCTGAGTCCGTTTTTGCAGCTACTGTGTCAGCCCATCTCATCAAGGGTCTTCCTTTTTTTCACTGATCCTCTACTTCATTTTGATCATTAAGGTTGTGAGTCAGCTTGGCCAGGCCATGATTCTCAGTGGTTTGACAGTTATGATATAGTTCGGCAGTTGTAAACTGATGTAATCACCTCCGTGATGAGATCTGATATAATGTGATCACCTCCATGATGGGATCTGTTGTGAGTACCCAGTCAGTTGAAAGGAAGTTTCCTTAGGGATGTGGCTTGCATCCAGTATAGGTGGACTTTCTCGCAAGGCTCGTGAGCTTTTGGTCGTTCTGGATCCTGCAGCTGGCTCCCGTCATCTGACCTCTGTTTCTTGGGACTTGCGCTAGCAGTTTACTTGCCAATCTTGGCATTTGTTGACCTCTGCAGCCTGTAAGCCAGAGGCCTGTTGTCTGATGTGCCTATCTTGGGTTCACTAGCCCCTGCAGTTATGTGAGTCAGGAGAAGCCTCCAGCCTGACTCACGGACTTGGGACTTTCCAGCTTCTACAAACGAGTGAGCCACTTCCTTGATATAAGTCTTTCTCTCTCTCTCTATATATATATACGTATGTGGATGCTTTACTGGTTTTGCTTCTCTAGAGAACCCAGCCTAAGACATTTACCAAGCATGATGTCCTTCTCCAGAGACTGGTCCCTCCTGATAACATGTCCAAGGTATGTGAGGTGAAATCTTGCCATCCTCGCGTCCAAGGAGCGTTCTGGCTGCACTTCTTCCAAGACAGGTTTGTTTGTTCTTTTGGCAGTCCGTGGTATATTCAGTATTCTTTGTCAACACCATAATTCAAAAACATCAATCAATTCTTCTTTGGTCTTTCTTATTCGTAGTCCAGCTTTCTCATGCATGTGAGGTGATTGAAAATTCCGTGGCTTGGTTCAGGCGCACCCTAGTCTTCAAGGTGCTGTGTTTGCTTTTTAACACTTTAAAGAGGTCTTTGCAGCAGATTTGTCCAATGTAGTATGTCATTTGATTTCTTGACTGTTGCTTCCATGGATGTTGATTGTGGATCCAAGTAGAATGGAATCCTTGACAATGTCAGTCTTTTCTCCATTTATCATGATTTTGCTTACTGGCCCAGTTCTGTGGATTTTTATTTTCTTTATGTTGAGGTGTAATCCATACTGAAGGCTGTAGTCTTTGATCTTCATCAGTAAATACTTCAAGTCCTCTTCGCCTTCAGCAAGCAAGATTGTGTTATCTGCATATCAGAGGTTGTCATTGAGTCTTCCTCCATTTCTAATGCCCCATTCTTCTTCATACAGTCCAGCTTCTCAGATTTGTTCAGTATACAGATTGGATAAGTATAGTGAAAGGATACAACCTTGACGCATACCTTTCCTGATTTTGAACCAGGCAGTATCCTTTTTCTGTCTGAACGACTGCTTCTTGGTCTAAGTAGAGCTTCCTCATGAGCACAATTAAGTGTTCTGAAATTCCCATTCTTCACAATGTCATCCATAATTTGTTATGACCACACAGTGCCGTGCCTTTGCATAGTCAGTAAAACACAGGCAAACATCTTTCTGGTATACTCTGCTTTCAGCCAGGATCCATCTGACATCAGCAACGATATCCTTTGTTCCATGCCCTCTTCTGAATCTGGCTGGAATTTTGGCAGTTCCCTGTTGATATACTGCTGCAACTGTTTTTGAATTATCCTCAGCAAAATTTTACTTGTGTGTGATGTTAATGATATTGTTCGATAATTCCCGCATTCTGTTGGATCACCTTTTCTTTGGAAGGCATAAATATGGATCTCTTCCAGTTGGTTGGCCAGGTAGCTAGCCATCTTCCAAATTTCTTAGCATAGACAAGTGAGCACCTCCAGCACTGCATCCGTTCATTGAAACATCTCAATCGGTATGCTATCAATTCCTGGAACCTTGTGTTTTGCAGTGCCTTCAGTTCGGCTTGGGCTTCTTCCTTGATTACCACTGGTTCTTGATCATATGGTATGTCCTGAAAAGTTTGAATGTCAACCAGTTCTTTTTGGTATAGTGCCTCTGTGTATCCTTCCATCTTCTTTTGAGGCTTTCTGTGTTGTTCAATAGTTTCCCCATAGAATCCTTCAAGATTGTAACTCGAGGCTTGAATTTTTTCTTCAGTTCTTTCAGCTTGAGAAATGCCGAGCGTGTTCTTCCTTTTTGGTTTTCTATCTCCAGGTCTCTGTGCATGTCAGTATTATACTTTACTTTGTCTCTTTGGCCCGCCCTTTGAAATCTTCTGCTCAGCTCCTTTACTTCATCATTTCTTCCTTTTGTTTTAGCTACTCGACATTCAAAAGCAAGTGTCAGAGTCTCTTCTGACATCTATTTTGGTCTTTTCTTTCTCTCCTGTCTTTTTAACAACCTCTTGCTTCTTTCAGGTATGATGTCCTTGATGTCATCCCACAACTTGCCTAATCTTGAGTCATTAATGTTCAGTGTCAAATCTGTTGTTGAGATGGTCTCTAAATTCAGGTGGGATATACTCAAGGTCGTACTTTGGCTCTCGTGGGCTTGTTCTAATTTTCTTCAGTTTCAACTTGAACTTGCATATGAGCAGTTCATGGTCTGTCTCACAGTCGGCCCCGGGCCTTGTTCTGACTCATGATATTGAGCTTTTCCATCATCTCTTTACACAAATGTAGTCAGTTTGATTCCTGTGTATTCCATCTGGTGACTCTAGGAGGATAGTCACCATTTAGGTTGTTGAGAAAAGGTATTTGCAATGAATTAGTCTCCCGTCATATAATCTCCGGAGTTGTTTCTGTCACCAAGGCCTCATTTTCCAACTACAGATCCTCCTTCTTTGTTTCCAACTTTCACATTCCAATCACCAGTAATTATCAATGCGTCTTGATTACATGTGTGATCAATTTTAGACTGCGGAAATTGATAAAAAATCTTCAGTTTATTCACCTTTGGCAGTAGCAGTTGCTATGCAAATTTGAGTAATAGTTGTGTTATCTGGTCTTCCTTGTAGGTATATGGATATTGGCTTACCCCTGACAGTGTTGCGCTTCAGCATAGATCTCGACATGTTCTTTCTGACAGTGAATGTGATGCCGTTTCTTTTCAATTTGTCATTCTCAGCAGAGTAGACCATATGATTGTCTGATTCAGAATGGCCAGTACCAGTCCATTTCAGCTCACTAATGCCTAGGATATTGATCTTGTTAGGTTCCATTTAATTTTTGATGACTTCTTATTTTCCTAGATTCTTACTTGGTACGTTCTGTGTTCCCAGTTATTAATGGATATTTGCAGCTGTTTCTTCTCATTTTGAGTTGTGCCGCATCAGCAAATGAAGATCCCGAAAGCTTTTCTTATCTGTGTCATTAGGGATGACTGCTTTGAAGAGGCACCGTTCCCCAGTTGTCTTTGAGTGCCCTCCAACCTGAGGGGCTCATCTTCCGGCGCTTTATCAGACAGTGTTCTGCTGCTATTCGTAAGGTTTTCAATGGCCTCTTTTTTCAAAAGCAGGCCGCCAGGTCTTCCATCCTAGTCTGTCTTCGTCTGGAAGCTCCGCTGCAGCCTGTCTGTCATGGGTGACCCTGCTGGTATTTGAATCCCGGTGGCACAGCTTCCAGCATCACAGCAACACACAGGCCCCACAGTAGGACAAACTGACAGACGTGTGCTTGGATAGCACCATCTTTTAGAGGTATCTGCCTACTGAAGATACTTTGTCTAGTCCTCAGATCCAAGTGAGTTTTCTAGGGAACCAAGGAAGCCAGGTTACCTGGAGTGTCCGCTTGCCGAACTTTTCCACAGAACTCAGGATTCTTTGTGTCACTTCTGGGGTTTTGTTTTGGGGTGAAGGAGAGGTAGGGGGAGGACAGGGAGGGTTAGAGTACTGTGCCTCGTGACCAGTGGTAGGTAGGGATTGACTTTTAATGAAGGACTCTGTTTATGTAAAGATGCTGCAAAGGGGAATAGCAACACTAGGGTGTGATGTCAAAGGAGCGCTACGTCTTCAGCGTTTGAAAAGCTCTGCTCTAGAACTGTATGAAATAGCGCGTCTGTTCATAAGAAACTAGTGTGGTTTGAAGATGAGCACATTCCAGGTGATGCACAGTTCATGGGTGAGCATGCCTTTGTATGTGACGTGATTTTGACTTTATGATGTTCTCACCTGAGCGGTATTTTGTTGCTGTGCACCGACCTCTCTTGTCCTGCTGGGTGCATAGCGAGGAACTCTAGATACCAGATGAAAACGACTCAGTATGGAAATTAACAGAGAAACTAAGCATTAGGGGCAAGAATGTAGGAAATAACTGCCTTTGAGAATTAATATAGTTGGATCTCCTCACTTAAAAATGTCTCCTTTTTAAACATCACGTCCGCACGGTGTTGTGTGCCGTCGAGTCAGTTCTGGCTCATGATGACCTTATGTGACAGTAGAGCTGCCCCAGGATTTCCTAGGCTGTAATCTTTACAGGAGCGGATCTCCAGGTCTTTTCTCCCACGGAGCAGCTGAGTGGGTTTGAAATACGGACCTTGGGTTAGCAGCCAAGTACTTAACCATTGCGCCACCAGGGTTCCTTCATTCACACGTTAATTCTGTCTTAATGTTTCCATGTTTACATTCAGTTACAGTTTTAGATAATTCTCAAGTCTGTCTACTTTCCTTTATTCCAGTTGTTACCACTCTAGTTCAGGCCGCAGCGAGTCCATTCAGGATTATTGCAACTGACACCTAACTTCAGTCTTGCAGTTGTTAGTTGTCCTTCCCTTTTACTGCTGAGTACTATTCCATTGTATGACTATACCAGTAATTTATCATGGACATTTGGGTGGTTTCCAGTTTCTGACTGTTACCTGAGGCTGGCAAATTACAGGGCCAGCCACCTGTTTTTACGTAAAATAAAGTTTCATTTGAAAATAGTTGTGCCCATTTGTTTATGTATGTCTATGACTTAAAAAATGTTTTCTCTTTAAAAATCACATTCACATATTGTCTACCTTAATGAGAATGCTTTCATTTTTATTTTCTGTGTTATTAACTGTATTCTTAAAGGCAGTTGCCATAAACATTTGTGTACAAGAGTTTGTGTAGGTTTATGTTTTTATCTCCTAACTGCTGGGATCGGGAACTACGTTATATGATGGGTGTATGTTTAAGTATATAAGAAATTGAGTTTGTAAGAGATTAAGTTTATGAAAATGGCTGGGTGGTATAGTAGGGCTACGTTAAGTATATGAGAACTTGTGTATTCCGAAGTGATAGCACCATTTTATATTCCCACCACCAGTGAATGAGAGTCACAGTTGCTCCACATCCTTTCTGGCATGTGGTATTATTGGTCTCGTCCATTTTAGCCGCTCTGACCGGTGTGTAGTGGTGTCTCTGTGGTTTTAATCTGCATTTCTTGATGACTGATGATGTTAGCATTTTTGTGTGCCTATTGGTCATTTGCAGGCATTTGATGAAGAATCTGGTCAAATCTTGCCCGTTTTGTTATTGGTTTGTCTCTTTTTGAGTGGTAAAAGCTGTTAATATATTCTGGGTACAAGTCCTTTGTTAGTTATTTGTATTGTGAATATTTTATCCCATTCCGTGACTAAAAAGTTTTTATTTAAAAAAATCTTCATTTTATTTTTCTAGTTTTCTAGTTGTTTAAAGTGGGAAGATAAGTCTGGTGTGCTTATTTATTTCTTTACGACTGGAAGTCCAGTGCACTTCTATGTACAAAGCCTTCTCCTTTAGCTAACATGTTTGTCTTTTCTGTTCCCATGCTCTGCATCCCCTCTTTGTCCTGAATGACTTCTCTGCATGTTCGAGTGTCAGCTTAAAATTTACTTGCTCTGGAAAACCTTCTTGGATCCGAAAGTGTCCTGTAGGCACTTTTTTAGTATGCTGCCATGGATCTGTAAGCTTCTCTACGTTCTTACCGCCTCTGGATTGTAAGCTCTGTTAGTGCCAGGACAGCTGAGCTTAGTTCACTGCTGTAGCTCCCGGGGCTGGCATTAGTGCTGGCAGAGAGCAGGCATCCAGAGGCCTCTTGCGAATGATTAGTATCTTTCCTAGGCTGCTTTTTGAGAGTAAATTAGTTATTTTGTTTGTTATAATTCACATTCATAAAGAGTAGTTCTGTTTTGTTCTTGTTGAAGTCACGAAGATAACGGTGGTGCGTTTTGGTGGCGACATTCAGTACTGTGAAGAGTATTCATTACTCTTTTGTGCACAAATATCCTGCATATTTCGTCGTTACAAAAAACACCTGAATATTCATTCTTAATCCAGTCAAACTTTCATTTGTGATTTCAAAACTGGTTTGTCCCATAGACTTCCTTTAGTCATTAAAGAGTTAAAAAAGTTTATAATAGCACTTCTGTTTCCATGACGTTCAATGTATCTGTGTTCAAAAACGAATTTCCTAAATGTGAAAGAGTGAGCTTGGAATTAAAGCTCTTTGAGCAGTTTTTCCTTTTTGTTGTTTTTGACTGATTTTTAAAAATTTCTTTAAAAATTTTCTAACATGCATACACTTTTTCTTCCAAGATTGAAGAATGAAAAGGCCTTGCGTCTCAACATCATTGGTAAGTGGATTTACCTGTTTGAAATTCAGGCTGGAGCATGTGAGGTTCTGCCCCTTCCCTGTTTTTCTTTTCTTTAAACTCTGCTAGTAAAATACAAGTTTTATAGATGTGAATTTTCTTTATCAGATTTGATTAAGCCAAACCAAAACAAAAAAGTCAATCCTTAAACTTTTGTATAAACTGTGAGTGATTTGTATCTCAGTTTTTCAGATGCCATTTGGTGTAACGTATGTGGGTGTAGATACATGTAGACAGGCGGTATCCATAGCCGTATCTGTGTGGGTGTAGTTTAATGCGTAGCCCTCTAAGCATAAGGATGTCTGAGATTGACGGGCACAGTAGTCAGTCTGGATATCAGTGTCTGGTCTCTTTTGGGTCAAAGTTATTGTTAGTCAATCCTTACTGACAATCCTGAGATTTTGAAACAGTGACAGTTAGGGATTATTGCTAAAATAAAAGGCATTTGAACCTTTGTCTCTGATGCTTTGTCAGGTGATAGAATAGTATTTCAGAAGGAGATACAGGGTGCTGATTAGGACCGTTTCTTGATGTACAGTATTGAGAACTCTATCTGGAAGTGTGACGTTTACTTCTCGGGATAAGGCTTGTAAGCGCTTTGGTAGCATATCCTGTGTGCGTAATATATTGACTGACCGTGGCCGTGGGCGGGCTCCTTTCCCTCCCTCCTCTGTCAGAGGGGCTGGTAGTGGCGCCCGTCTTTGTAGGACTGTCAGGCCCCGGCATCATGTCTGCTGCTGGTTAAGCGTTCAGGAAGTGCCATTTCCATCATTCACCTAATCAAGTTTTCATAGTTTTTTAATGTCTAATTATTTTAGAGATATTCTATCCTTTGCGTTTTAAATACTTAGGGCTTCATGTTCTGTTCTTTGTTAGTGTAGTTATGTTTTTGCCTTCATATCGGATGAGAAATACACACAGCAGAGCACCCCTGCCACCCCGTCTCTCCCCAACATTGAAATGTGACAGTCTTAACTTCTGACAGACTGACGGTCGTCACCTTTGAGCCACACAGTCTTTATATTTAACGTTGAGATAAATTTTGGTCCTGTTTTAAACACATTAATGTTGAGAAGTACAGTGAATACCTCTTTGCTTAAATGATGACTCGTGTTAAACTGTTGTTTATAGGTGAAAAACTGCAGTGGTTTCAGAATCACCTGGATCCCCAAAAAGTAGCCTATTCAAAGAAAGACGCTTGTGCATTGACTGAAAGGTAAGCAGTGGGTGTGTTATGAACAGAGGGTCAGAAAGGGAGTTCTCCACTGTGATTCTCTAGGAGACAGAGTCCTGTTCCGGATGTGCAGTGGAGCAAATGGGCTTGGTTATCAGAGAAGCTTTGGACCCACGTCCTGCCTCAGCTACTTGGGAAGGTTTGTAACCTTCCTGGGCCTCAGAATGGTAGTTAATCCAGTTTTATGGCATCAGGAAAGGCTTCCTGGAAGAAGGGACATCTAAACCGACACCCTAAGGGTAGGGATGAGCAGATGGAGGTCAGGTAGGTTCAAGAGCCTCTGGGCAGAGGGTAAGGTATCTAAAAGGCCTAAAGGGGAGCTCCAGGTGGTGATGCATTTAGTGATCGGCCAGACAGTTACTGTGACCAAAATGACAGGTTCAAGGAAAGAAGTGACTCACACCTCAGGAAAGACCTTGGCCCAGGCTAGGAGTTTGGACTTTATTCTGGAAGACACTGGAGGCCGTGGGAGGCTTTTACGGCGGGCGCCTGAGGTGACGGCCTCTCCCAGTTAGATGACAGGAGTGCCCGTGAGGAGAATGTGCTGAGGGGAGCAGGCCCCTGCCAGGAGGCTGCGGCGAGGCTGTGGAGCACCCCAGGCGGAGCTGGCGGTGCCATGGCCTGGGTAGTCACTGTAGTGAAGAGAAATAGATAGATTCCAGAGGCATTAAGAAGGTGGAAGCCTCAGTCTTTACTGCAAAGCTAGATGTGGGAAAAAGGGAGAGGGAGGCGTCGAGGATGACACCGACATTGCCCACGTGGGTGACTGAGTGAATGATCACACCATTCCTGAGACAGAGCCCTGGGGACAGAGCAGGCTCGTGGGGTGGAGGGAGGCCAGGAAGGGGACGGTGCGTTCACATTTGATGTGCTGAAGGGGAGACCTCTAGGGAACATCCAGATGGTGGCTGAATATGAGGGTCTGGGGCTAACAGATATTTTGGGAGCAAGTAGCGATTTGGTGACTGAAATTTTGGAAGTGATTGAGTTATCAGGGAAGGGTTGAAGAGGCTGGGGGGCTGGAGGAACCCAGAGAAATACAGAAACTTAAAGGACAGGCAAAGGCCGGGAAGTCAGTCCGAAGTGCAGACTTGGTAACTAAGATCGTCGTCTTATTTTTCAGCTATTTAGATCGATTCTGCAGTGAGTTGGAGCAGATTGAGTTACATAACAGCATCAAAGACAGGCAGGGAAGGCGACACTTTTCCCGGGAGACCGCTATCAAGCAGACGATGGAGCGTGAGCGCCAGCGGTACGAGGGATATGGCCTTGGTGCGTTTGCTGTGATTTTTTTCCCTAAAATATGTAGTACCTTCTATGTCAGATCTGTAATTCATTTCACAGGTTTGACATTTTTATCCTGTTTATGCAGTTCAGTTGTATTTTCTTTCTTTGATTGTCTTCCCTTTGTGAGTGTTTAGAATAATTTTTGGGTTCATTCTTTTTTTAAATCTACATTTCCAAAGCTATCAGTTGTAACGGTGACATATTTTTCTCCTGGGACGATAAATTTTTCCTCTGTTATGGCACATTCCTAATTTGCTTTGTTATTGGGTTACTACTTTCCCGTTCCCAACTACATACAAGTTTCTTTAAATTGGACACTGTGCCCGCTCATCTTTGTAATTCTTGTCGGCGCTAGCTATAGTTGTGGTTATTTTTGAGAAACTATAGAAATGGAATTTTCATTTACTTTGGATTGGCACTCAGGTGCCAGGTGTTTTCTATTATTGTAGCATGTCTTACACACAATTCCTAAAGACACGCATGTTATTCGTTTGGTAGCACTGTCTAAAGAAAAGCACTTAGTAAGAGAAGATACTTAATACTTGAAAAGACCACAAATTGGTGGGTACTCATTGGCCAAATGTGGCCTGCAAATGGTATTTGATTGGCTTACCAATGTTTGTAAAATTTTAGAATTGGCAATATAAAAAAAAAATTGGTAATTTCACATGAAAAATGTAGGTTTCCTGTTTGTCTTAAAAAATCAAATGGCCTGGTAATATAACCTGTAGAGTGTAGTAACAGGTGACCTTTTTAGACTTGGGTGTGTCTTCACAAGTTTGCTGTGATCCTGGCCCTTTCTTCATTCACGTTCCATGCCTAATCCCTGTAGGCATTTGCATTATCTGGATTTACTTAGTATAGTAAATGAAATATTTAAGAGCAAAACGAAGTTTCTAAATTTTAATAATGATAATACTGAAGTATTGGAACCTGGAGGAAATAGCCCGTGGGTAACACTAAGCCCGTTGCTGTCACACTGATTCTGACTCACAGCCACCTGTAGGACAGAGTAGAGCTGCCCCATGGGGTTTCCAAGGAGCAGCTGGTGACTCTAACTGCCAGCCTTTTGGTTAGCAGCTGAACACTTAACCACTGCGCTGTGAGTAACACTCAAAGCAAAAAAAAAAATCCATTGCCGTTGAGTCGATTCCAACTCATAGGGACCCTATAGGACAGAGTAGGACTGCCCCAGAGGGTTTCCAAGGAATGAGTAACACTAGGAACCCTGAAGTAGATGGCAGTTCCATTTCATGATTCCTAAGAAGTGAGTTTCCTCAATGAGAAAGCAACAGAAAATAGTTTTAGAACTGGATAGATGTGGACTGAATCCTTGTGACTTGCTGTTATAACACAGGGCAAGTTAATTTAACCCTTCTGGATCTCGTTTTTCATTTTAAAAGAGATAAATGATATACGTACTTCCCCGAGTGGTTGAAAAGTTAAATGACATTTTACTTAGGAAGATGCCTGGCATAGTGCCCTGTATAGGAGGGTAGGGGAAGGCTTCGCCCAGCGTCGTGTCCTTTTCAGCTAAGTGATCAGCTTCTAAAAGCGTAAAATTGTCTAGGCTTCTCGTCTCCATTTCTGCGTACCCTGTTTTGTTTGGAACCCACTTCCTCTAGGCTTTCGTCCACACCACTCAAAGTCCTCATCACTGATGGTCTTCAAGTTGCCAAGACAAATGGTTGCATGTAGTGGGCACTGGAGCAGTTGGGGAGATGATCACTCCCTTTTTCTTGCCACACTTTAATTTTGTGTGGAAGACACTGACCTTTGCCAGCTTTCTCACTGGTTCCCTGGCCGTGCCTTTTCAGTTTCTGCTGCTGAACCTTGCTTGTCATCACAGACTGAGTGTTGGCGCATGACCTTGTCCTCAGGCCTCTTCTCTTTTCTAGTTACCCTTTTTCGTGAGGAGACCTCAGCCGGTCCTGTGGTTTTAAATACCATCTAAATGCTGATGACTTCCAAATTTATATTGTCAGCCCTAACTTGTCCCCAGAACTCCAGACTTCAAGTATCAAACTTGGGTTTCTCAAGTCTCTGCTTGAATGTCTTCTAGGTATCTCATACTGACATGTCCCAGAGCAAAGCCCTGCTTTTCTCCTAAAACTTGCTCCTCTTGCAAGTTCTCTGCTTCAGTCAGTGCCACTTACCTATCTACTCAGATCAGAAGCCCTGGAGTCATAATTGACTCTTTCCTCTTAAACACTACAACCAACCCATCAGCAAAAATATATTCAGAGTCTGAAAACTTCCACCATGACCACCAGCCCCCCCATAGTTCAGACCACTATCGTCTCTGCTGTACCTCCCAGTTAACAGCCCCCAGTTAGTCTCTGTGCTCCACTCTTCCGCTGTGCTCAGCACAGCAGCCAGGTTAATTGCAATCCCTTGCTTACATCTGTCCAGTGGCTTCCCGTTGTATTTGAATGATATCCAAAGTTCTTAGCAGGCTTTTCAGGTCCCCTCAGGATCTGGCCACTGACTAGCTCTCCAACTTCATAATCCTGGAGCATGCCAAGTTCATTTCCACCTTAAGATCTTTGCCCTTTCTCTTTCCTAAAACACTTTCCCCACACTTTTGCATGGGCTGTCTATCACTATTCAGGTTTCTCTCAGCTTAAATGTTAATTTCCCAGAGACCTTCTAGAGCATTCTGTTTAAAATACAGTCTGTTTCTTTAGTTCTCTTTCCTCAATGAGAATGTAAGATCATTGAGGACAAAGACTTTGTCTTAATCATTAGTCTGGTGACTAGAACAGCGCTTGACACTCATAAAAGGTGCTCAATAATATTTTTTATTTGAATGCAGGGGTAAATATTTTTGTCATTTTTACCCTAAAAGTACTTAGTAAAAGAGAAAGAAACCAGCAGTTGTGTTCATATCTTCACTACATTGATTTGGCCCAAGTACAAAAAATGCCAAGTCACTCTAAGCAGGGCCTATTTCAAATGGAATACCTGATTTTTTTGTTTCTTTTTTTTTAAATGAAAATAATCGTAAGCAAAGACATATGTGCCTTTTTAATAGCACTTGGCTAGCAAATGAGCTCCCTGCTACATCTTTTAGGAACGGCTGCTGTTGCCAAGCACTGAATTTTATGACTTTTTACCTGTTCCCCCCACTTACATAGATTGTTGGAAGATTCTTGAAAAAAATGAAGCAACTAAAGAATCTTAAAAATATGAAAAGAAACTTGAATGATTGTTACCAGCGTTAGAAGCAATAGATTGTTTTGTAAGAGGACAAAATGTTGTGTCGGAAAGAATTTTTAAAAATAAATTGGTAAGTTTTTCTGCGCTCTGGAAAGATTTTTGGAAGAAAATGATAAATCACCATTATTGAGGTGTGTTGTTTAAGCAAGTTCATGGAACACCAAAAAATGTGATATATTCATGGGACACCAAAAAATGTGATATATTCATGGGACACCAAAAAATGTGATATATTCATGGAACACCAAAAAATATCATATATTCATGGAACCCCCAAAAATGTCATATATTCATGGAGCACCAAAAAATGTCATATAGTAGGTTCTTAAGTAACTTTGGCGAGCAAAGAAGATGGGTGCCTCCTAACATTTCTAAAATGTTGAAATTGAAACGAAAAATTAAAAGATTAAAAGCGTTCCTAGAATTAGAAAAAAAAGTATCAAAAAAGATATAGGAGCAATCTTTTTTTCATTTTAGAGTAAATAGTTCTGAGGAAATTGTTAATGGATACTATGTTGAAGTTTACAGAACTAACAGAGCAGTGTGATAAGAATATTGTGTTCTAATATTGTATCATAGGTTCACGTTTTTATTCTAATGTATCTTTTACAGCTAGCTAGATTTTTCCACAGGTGACATACGGATAGACTTTAAAAACATTTTTAATGTGGCTGTTTCTTTATAATGTGAGAGTATTAAATTTGCCCTTATAGTTAGTTTGGTTTGTAATTTTAGTTTACCCACGTGCTTACCTCCTCACCATCACCCCACTTTGCCGTTAGCTTCTCAGTTCCAGTGTTTTCTATGATTTCTCCCCCAAATATTATATTGGTGTAAACCCTGACTTTGGTGATTTAAAAAAAAAAAATTGCTAAAAGCTTAGGGAAACTGCTAAAGGATGTCCAGAAGTTTCAAGTAATTTGGTCTTAGGAAAAGTTATAATGTTCTTTTACGAAATCATTGGCCTTAACTGATGACAACACTGGAACCTTAAAGTCTAGGGACCGAGCACCGTGTGAACAAGCAGGCAGACGAGGTAGCAGTCACTAGTTTTCTAATGGAAGAGGGCTTAATCCTAGGATTCAGAGGATTGCCTTTGAACCGTAAAGTACTAGAGAAATGTGAGGGCTTTCAGATAATCTGGGCTAAGATCTATATTTGCATGAGAGTTTAATTAACTGTCTGAGGTCAAACATTGTTTGGTCACAGAGCCTGTACCGGAATTCGGTTCTAGTGTTGTTCTAACTATGCCCAGTCCTTCTTCCAGAGGCTGGGTGAAAGGTTTGTGAACTGAGACAAGTTCACAATGTCTAGAAACCTGTGGGAAAATTGTTTTAATAAGTTTCTGAAGAGAGCTAGGTATTAACCCTCTCTCCTGCCATGGTGGCTTAACTATTTCTGACTGATTATATTAGGATTCTATTTAAAAACAATTGTGCTTAATTTATGCCTTTTAAACACTTGGCCGCTGTAATGGTTAAGGTTATGTGTCAGCTTGGCTGGGCCATGATTCTTAGTGGTTTGGCAGGTATGTAATGAGGTAATTTGGCAGACATTGGATTGATTGCTCCTCCATAATGTAATCACCTCCAAGATGAGATCTGTTATAATGTAATCACCTCCAAGATGAGATCTGACATAATGTAATCACCTCCAAGATGAGATCTGATATGAGCAGCCAGTCAGTTGTAAGGAGTGTTTCCTTGGGGGTGTGGCCTGTGTCCAGTATACATGGATGCTCTGGCAAAGCTCGCTGGCTTTTGTTTACTGTGGATCCTACAACTGGCTCATCATCATCTGACCTCCAGTTCTTGGGATGTGAGCCAACAGCCTGCCGTATTGCCCATCTTAATCTTGGATTCGTCAGTCCCTGCAGCTGCATTAGTCAGGAGAAGCCTCCAGCCTGAGGCCTGGACATGGACTTGCCAGCATCTACAACTGTGTGAGCCATTCCCTTGAGATAAATCACTCTCTCTGTCTTTCTGTCTATATATACAGACCTCACTGGTTTTGCTTCTCTAGAGAATCCAGCCTAAGACATTAGGTACCGAGAATGGCTCCAGAGAAACGAAATTATAATTTTCTAAATTGGTTCTCAACCATGGTTAGTCTTAAAGATGTTAATGACTCTGCTTCTAGTGGTAAAGAGGACACTGCTAATCCATGGCGTGAGGTAGCAATAGAAATACACAAAATATCACCACAAGTAGATCAGGTATTGGTGAAAGGCGAGGCTCTGGGTGATTACATGTGTGATACCTTTCTATAATTCTGTCATAATGGGAAGGATAAGGAGGCTGGTTGGTTGGTCCTACTTTTGCTAGACACAGTGGTAGAAGAAAGAGTTGAGATCACAGCTTCAGAGTCAGAGCTCAAGCGCTGCGTAAACGACCTCAAAGTTTCCACTTGTGCTCTGTAAGAAGGTCTTCTTGTAGTAGCGGAGCTGATACTGCCAAAAACCAAACCCAGAGTCTTATCATAGGAGTAGTGGAATCGCAACACCAGCTGCATTCCCAACCTCGAATGGTGTCTGAAGTGAGTGGGCATTGATTGGGAAGCAATGAGATCCTGAAACTTGGGATGGGGCCATATGGGCAGATAATCAGGAAGCTGGGGACACTGAGCCTCTAAATTGTGTTGAATCACTCCTGCCAACAGAACAAGGCCTCTCACTCCCAAATGAAGAGGTTACTCCATCTTTGTCTGCTACGCCACCCTCCCCAGTGAAACCATTAGTCCCTCCACCTTCATCTGATAGATTAACCCGGCTGTGTCTGAAGAGCCTTTGTCTGAGTCCTCACCTGTGGAGGCATCTGAGCCACTGCCTGGGACATCGCCTGAGGCAGATGCCTTCCAAGACATTGCTGAGTGTTCTCAGAACACATCCCTACCCCCCCAGTTTTGCTTCTAGACCTGTAAGTAGACTTAAGTCTCAGCGAGTCCCAGAAAATGAACTATAAAGTGTGACCCAGGAGGAAGTACGCTACCCTCCAAAAGAACTACTTGACTTTTCTAATATATACAAACAGAAGCCTCGGGAATATGCGTGGAAATGGCTCTTAAGGGTTGGATAATGATGCAAAATAATAAAGTTGGGTCAGTCTGAGTTTATTGATATGGGCCCACTAAGCAGATGCTTCATTCAGTGTTTCAGCTTGAGAGGTTAGGAAAGGATCTAATAGTTTATTTGGTTGGGTTGCTGAAGCATGGATTACGAGGTGGCCTACACTAAATCAGGTTGGAGTGCCAGACCTGCCTTGGTATACTGTAGAAGAGGGTATCCAAAAGCTTAGGGAAATTGGCATGCTAGAGTGGATTTATCAGGTGAGACCCCCAGGCCCACACATGGAGTGCCCAGAGGACACACCTTTTACCGCAACTGTGAGAGACAAATTCGTGAAGGGAGCCCCAGCATCCTTGAAGACTGCTGTGATTGTTATTTTATGTAAGTCAGATCTGACAGTGGGAACTGCCCTAACTGAATTAAGACTCCTAACTACAGTGGGGCTGATTGGACCCGGTGGTGGTAGGGGACAAGTGGTGGCACTCAATCAACAAAGACAAGGAGGGCGTGGTTATCGCAGTGGACAGTGGAGTCAAAGCAGAATCAGATTAGTCTTACTTGTATGGATTTATGGCGTTGGCTACTTAGTCTTGGTGACCTAGGAGTGAAATAGATGGGAAATCTACTAAATATTATTTTGATCTGTACAAGTGAAAGAATTCTAGGTCAAGTGAATGGCAGTCTAACTCCAGTCACCAGAATAGAGAGTCACGGCCCCTCAGTCAATTTCCAGACTTGAGCTAGTTTATGGACCCACAACCCCTTGATTGAAGGGGAGGCCTGGTCCACTTGAGGAGGGACCCCACTACACTGCCAGAAATTTATACTGTTAATCTTTCTCCCAGCCTTCCCCAGAGGGATCTATGACCTTTTACTAGAGTGACTGTTCATTGGGGAAAAGGAAATAATCAGACTTTTTGAGGATTACTGGATACTGACTCTGAACTGACACTAATTCCAGGGACCGAAAATGTCACTATGGCCCACCCGTCAGAATGGGGGCATATGGAGGTCAGGTTATTAATGGAATCTTAGCCCAGATTCACCTCACAGTGGGTCCAGTGGGTCCCCAAACCTATCCTGAGTGATTTCCCCAGTTCCAGAATGCATAATCGGAATAGATATACTCAGCAATTGGCAGAACCCGCACACTGGATTGCTGACACATGGAATAAGGGCTATTATGGTAGGAAAAGCCAAGTAGAAACCATTAGAATTGCCCCTACCAATGAAAATAGTAAACCAAAAGCAATACCACATTCTTGGAGGGATTGTGGAGATTACTGCCACCATCAAGGAGTTGAAGGATGCAGGGGTGGTGATTCCCACCACATCCCCACCACATCAACCCATCTGTTTGGCCTGTGCAAAAAACAGATGGATCTTGGAGAATGACAGTGGATTATTGTAAACTTAACCAGGTGGTAATTCCAATTGCAGCTGCTGTTCAGGCATGGTTTCATTGCTTGAGAAAAATAATACATCTCCTGGTACCTGGTATGCAGCTGTTCATCTGGTCTTTACTTTTTCTCGATTCCGGTTTTGAAGAAACACCAGAACAGTTTGCCTTGACCTTGCAAGACCAGCAATACACCTTCACCTTCTTACCTGAGAGGTATATCAACTCTCCAGTCCTATGTCACAATTTAGTCTGCAGGGACCTTGATCACCTTGCCCTTCCACAGGATGTCACACTGGTCCATTACGTTGATGACCTTATGCTGATTGGACCTAGTAAGGAAAAAGTATCAATGACTCTGGAAATTGGAAAGACATCTGCCTGCTAGAGGGTGGGAAATTAATCCAACCAAAAATTCATGCACTTTCAACCTCAGTGAAATTTGTAGGGGTCCAGTGGTGTGGGTCATGTCCGGATACTCCTTCTAAAGTGAAGGATAAGTTATTGCATCTGGCTCCTCCCGCAACTAAAAAGGCAGCCCAGTGCCTGGCGAACCTCTTTGAATTTTGGTGGCTACATATCCCTCATTTGCGTCTGCTGCTCTGGCCTGTTTATCAAGTTACTCAAAAAGCTGCTAGTTTTGAGTGGAACCCTAACCAAGTGAAGGCTCTGCAACAGGTTCAGGCTGCTGTGCAAGCAGCTCTGCCACTTGGGCCATGTGATCCGGCTGATCCAACGGTGCTTGAAGTGTCAGTGGTAATAGAAATGCTGTTTGGAGTCTTTGGTAGGTCCTTATTGGTGAATCACAGGGCAGACCCTTAGGATTTTGGAGCAAAGCCCTGCCATCCTCTACAGATAACTGCTCTCCTTTTGAGAAACAGCTTCTGACTTGTTACTGGGCCTTAGTAGAGACTGAACGCTTAACCATGGGACACCATGGAAATGGGAGAGGCACCACTCACTATTAGCCCTCGTGACCCACTCACAGAATGTTTGCTTCCTGTTCCTGCAACCCTGTTCTCTGTGGGTCTAGAGGTCTTAGTTCCAGTGGGAGGGGTGCTCCTACCTGGAGACAATGATTCCATTAAACCTGAAGTTAAGAATGCCACCTGGCCATTTTGGGCTCCTCATGCGTCTGGATCAACAGGCAAAGAAGGGAGTTAGTGTATTTGCTGGTGTTTTTGATCCTGATTATCAAGGGGAAATCATACTGACATTACATAATGGAGGTACAGAAGAGTATGTCTGGAATGCAGGAGATCCCTTAGGGCGTCTCTTAGACTATCATGTCCTGTGATTAAAGTCAATGGAAAACTACAGCAACCCAATTCCAACATGACTGCTAATGACCCAGACCCTTCAGGAATGAAAATTTGGGTCACCCCACCAGGCAAAGAAGCACAACCATCTGAGGTGCTTGCTGAGGGCAAAGGGAATATGGAATAGATGCTGGAAGAAGGTCGTTCTAAATACCAGTTACGGCCACGTGACCAGTTGCGGAAACAGAGACTGTAATTGTTATGAGTATTTCTCCTTTGTATGTGTGCATCTAATATTTTTGTTTCCTTATAAAGGGGGCTAGTGCATTTTCAGTTGTACGCGTGTTAGTTGTATCATGTTAGGCGCCAGTATGACTTTGTATTTAGAGATTATATTTGGTTTAAGGAAGTGTGTACAGGTTCCAGGTTGACAGGGGGTGGAGTCTGATGGTTAAAGTCGTGTGTCACCTTGGCTGGGCCATGATTCTCTGTGGTTTGGCAGGTTTGGAATGATGTGATTTTTCAGATATTTGACTGATTGCTCTTCCATAATGCAGTCACCTCCAAGATGAGATCTGATAGAATGTAACACTTTGATGATCAGATCTGTTGTGAGTAGCCAGTCAGTTGTAAGGGGAATTTCTTTGGGAGTGTGGCCTACATCCAGTATATATGAATGTTCTGGCAAAGCTCGCTGGTTTTGCTCATTCTGTTTCCTGCATCCGGCTTGTCATCATTTGACTCGTGGTTCTTCGGACTTGAGCCAGCAGCCTGCTGTCTTACCTGCCGATCATGGATTCACCAGCTTCTGCAGCTACAGAAGTCAGGAGAATCCTCCATCCTGACACCTGAGTGTGTCTTGGGACTTGCTAGCTTCTACAACTGTGTGAGCCATTTCCTTGAGATAAATCTCTTTGACTCTCACTGTCCCTCCCTCTCTCTCTATATATATAGTCTTCACTGAATTTGCGTCTCTACAGAACTCAGCCTAAAACAGCCCCTCATATTCTTATTTTCTGAAACTTGTAAAAGTCAGTTTAAAGTCGTATTAATCATTTTTGTTTTATTGTTTCCATTTATTGATACTAGGATTTATTTTGTATTTTATTGTATTGGCAAGAATTTTTACATTGTTTCCTGTGTTTATTATAAATACCTCTTGTATTTTACCAAGAAGTATGACCATATATATTGGTGTATACAGTTTCTAACCATGGTAAGGAACTCTCATACACCTAGTTTTTATTAGGAATGGTTTTAAATTTTATTGAACTTTTTTGGGCATCTATTGATAATTGTGTTTGTTTTGAATTTTTTTCGCCTTTTAAATGATGTGATTTTCTGATATTTAATCATCCTGCATTTCTTAGATAAACTCTTCCTTGCCATGGTGAGGTATATGCTTAAAAATTTTATGCTTTTCAATTAAGTAAAGAAAAAAAAAAATTACAACAGCCTGTAGTGTTGTTTTAGGGGTTTGATGGTTGGAATTTGCCAGGTACTTTTTCATGGTTTGAAAGGTCAGGGTTTCTTTTGTTAATAGGTTTGTTTTATTTTATAGACTCTATACTAGAATTTATTATTTTACAGCATTCTTCTTAAATCTTCTTACACTGAGCCTTTTATACTTGCAAAACTTAATTTTCATATTAATTATAGCAATACTTTGAAACTTTGTTTTGCTTTCAGTGTTCTTACTATTTGTCAATTATTTGTTTTATCAGAGATAATCAGTGAGGACATTATGCAATGCTATAATTTAGAAAGCCTTGCATAATGGATATAAATGATTTTCTTCCCCAGAGATTCCTGACATCGTAGATGCTGGTAATCTGAAAACCTTTAGGTGAGTCTGTCTCTTTTATTATTTCTTTGAAGGACATGTAAACTACATGAGGCATAAACTTCTCTTTTCAGTCTGGATTTTAGAGCTAAAAGAAAAACATGGGTTTCTTTTAACGTTTTCTCTTTTGTCAGAAAAAGTAAGAATTTTCCAGTGTTGTTTTTTATTTGAAACATCTGGTTGACATTGAAATGATAGTGACTCAGTAAGCCTTTTGCTTTTCAAACTATTTTAAAATACTTTAATATAGTACTCCAAAGAGCTTGGTGTTACTATTCCTCCCTAATTCTCATTTTTTAATAAGCTAATAGTAAACAATAAACAGTAAAATAACAGACTTGATAACTCGAATCACAGCCCAGAACTGTTCCGTAGCACCCTGTTTGGCTAAGAAGATGGTCAGTGGGAAGTGATACCCGGGAAGGGTTAAGGCAACAGGAAGTGGTTGGTACACTGGTCTTTCTGATAACTCTCTTCCATGATCAGGGAGACCACTGAGTAGGATGTCAGTGTTTGCATTCTTAAAACATAGGTTCTCTGTCTTTAAAAAATTATTTTTATTAATATGAATAATTGGTCTTAACTAGACCATGTTCATGGGTCTGAAATTTTATCTTAATTTAATTTAGATAAATTTAAATCCAGAGTTGTATTCTTTGAAACCCTTAAGCTTATTTTATAATATTTTATACTTCTGAACTCTTAGACATTAGTTCTAATAGAATTTATCATATTTCAAAAGCATATTTAAAAGTTTACTTTTTAGCTCACGTATAACATGTCTTTATAATTTGAATACATGGAGCTTAAGATTCTTTTTAAGACCTTATGCTTTTTGCCTGTAATATGATTCAATCAAATGTATAAATGTACCCTTATTTATGAAACAATGTGAGTTCTTCCCCCACCCCCCGCCAGAAAGCCAGAGAGAAGAGATTAGCCTCGTCTTTGTTAGTGTTGTCGGTTCAGTTCTTGAAACAGTCTTCACATTGCTCCTAAAGTAATTGGAACAGAAGGATTGTCACAAAAGTGCTGCTGTTCAAAAACTGAAAGTTTTTTATTATAAGAATAAAATTATTTGATTGCCAAAACTTAACTGTGATGTGCCACTATCAATAAAAAGAAAAACAAATGTCACACGTTCTGGAGATTGGCGGGTGTGACGTGGGTCCTACTTTGGACATTGTTGATACTGTGTAGCATGGCAGGGGGAGACACTCGGGTGAGGCAGAGCAGAAGAGAGTGGAGCAGGGCCTCTTTCTACCGTCTGTCTAATACTGTCCTGAATTGCTCTTGAAGTTCTGAACATGCAGGACTCTGTGCAGTTACTTCTCGTGTAAATTAAGGAGAAAATAAATATAATAAAAGCAAGCCTCAGTTCTGAGGACATTATATTTTCTGTGCACCGGTATTTTTCTCTCTAATGCATTTCAGTCTGCTGTAAATTTATAAACTTCCATCTTCTACTTTAAGAGTTTTTAATACTGACTGTTGACTTCCCACCTTTCCCTCTGCCAACTTTTCTTTTTTCTAGGGAATGGGATTTTGATCTGAAGAAATTACCAAATATTAAAATGAGAAAAATTTGTGCTAAAGATGCAATTCCCAAGAAATGCAAGAGGAAAAATGTCACAGCTGTAGACAAAGTCTTAGAGGAATTGGAACTAAAAGATGAATCCAGTGACTCAGATGAGGAAATGACTCCAGTAACCTAATTGTCTTTTCTTGAGTTGAGAATAAAGAATCTGAGAGCTTCAGGTTACACTCACTGATTGCAGTGAATAATTGTCCAGATAAAGGAATTTGCTGCCTAGCTCATTCCCTTCCATGAAGAGAGTCCCATTCGCAGTTTTAAAAACGATGTTTAGGATTTTTATTTAAAGCAACGTTATAATGAAAAATGAAAGTGGCTTTATTGTTTATATTGTTAAAGCGGATAGAAGTGATTTGTAAAACCTGTTCAACCTGAGTTTCTGGGGGTGGGAGTTGATGGGAATGAGGACAGAAGATGTTTGATTTTTTTCCTCACATTTGTTTAGGGTGCTTAACGCCACAGCAGTGGGTTTTGGGCTCCCGTGTTGAGCTGTGGACAGCAGCTTGTTTTCTGAGAGGCACCTGTTGGTATCTTTTGAACTATTCGTGAGAGGAGAGTGTCTCTCGGATAGTGTCACACTGACTCTCCCCCGAGACATCCCCGCGTTTTTCATCACAAAATAGGGGAAAATGGGATAATGGAATTCATATAGGCTGATGGATTGTTCATTATTCTTGTCTTCTGAGCCTGAGTTAAATGGTAAAAAATAAACAGTCTCTTATAGTGAATGTATTTTATCTCTTTACAAATGCCGTCAGGTGAGCTCGTTTCGATTGTGTATTATTTTCTGCTTTCTCATTCTGAAAAGTGATGGTTGGTTTGTAGAGACGTAACTGAAGACCCGATCAGTTTACTGATGCGTTTTCTTTTCCCTTCAAGAGACAGGTTAAATTGACACAGAAATGACTTACTGTTTCACGGATCGGGAAGAACATAGCTGTGGTAGAATGTTCTTCTTCACAGACCTTGTTATATGCAGCATATCCTTTAGTCTGTTTTATAAAGGTTACTATCCAACTGCATTTGAATGTTTTCAAGAAAATAAAAAATGCTGTATGTTAACTCCATACCAACTAAGTTGTTAACAGGTGATTTAAAATGTTACAACCTTTTTACTTAGGAAAATTAAAAATATTTTATTTCTGCAAATTCAGTTCTTTATGTTCTGATTAACTTTCAGTGGTATACCTGATGCTGATTTGCATTAGTAATCTGTGTACAAGCCTGGTTTTATGATTGCATAAGAAGCTCAGTGGTCGTTAGTTGTAGGAAAAGTTCTTCTCCCTCTTTTATTTTGGATTCATATTTGCTTCATATTTAGTCTCATGATGGCTGTTTTAAACTGAGTCATAAATTATGCTAAAGAGAACAAGAACCTTTATTTTAATCTGGTCTGATGCTTTAAAAGCCAGCCTGTTAGATGAGTAACTTGTGGAAGTGCTCCCCCTTCGACGTTGTTCCTAGTTTTCCCTGTGCTGCCCAAGGCAAGAACACAGCTAACAGGCTGCACTGCTGGGACCTGGTCCAGCTGTGTGTGTGCCGATGAAGCGTCAGTGTCATGCTGCTCCCGGCTGGGCCAGGGCGCCTGCCCGAGAGAGAGATGAGCGGCATTTAGAGTGCTGTTCGTAGATGAGATCCTGATCACTGACTGCAGAGAACGTGTGCTCCTTTAGATCCCTGTGTAGATCAGTAGCTTGTCTTTGTGACGTAGCTTGTGAGGTCCTTGGCCACAGAGCAGAGAAAAGGGAACTCGCCTGGCTGGCATTTCCTGCTGGCCGAACCAGGGGCTGGCAGACTGTTGTCTTGTAAGGGGCCAGACAGTAAATATTTCAGGCTTTGCAGGCCGTGCAGTTTTCCGTTGCATATTCTCTGTGTGTGTTTGTGTTGCCGCCCTTTAAAAATGTAACATTCATTCTTAGATCATGGGCCATACACAAGC
Source organism: Trichechus manatus latirostris (assembly GCF_000243295.1). NCBI lineage: Eukaryota > Metazoa > Chordata > Mammalia > Sirenia > Trichechidae > Trichechus > Trichechus manatus. The sequence goes on from NW_004444025.1 coordinate 9,806,003, forward strand.
GGCGTTTGGCCCACTTGCCATAGTTTGCTGGTCCCTGGTCCAAGCCAACGAGCTGAATGTCTGTTGTCGTAAGTTAATGAGACATTTCTAAACTCGAATCAGCTAACTCCAACATCTCAGGTCTCTTTTCCTAATGCCCCACTCACTTCTTTGCCTTACCGACGCAGCTGTGCCGTTAGGACTCTGTTCACCTCAAACAGAAGCTTTTTCTACTCTTTATGCGTTCTGGGTGCCTCAGGCGGTTAGGTAGGTGTCCTGCTTGCTCTGCTGCCACTTCCGAATAATTGCTTCCTTCATTCTTCGAAGCTCTATCTCTGTCCCCCTCCTTTTTATAATCTGCTTACCAATAAAACCAGTTGCCATTGAGTCAGCTCTGACTCATGGTGACCGCATGTGTGTCAGAGAAGAACTGTGCTTCACAGGGTTTTCAGCGACTGATTTTTCTACCTTAGATTGCCAGGCCTTCCTTCCGGGGCACCTCCGGGTGGACTTGGTTAGCAGTGTTGACTGTTTGCATCACCCAGGGACTCCATTCTCTGCTCCCCTTGCTGTAAAACCTGCCCACTCACTGGACGATTTCAGCTCTTAGCTCAGCTTTCCCCTTCTCCCTTAGTCCAGTCCCGTTAGTGATTTCAGTAGCCTTGTGGATAACAAGTCTAACACTGTGGGCTTTAAGTTCTCCATTCTTTTCTCCATCCCATCGCAGGCACACCGATGTCACACCCGGATCCGTATCAGCACCTGGACCTCTCTCTGTAAACTTGATTTTGCGCGTTCCGCTCTTGGTTCGTTGTCGTCTGTCCTCGGCTGTTTGCTGAGGCCCCGCACTTCTCCGACCTCCCTCCATCACGATGTGTCACCTGTTTCCTGCTGGCAGGTTGTTTCTTCTTCAGCGTCGACTGACGTTGATAGTTGCGTCCTTGCACGTGCCTTCAGGTCCTTTGCCCCTGACTGCGAGTGTTCGTGTTTCAGAGCCCAGGCCAGTAAGACGTCGTTCTCTGGCTCTTCGGTGCCGGTGCCCAGGCAGCTGAACGTTGTGAGAAAAACCAGACCGACGGTTTCCACTTCCGTGTTTGCAGCTCTCGAGTGGGTTCTTAACACTGCTGAGCAGTCTCACTGTGTTTCCCTACTGAGTTCATGTTCCAACTTGGAGGTAACTGTTTTGCAGGAAAAAGTAGTAAGATAAATTAATGCAATTAATCGATTCTAATACCGCTTAAATACTAGCCTGTGAATGCCCACCTTTCAATGTTGGCCGTTTATACATCCTTGAGAAAGTAGAGGCTATCATATTCTTCTCCTTCGGTGTAAAGTGTAGAGTAGCTTTTCTGCTTTCAAAGGTGAGTGCTTCTGTTTGACTTCTGGATCTCACTCCCTGTTGTCTTTTCAGGAACCTTGATCCTCCCAAAGTTTTCCATTCAGTTTCTTAAGCCAGAATCTCCTTACAAATTGTCCTTGATTCTTCTCTTTCTCTCTTCCATGCCCTCCCCCCAATGTAATTAGTATTTCCGGTTCCATTTCCCAAATTATTAGTAGCTTCCTAACTGGCATTCCTGCCACCTCTTTAATCCATTATCCAAGGTGTCGATCATGAATTTTTAAAAACCTGCGTTAAAAGAGGCCACCTCTTTGTTTCAATTCTTACAGTATCTTTCCATGGTGTTTGGAATGAAATTCATGTTACCTGCTCTAGCCAGAGGAGTCTGGAACCATCTGATTCCCGACTGCCTTTGCACCTCAGCTTGTGCCCACTTGCCCTTTAGTGTGCACCCTACACGCTGGCCTTCTGTCTTTCCCTCGAGTGGGTCCGGCCGTGTCGTGTCATGGAACAGCTCCGTGCGGCACACTGATGACCTCTGTGTGCACGGAGGCCGCTCAGGCAAGGCTTGGCTGTGGCTGATCTCAGCCTTGGCAGATCGCCCTGTGCCCTTCGTGGAGCACAAGGATATGGAGGCTCAGGAGGACCTGCCACAGGCCACGTCTCATTTGCCTCTGTCTTCCAGGGAGGATGCTGCGAGACAGTTTCTCAGTGATGGCCTGCTGGGTTCTGATGAGTATGAAGTTTCCACCTTGCGCCTCCAGGGGGCAGCTGCAGGTTATAAAACTGCTTAGCTGTGGGGTGGGATCAACTCCACAGCAATAGGGTGCCCTGTCACCTGTGTTACATCGTCATGCCATCTGGCACCTTTTCTTCTGGTGTCAACTTGTGGGACAAGACAGTAGGGACCTGGCACCTGTGTTCATCTTTTGCTGTCTGTGTGAGTAATGTGCTGAGCCTAACAAGGCCTCTTTTTTTACTGACTGAATCTCGTCCGCCTTGCTTGACATTTCCCCATTCCGGACCTTGGTGCTTACTGTTCTCTCTTCTCGCATCGTCATCCTGAGTGTTTGCAAGGCTGATGGTAACTGATTCTTTTCCTCATCCTTTAGATCTCGGCTGAAGTCACCTCTGTATCTAAAACATCTCAACTCCCACACACTCTCTGCCCTGGGGACTTCCTGTCACAGCACCCCGTTCAAGATTCTTAATCGAACAAGCGATGACAATGATTAGTGGTCTAGGAGTGTTCGATGTCATGTTGGGAGGTGGGGGAAGGTTACAAGAATTCAGACATCCAATCTGGGCAGAAGAATGAGCTGATACAATTAGTCTAATAGAAGGCTGTCTTGATCGTCTGGTGCTGCTATAACAGAAATACCACAAGTGGATGGCTTCAACAAACAGAAGTTTATTCTCTCACAGTCCAGTAAGCTACAAGTCCAAATTCAAGGCATCAGCTCCAGGGGAAGCTTTCTGTCTCTGTCAGCTCTGGAGGAAGGTCCTTGTCATCAGTCTTCCCTTGGTCTGGGAGCTTCTCAGCACAGGAACCTCAGGTCCAAAGGATGTGCTCTGCTCCCGGCACTGCTTTCTTGGTGGTGTGAGGTCCCCCTGTCTCTCTGCTCGCTTCTCTCTTTTATATCTCAAAAGAGATTGGCTTAAGACACTATCTAATCTTGTAGACATCATCAGTATAACTGCCACTAGTCCATCTTACTACATCATAGTGATAGGATTTACAACACATAGGGAAATGACATCAGATGATACAATGGGGGACAATCACACAATACTGAGAATCATGACCTAGTCAAGTGGACAGATATTTTGGGGGGACAGAATTCAGTCCATGACAAAGGCCTCTGGGTACCCTGGGACAGGAGTTCATTTACCCTGCATTCAGGATTAGAAGTCGGGGCTTTGGAGAGGGACATTCTCCTTACCAGCAACAAACCTCTTAGATTAGAAATAGATTTCAAAGTCTCATTATTTCCAAGTAGAGAAATGTCTTTATATTCTTAGTTCTGTAGCCAGACCTTGTCATGAGAAAGTACTTCTGGTTCCCATTGTGATTTTTTAAATTAAAAAGTTTTTTAAAACAGATTTGAAAGTCTGTATAAATTATTTCCATTGATTTCCTCTTACTAATGCACCTGTGTATTCTTTTGCAGAATAACAAGGTTTAGTCAGCATGTTTGACTTAAAATTAAGAGTATGTTCACACCCTGCTTAGGAACGCAGCCCATCAGTAAATCCTAAATCAGGTGATACATCAAGATCTCAAGCCTGTTTGTATGTTGCAAATATAAATCTGCAGAAATCTTTGTTATTTAGGCTAAAAGAGAAAGCACAACAGAAGTTTGGGTCACATGTTTAATATACAAAGTCTTTCACACACAATTACTTTCTCTTAATTTGTCTTCATACACATTATTCACAAAACATTAAATTGTTAATGCAAGAGGATCAGGTAAAATAGTGCAAATGCCCAGTCTCAAAAATTGCACACAGTCAAAATAATGTTTTCCTTGTTTGTTTTAATGTAATACTTTCAAAATGGGCTTTTTTCAGATGTGGAGGAAACACTGCAGCCCAAAAGAACAGTACTTCTTCCATCTGCGTTGGTATGTAAAATAGCACCATTGGGCTGACTTATGGAAAGGAAAAAAGGTTTTCATCTTTCTTAAAGCGTGAGCCTGCACTGTCATTATGTAACAACTACAGTAATAACAAGAACGGGTTTGAAGTGCTCTGTTCTAGTCCAGAATACTAAGTAGCCAGGTCAGGGAAGGTAAACTCTGCCAGATGTAACAATCTTCCCCACCCTGCCCTGATGACAGTTGAATGCCTGTAGGGTCACTGTGAGTCGGAATCGACTTGATGGCAAGGGGTTCGGTTTTTGGTTTGGTTTAATGATGTCATGGAGCCCTGGTAGCACAGTGGTTAAGAGCTCAGGCTGCTAACCAAAAGGTCGGCAGTTCGAATCCACCAGCTACGCATTGGAAACCCTATGGGGCAGTTCTACTCTGTCCTCCAGGGTCGCTGTGAGTTGGAATGGACTCCACAGCAATGGGTTAACGATGTCATTGATCTAATGAGTTAATTTTCCAGGCAAAGAATAGATGTTTTAGGTGTACTTAAGGACCTTTTGCAAAGCCAGATAAAGTATCACTATGAGACCATCTCTGCAGGACTGTGATCACATGGAACAGGCAGCTCAGGGTGAGTTCAGTCCTGGCCATTTAGAAAGATTCTTTCAGTATATACCTGTCCTCCTTCCGCTTCGCAGACACCGCTGTCTCCCAGGTTGGTTGGTGCCGTCCTTTTTGTTTCGGCTTTTCTTTTGTTTTTGTGCTTAAGCTTAATTGCCTTTTGGACTCTTCACTTTTTAAAAAATACTGGACTTCCATTCCTTTAGAATTTAGTCTTTGATGAACAATGTATACAATAAAAGTGACAGTTCTTTAGTTAGAAAATTAACAGTGTAAATATCTGTGGTTTGTGATATTGATAATACCACAGATTCATGATTGTAAAAAGCCTAGGTTTTTAACAGAACTGTAAGTTTATTATTCGATTCCAGTCTTTTGTTTCAATCCCATTTTATTTCTTCTATGACCAGGTAAAACAAGCTTCAAAAAACTGTCATTCCTGGGAGCAAGGTTTTTTTGTTTGTGTTTTTGAGGGTTATATTCAGCCCAGAAAAGCATTGCCACAAAGCCAGATCCTTTCATTGTTTGAAAGGTCAGGTGAACCATCACCACACAAAAAATGTAAAAATACTGTAATCAGCAGTAGGTTTTAAATGCATGTAGTTCTTTCAGATTGCTTGAACCATAAGCAGCCATCATAGGAAAAATGTTTTAGAAGGTTTAAATTCAGGAGTTCAGGGTTTAAAAAGGGTCAGAAAAATAACAGAATAAATTGCTGACTTTAACCTGTTAGGGAGCTATATTATTTTCTCATTTCAATAAAGTCAAAGCCCATAAAAGTTAATTTTGAGAATTTAGGTATAATTCTAAAATACCATTGTTTATCGTTACTATAGTAATGCTGTAGGGTCGCTATGAGTCAGAACGACTCGATGGCAACTTTTTTTTTTTTTTTTTTAACAGTAATGCTACCCTTGCATTTCTTTCTAAATACCTTTTCTTAGTGTTGAACATAGCCTTTAATAAATAGGCCTTATTTTAGCCAATTATCTCCCACTATGACATGGGCTGTGCACTTAGACGTATCTTGCTTTGATTTGTGCAGAATTAAACAGTATTTTTGGTAGTAATTCAGCTAAATAACCCTTTTTTCCTCCAGTGCAAACAAAAGAGCAATCAACATGTCTTTGTTTGCTGGTGACTAGATTTTTTTCCTCCAGGAATGTTTGTAAACAACATGTTGCCATTGCTAAATCACAGGAAAAATGAATTAGGTAAAAGTTGAAGAAAATTAACAGGAAAATCGAATCCAGGTGAATGCCTCAGGTGAGGCGCCATGGTTAAATCACCCAGTTTGTTATACACGAATATATTTACCTTAAACCTTTGAAACAGAAACTTGAAGTTAATACGAAGTATAGTTTCTCAAAAGTTTATGTATTTTTTAAAACACCATTTCCTGTGCCCTTATTTATGCAGAATTTTTGACCCAGTTTCGTTCCAGCTACTTTGTTCTGCCTATGCCTTTCTTCCACACCCCTACAAGTTTTAAGAAAGATGAGTTTTAAACCTTTTATTTCCTGATTGACTGAAAATCTTAACATTTTTCTCATGTATACATGAACACACACACCACACGCACACAAAGCTGACGTTGTTTACCTTTTTTTTTTTTTAAAAAAAATCCGTAGGAATTGGGACTATTTGAACTCATTGTCAGCACTACCAATATTAATACCATCCTTTCACTAACTAAAAGGTTGTTACTGTCCGTTCCTATGATAATCTGTGAGGAGCAAGGACACTGTTAATTACAGAGTGCGTTGGTGTGACCCCCAGATTTGTGCAGTACAGGACCCACGCTTTGGTTCTTGGCGCCGTGATGGTTGCCTTTCCATAGTAATAAATACGACAGCTAACAAAGATAAACCACCTCTCTTTTTACATAGGATATCTTTTTTGACAGGCCACTATATCTATAGTCATTAATGTAGCTCACTGCGATATCAGTCACACTTCAATTTTACATGAATATGCACAGTAATCCACTGAACTGTCAAACCAAAGCAACTCAATTTCTCACTTACAGACTCTGGTGACTATTTTTGCTTCCCAGCTGAGCAAGGGATATACTGTCAGCTTTTAATAGGGTTTAGATGCTTGGCCATAACTACTCATTTGTCAGGTTGATACCTCATATGAGTAAAAAATACCTCATAACCTTACACATTTGATTGGATGACAAAAATACTTCATTTTTGTTTTCCTATGGCGTAAGTGCTTCATAGTAATTAAAAGAAGTTAATTGCAGAACTTTTACGCAGGCAGATTGCTTTACTTACTTCTGGGGGTGATAGCTTCATCCAGTCTTGAAGCGGGATATTTAATTTGGTTAATTTAGTGCTTTGTAAATTGGTAACATTTGTGAGACTTTGAATAAAAGGATGAAGTGAGCTGCTGTTCTAAAACATTCAGCTATTAAAAGTAGAGCCTTAGTCTCTCATTTTAGGCTGTGCTGTCCAATATGGTTACTGCATTTTTACTCAGATAACTTGTGCCTCCTATGTTTGTTTGCCAACCCTGCCCTTCCCCCGTGAGGTATTTTCGTAAGCACCACTGTGCTATTTTTTTTTTTTTTAACATGTCACGGTGATAAAAATTATAGTGCACTTACGAAAATACCTTGCGGGGCAAAGAAATGTAGAAGCTAGTATTATTTGCGTAAAAATACAGTAGTTCAAATTGAGATATGCTGTGAAGATAAAATGCATATGGATTTTGACGACTTGGTTCAAAAAAAAACAAGATGTAAACTATCTCACTAATAATTTTTTATACTGATAACATGTTAAAATGATAATTTGGAAATAAAGGGTTAAAATATTATCAAAATTAATTTCACCTATTTTTTTTTCTAATATAGTTACTAGAAAATTTAAAATTGTATCTGTGGCCCACATGTGTGGCTCACATTCATTTCTACTGGACAGTGCTGTTTTAGAGGGACAAATAAAGAGATAAATTATAGGACCCCATCGTTGGTTTCAACTTCTGAGAGTGTTTTAACAGATCAGAACTAATTAAACCAAAAAATTCTCTGTAAATCTTTTGTTCATGACTTAAACATAATTCCAAGTATTAATATTTCAAATGTGTCTTGCAACTATTTTAAAAACATGCATCTGTCAAAACAATTGACTCCACTATAGCTGTAAAAATCTGTTATCTGTCAAAGTATGAATATCAAAATATGCATCCTCCAGTTTTATTTCCGGTGTGACTAGGGATGATGCAGGCAGTTTCAAGCTTTAAACCAAATATGTTATTTCCAGATGAGATAGTTATCCTACAAGGCCCTAGAGGAAACACGCATTGCAATTCAAGTCTGTGTTTTTCCACTTTTCCCTGTTGCTGTGAAGAGTATCGTGTGTCCATTAAGTCTCTTGTCATTGCCTAGAAGCCTCACCCCAATAGTGCTTAATTGTCTTAGAAATCATTCTCTGGCAAACTTTTCACATTTCCGTATCACACTTGAGGCTTTGCTTCATGAGATCCTGGACATTTGGTGTTTTTTTCTCCCTTCCTTTTTGTGCGAAGTAAGGAAAAACGAGTCAGCAGGAGACAGAGGAGGAGATGGAGAGACTAGATCAGGGTCACTTCTGTCCTTTGTAGTGGCTGAGGGCTTATTCTGCAGTGAAGAAACTCCCAACTGGCTTCGTCAAACTGGTACAACTTCAGGGGGGCCGCCCTCTGCAGGCGGCGGTGCGCTGGTACCCGTTTGTGATACAGGCACAACCACAGCATCCTTGATGTCTGTGTTTGCATTACCTGAGAAGTTCTTCTCCAGCTTTTTGGCAGTGTCTGGACAATTTTGCACAAAGATCACACGGTTGTAGGCCTTCAGCCTGCGCCACAGCTGAAGGTAGACCTTACACTGAACGTACATGAAGACGAGACCTCCTGTGAAGCCAATGGCCACCACAACCAGTTTTGTCCAAAATGGCCATTCAAGGACACCTTCAAATCAAAAAGAGAGAATGTTATCACCAAGGTATCATCAGTGGATTCAGTAATTTCTTCTTTGGCCCCACCAAAAGACCATGCGTGCCGGGTAAACTAAGTTTTTGTTAACAGCTAATAAGAATTACAAACTGAGTTGACCTAATGACATTCGGACTATAATTGTATGTGCAGACATTCTCTCACCTGTCGTTAGCATCGAGTACCTACTGCGATTATCAGACGCTACGTTAGACTTCTGACAAGTCGACGTTTAGTTCTTGTACCTAAATCTTGAAGTTTAGTCTAGAAATGCTTACCTAGAATGTTTAGACGCTACACTTTCAGAAGTGAGATCTCAACTTCAAAAGAGCACAATATTTGAAAATAACATTGTTTTTTTGAGCACTTACTATGTGCCACGTGCTTGTCTAAACTATATACATATTCAGTGAACCGTGGCTCTGGGAGGTGGAGTCTCTCAGGCCTATTTTAAAACAAGAATTGATTGAGACTGAGGTAAAGGAAATTGCCCAGTGGGAGAGCTGGGATTTATAGCAGGCACTCTGGAGCCCATAGTGTTAACTTTTAGGGTTTATAGCATCACGCACACAAACACACAGGTTATTTGCCTAATTGTAACTCAACACTTTAAATGCTATAACTCCCAAATGGATAACACTAAAAACCGTGAAGACAAAATCTTGCATTTCTAATTTTTCATGTTTTTAAATGAATGACATTGATCGGTACAATTTTTTTAAAAATGGTAAGATCTATTAAATGGCTTTAAAAGTTCATTTTAAAAAGAATGAAATTTAAATCCAAATAAGTAATTTCTAAGACAGAAGAAAATGTACAATAATCTCATCTGTGTTCCAAATTAAACTGAAACCATTTATCACACTTGAGCTGGGACATATTCAATGGAGATCTTGTAAAGTGACAAAATTTTAGAATGACACTTTGTGATAGGGCCATGAATAGGACCTAATCAGGCACAATATAATCCTCTCATCAGATGGAATTACAGTCATGATGCATTCATACTGAGTGTAGCTAAATATGTAGAATATATTTTGGAATATGTAGGAACATCTGCCCTTAGTATGTAGTCTTGGTAAGAGTAATGTGATTTTTATATGATGTTGGGTGTTTATGCAACTTGCATTAATGAAGAACTTTGAATTATAAGCACATATTCCAAATGGTTAATAAGAGCAATAATTTGCATAACAGCAAAGTACATTCACTTACATAAACTCACTTGATCCTGTGAAATATATTTTGAGTCACGTTAGGTAAAGAGAGAATAGGTTTTCAGTTAACCTGATTTTTGTATGGGTAACTAGGGTTGAGAACTGTCTAAACTAATAGATTCTAAGTGTGGTTACTCTAACCATGGTGCATTTGACAGTGTCAAGACGAGAAGTGTGAGCTGGTTTCATGTTCGATTTACTGCGAGTACAGTAAAGAGCTTATTCTCCAAACTTGTCCTATTCAATATCCTTATTGATAAAAAAAAAATAAAAGTGGGGGATTGCCAGTCAAATGTGTACAGGACCCTGAATTTGGAAGCAGAGCGAACATACTGAAAGAATCGGAACTTAAGATTCTTTAAGAAGATGAAGTAATGCAGTTCCCTTTCCCCACCCTCATCCTCTGAAAGAAAAGAGAATGGAGAGCAGCTGCCCAACTTCACCAGAGAGAGAAAAAGAATTCCTGAGCAAGAACGTGAGAAAGATTTAGGATTATAGTAATTTGTTTTATAAATCTTACGTTTTGTACAGGTGAACTATCATTTTATTAGACATCTACATTTTCTCTTCATTTCCATTACACTTAGTAGAAGCTAGCTTGCTTTTACAAGCAGGTTTTTTTTTAAAAAAAAAAAAATATTTCACAAGAGTTTCTGTAACTCCGAGTATTTAGAACAGTCGTATTTACGAACGTTAACTACATGGTAGGAACCTGTCCATGTCACCGTCAGAAGAGTGTGGGGGTGTGATAGCTGCCTTCATTACTTTGAAAGCTTGTGTCAGGGAGTAGGCTCAGTCTAATGGACCAGGAAAAGTTGGTAGAAATGGTGAGGTTTTTAAATGCTTAAACAAGAATGTATGTATTTATAAGAAATATCCTGCCTCTGTTGTATAGTAGTGACATTTGCTTTATGCTGTGGAAGCAAAAAAAGATCCTATGGCCTGTTTCCATCATGACTAAGACTTTGTACCCTAAGATTAACCAGAGAACAGGGTCACCCTGTCAATTTCTAGTCCCCAAAATAACTGAAACATCGAGCATTTCCTGTATGCCTAGACTTCCTGGCAAAGACACTTTATTCCTGACTTTTCCAATGCTGATGGTGAGAGTTACGTTAGACTTTCTTGGATGTGATAATCAGATGTTAAAATTTACATCTTCCACCAAGAACAACTAATGCAAACTTAGTGACCGTGATAAATTTGTATTTTCCTTTAAGTACTTATTATATTTTTCATTTGCTAAGTCAGTCTGAAGTCTGATCCCCTTGAACCTTCGCAAGTAAACTATTTTCCTTTTCTAACTGCTTTGGCTCTTTCCTTTTGAAATACTGGAAAAACGCTGTCTGATCTTAAAAGGAGCGTGTCACTGACCTGAAAAACCTCTCACTGTTGTTGATGTTTCATTATTTATTACTCTCTTCATCATTGACTAAAATAAATGTGGATGTTTCTTTCAGTAATAAAATCTGAAACTAAGTTTTGCAATGGATTAAATATATAAAATGGAATTTATTAGAACCTTTACTGGTGCAAACACAGATTTTTTCTTGCTCCTAATACACAAGGATTTCTTTATGATTTGATTAATTCATAGCAGCCATCATTTTAAACATATACTCACAGTGGGAATAATACCTCAAAATATCCGGGATTAATTTCCATGAATTCAATTCTGTATGTAGCTCAAATATCAAATCTTACAGTAAAAGGTGGGTTTGCCAGCATTTCCTGAACCAAAACTTAGTTTGCTAACTTGGACAGTGAAAGCAGAGGTGTAGTTGACTTTCATACTAAAAGTACCCTGAGGTACTGCAGAGTTACCTACTTCCTGAATCAACTGAGATGTAATCCTGTTTGCTGTTGCTATTTTTCAGGTATTTGAAGATTTGTAATGTATATATGGAAACTGGTGGCATAGTGGGTAAGAGCTACGGCTGCTAACCAAAAGGTCGGCAGTTTGAATCCACCAGGTGCTGCTTGGAAACCCTATGGGGCAGTTCTCCCCTATCCTGTAGGGTTGCTATGAGTCAGAATCAACTCAACGGTACAGGTTTGGTTTTGGTTTAGTGTATATATGATGCGGTTATGCAGACTGTATTTAACCAAAGCGCCCTGTTTCTTTGTAACCACGTCCAACGAGAGTGTGAGGTGCCTAAGATTTGTCACGCAGTAAATGTTCATAACACCTCTGTTTACTTGATTGTTACACTCAGCGTCTTGATTTCTTGTATCCAGTGTTTCTTAGGAAACTTTATCCAAAGTCCTGTTTATGTAGCTATTTTCCAAACATCCTATGCCCTAACATATGTTCAAGCTTTAGCATTTGCTGTGCCCTCTGCCTAGAGTGCCCGCCCTCTTTACTGGATAACAAACTCCTACTCATCCTTCAGGACCCACCTCACGGAGAGCGGGATGCCAGTCCCTGGCATGATGGGGGTAAACAGCATTCATGCCTTAATTGCTGACAACACTCCTGCTAATCCCTGTGGTGGCTTCCTAAATCCCTAACACCACAATCTAGGTCAGTTTCTGGAGTTGGTGTGTGAGATGAAATCTCTGCCATCTGGGTTTAGAGGAAGCAAATGCTTTCTCAGAATATTGCAAATTGCCTGTATAGTATTCAGGAGGAATTCTAATAATGTTCACTAATTTAACACACTATTGTTGAGGGTAAAATAGGATAACTATGAACATAATAAAATTAGAGAAGATGGCTCTCCCTGCCTAAACCACTATTCTGGAAATTAATTAGTATATTATGGAGTTAAATGCTGTATCTAAAGGAATAGAGAACAGTTGTATATAATTAATTAGTATATTATGGAGTCAAACGCTGCATCTAAAAGAATAGAGAACAGTTATATAAATATATTTACCTAACAGAAGATGCTGTTTTAGAAAACAAATTGGCAAAAAAAAAGAACTTTTGATTTTAGAAATTTTAGAGTGGAAGGATGTAATGTATCATATTTATCATCAGTATTTTTGTTAGTCATACACAACTATTTAGATGGTCTCATTTCCTACAAATGTCTTTGATTCTAAAGGAAGAGTTTTTAACAATGAAAAGTATGCTACCTTAGGTTGATTCCTTTGTACCAATGTCTTTCAACCAACATGGATTCAGTGACAGTACTGTTATTATCTAGTGATGCTTATACTCTATCCTGTATTCTGGTACACTGCAGACACATTTTCATTTAAGGACATAAAAATATAGGGACAATTACAGAAAATTGTAGTATAAAAAAGCTTTGTATTTATATATACATTTCTCAAATAACTTACGATAGAAATATCCTTAAAATAGTAGTAATTTTTGACCATTTGTGCAGCTTTCTTTTAACTTTGTCCCACTCTGGGATCAATTCCTCATCTCAGGATTTCACTTTATATATTTTCATTATGTATTTTTCATAATGGAGCAAATGCTCCATAAACCCAAATCCAAACCCACTGCTGTGGAGTCAATTCTGACTCACAGCGACCCTGTAGGGTTTCCAGGGCTGTAAATCTCTACAGAAGCAGACTGCAGCATTTTTCTCTCGGGGGCCACTGCTGGTTTCGAACTGCAGACCTTTCTGTTAGTAGTCAGTTGCTTCAACCACTGCGCCACCAGGGATTGGCAGATGTTCCATAGCATGTCAAATATGAAACGTATTGTAGGCATCTTGGCATGCATTTATTTATTTTTGGAGCAAAGTTTTAGTGTATTTCAAAAGGCTCACATTTTTTAAACAAAAAAAATAACTTCTTAGAAAATCTCAGATGGATACAATATATATTTGCTTCATCCTTGCTTTTTCTGGTGTTCCAGAATTGAACTGAAAATTCAGAGCTCAAAGAACTTTAGAGGTCATTTAGCTCAATTCTCCTTTCTCCTCCTCCTCTAATCCTGCCTGGCTGTTTAATGCCGAAGCTGAGACTACTACCCAATTTTGGGGACCAGAAATTGATCCAGTAACTTTTGATCCTGTCGAAGTTTGATTTGTGCATTGGGTAGAAATAGCAGTTAACTTGTTATTCTTCCTACTTAAAAAATAACTTTCAGTGAAAGTCTTTTTAGGTGATTTTAGTTGTCGTTTTGAAGAATAACCAGAAATAAGTAATGATTCTAATCTTTACAGATAAGTTGTTAATTGCCATCAAGTTGATTCTGACTCATGGCGACCCCATGTGTGCAGAGTAGACTGGACTCCACAGGATATTCAAGGCTGTGACCTTCAGAAGTAGATCTCCAGGCCTGTCTTCTGAGGGGTAGGTTTGAACTGCCAACCTTTCTGCTAGCAGTCGAGTGCTTAACCCTTTGTACCACCCAGGAATTCCTTCACAGATAAGTAGCAGCCACATTTGCAGATATCTGGACTATTTATGGCCATTTATGCTGAGTTATAAAGTGGTATGTATCAAAAGGCAGGTAAAACTAAAAAATACGGATTCTTTTGGCAGAGTCCTCACATTGGCAATGTAGAAGGACTCTTTTTTTTTCTTAAAAAAAAAAAAAAAAAACTATCTTGGAGCCCTGGTGGCACAGTAGTTAAGAGCTACGGCAAGCTACAGATGCTAACCAAAAGGTTGGCAGTTCAGATGCACCAGCCACTCCTTGGAAACCCTGTGGGGCAGCGTTACTCCGTCCTGTAGGGTCGCCGTGAGCCAGAATCGACTCCGCGACCGCGGGTTTGGTTTTGGTGTTTGAGCCCCTACCTTGGTTCTCTCCCTCTATGTCAGGAGAACAGTCATCAGACACACCGACCCACTGCAGGCCAGTGGTTCTCAACGGGGACTGGTTTTGCCTGGAGACACTTGATGATCACAGCTGAGAGAGAAGGTGCTACTGCCTTCCAGTAGATGTACACCGGGGTGCTGCTGAACATCCGAGAATGCGGAGGACAGCCTCCCTCCACAAAAAACTACCAAGTGCAAGATGTCAGCGGTGGTGAGATTGAGAAACCCTGTTTGAGAAGACAGTTACCTGAGCTGCTATTGGGAAAGTTGCAGGAAGGTACAGTATACAAGGTAGACATCTTGGCGTTCTTCACATCTGGAAGAATTTTTGCTGTTAGCTCTTACATAAAAGGAGCCCTGGTGGTGCCGTGGTTAAGCATTTGGCTGCTAAACGCAAGGTTGATGGTTTGAACCCACCCAACGACTCTGTAGGAGAAAGACCTGGCACTCTGCTTCTGTAAACATCACAGCCTAGAAAACCTCTGGGGAAGTTCTGCGCTGTCACGTGGGGTTGCTGTGTTGGAATTGACTCGATGGCACTTAACAACACAACAACAACTGTGACACTGGGCACTAGTTTCTGTGTGTTTGGAAATGATTTCGCCACGGTCAGCCTGGAGATGAAGTGTTCTTTATCTACCAGTTTTAGGAAAATCCCAGGAATTCCAACCTATTACCCCTCCCCGCCCCGGTTGGCTAAATCAAACTGCCAGCTGTTCCTCATAAATGCCAGGAGATTTTCCATTTCTGAGCCTTTGTCCGAGATGATTCTTCTCTGGATTTTCCTTTCTCCTGCATGTGTAAATCCTACTGGTCCCACAAAACCCAACTCAGAATTGACCTCCAGCTGGGAACAAACATTCCCACTGTTCCAGTCCCACACTATGTCTTCCACTTACGCCATGAGTTCACTTGTAACCTATTTTTACTTTGCCGTGTCATAATCCTGACAAGCACAGAATTTGTGTCTGGCTGATCTTCGTTTTCCACAATGCCTCGCTCCGTAGATATTTCAAGGATGAATGAAAGCCTTTGAAGTTCCAGCTTTGATTATTCAGCAGTGTTTTCAATACAACCAGAGGTGACAGCCTTTGTTCGCTTGTCAGCCAAGCTCTGCTGTTGTTGGTGGACAACCTGAAGCCGACTCACTCTTAACCCACATCTCATTTTAGAAATAGCAACCTGAATCCGTATTACACCAGGGGATCTAGGCCAGGAGTAATAGCTGCCACTTTCTCTGCCAGTTCTGGGAGACTCAGTCTGATACTCCACATTCTTATACAGGGTAGCCCTGGATCGGCTTCCTCTGCTCAAGCCATCCTTCCTTTATATGTTCCTGGGAAGTCAAAGCCTCTGGCTAAATTTAGAATGCAGAGTCTCCTCCAGCCCCACAACCAAAAGTCACTTGGGTACAAATCCATTACCCAAATGACCATCTTTTTTTTTTTTTTTTTAATTCAGGTGAAGGTTCACAGAACAAATAGTTTCTCATGAAACAGTAGTACACATATTGTTTTATGACATTGGTTAACAACCCCACGACATGTCAACCCTCTCCCTTCTTGACCTTTTTTTTTTTTTTTTTTGGTGAAAATATACATAGCAAAAAACACCGTTTCAAAAATTTCTACATGCACAGTTCAGTGACATCGACTATGCTCTTCCAATTGTGCTGCTATTCTCACTTTAGATGAAGGTTTACAGAACAAAATAGTTTCTCATTAAACAGTACACATGTTGCCCTATGACAATGGTTAACAACCTCACTACAACACTGTCCTTACTCAACCTTGGGTTCCCTATCACCAGCTTTCCTGCCCCCTTCTGCCTTCTAACCCTTGTCCCTGGACTGCTATGCCTCATTAGTCCTGTTTTGTTTTATGGGGCTGTCCAATCCCTGGCTGAACAGTGAACCTCAGAAGTGACTTCACCACTGAGCTAAAAGGGTGTCTGGGGGCCATATTCTCAGGGTTTCCCCAGTCTCCTTTAGGCCAGTAAATCTGGTGTTTTTTCTGTGTGTTAGAATTTTGTTCTACATCCTTCTTCAGCTCTGTCCAGAACCCTCTTTTGTGATCCCGGTCAGAGTAGTCAGTGGTGGTAGCCGGGCACCAGCTAGCTGTACTGGACTCAGTCTGATGGAGGCCTTGGTAGCTGTGGTCCATTAGTCCTTTGGACTAATCTTTTCCTTGTTTTCTGTTCTCTTTATTCTCCCTTGCTCCCAAAGGGGTGAGACCAGTGGAGTATCTTAGATGGCTGCCCACAGGCTTTTAAGACCCCAGACGTTACTCACCAAGGTAGAATGTAGAACATTGTCTTTATGAACTGTGTTATGCCAATTGAGCTAGATGTTCCCCGAGACCATGGCCAAATGACCATCTTTTTAAAGAGACAGTCTGCTCCTTCTCTTTTCCTTTGACTAAGTGGGTAAGATCGTTGATTCTTATGAAAGAAATCATAGAGAGGTTATCAGATTCTACCTTGGAAAGCTCTCTGTAAGGACCTCTAGAAGACGATGCTAAATGGACAAATAGCTTTTGCTTTCAGTAGTAAGATGTTCTTGCCTCCTTTTGTCAAGATGTAGCAAATGTCTTCACACTCATTTTTGTTGGACGAGGTGATTTCTATGCTGCCTTCTGTAAAGAGGAGTGGATATACACAATAAAGAAGAGTGGTGGTAAAAAAAGGGAAGGCAGAAAATACCACTTCCCTGAGGATTCTGTGTTTAACCCAAGGGATTTTCTGCCCTCACTAATGGGTTTTTGAAGCCATAGCCTGCACTTGGAAATGCCAGGAGCACAAAGTTGCATACTCTTGCCAGTTGAGAAGAAGAATTTGGAAAGTCTAATTTCAGCCAAATGAATCATCTGTTCCTTTCTCTTAAGCACCATGATCAATCTCCACCTCCCGCTTTGTGCTCAGAATCTCCTTTTGGGAGTTTCTGCAGGTTTCAGAATAAACTCTCTGACCATCCCTATTCCTCAAGCATTAGTGGGAAACATTACTTGGAAACAAGGCTTCAAACCAGTTCATTCTGGTTTGATCTCCTGCTGAGAATTTGCCTTTCCACCCCCCTAGATATACTGAATCAGTATCTACATTTTAACAAGATCCCCAGGTGATTCTTACAGATCCCCAGGTGATTCTTAGGTATGTATCGTAAGAATCAGCAGGGGGTGAAACTGGAATGAACCGGTTTAAAGCCCTGTTTGGAAATCCTTGGACAGGAATTGGAGGAGCAGATATTTTGTTCACTACCATTTTCCAAGGAAGCGGGAATCATCTGTTGTCCTTCATAATAGATTCATTTGATTGATTCATTTTCCACAATGTCATGCCAATTCTACAAGAATGGGCAATAAATTCTCAAAGAGTTTCAATATATGATTATTAAATTCTCCCAGGCCTCTTTTTTAAAATTGCATATGCATGATACAGTACTTGAGGGCTGCAGCATCTTCCAGTCATCCTAAAACAATCAAAATGCTAATAGGTTTTCTATGAAAGGCTTAAGATGGTCTGTAGATTTATCCTGCGATATGATACTGACAGACCCAGACCAGACCCAGTGCCATCGAGTCAATTCCGACTCATAGTGACCCTGTAGGATAGAGCAGAACTGCCCCATAAAGTTTCCAAGGAGCACCTGGTGGATTTGAACTGCCAACCTTTTGGTTAGCAGACGTAGCACTTAACCACTACGCCACCAGGGTTTGCACGATACTGAAGATATCACAAATTAGACTTGGAAGAATCAAAATGCTGCATTACTTCTGCCTGGAAGTGTGGTGCCACCAAAATCACAGAAATAAGTTCACAATTTGTAGGAACATTTATATTTAAAGAGTGAGTGAAAGCACTTTAAGACAAAGAAGATGAGCCCCACAGTTTATCCTGGACTCCTGGTAGTATAAACCAGGGCAAAGATTTTCTGGCAAGTCAGGGAGGAAAATTAGGGTGTTTGGGTCAAAGTAACCGTATTTATAGAACTTGAATGAAAGTTGCAAAGGTAAGTTAAACTTGCAAGTTATTTTTTCACATAAGAAATCCTCTCCACTCCTCTCTCTCCCCTCTCCAGTGAGGTTGGGTTGGGAGACAGGGATTGGGATTATATAAAGCTATTTTCCCCTCAGGAACCTCAGACTGGAGCATTATTGATAAGACCACTACAACTATCTCATTTGCTTTATGTCACTATTTCTTCATCTTCATGTCCAGAAACTTTCCTGCCAAGAAATACCAAATTCCAAATGACTCAGACTTTTTTTTTTTTTTTTTTTTTAACATTTTGTTGTGTTTTGGGTGCAAGTTTGCACAGCGTAATAGTTTCCCGTTCAACGGCTTATAATTTGTCCCATGACGTTGGTTGCTATCCCCACAATGTGTCAGCACTCTCCGCATTTCCACCCTGCCTGCCCTGTTTCTGTCCCTCCAGTTTCCCTGCCCCTCCTTGCCTTCTCATCTTTGCTTTTGGGCAAATATTGCCTGTTTGGTCTTGTATAGATGATTGTTATAAGAAGCACATTCTTCATGGGTGTTACTGTTTGTTTCATAGGTCAATCTATTATTTGGCTGAAAGGTGACCTCCAGGACTGGCTTCAGTTCCAGGTTAAAGGGTGTCTTAGGGCGATAGTCTCTGGGCTTCCTCTAGCATCTGTCAGTTTAGTAAGTCTGGTCCTTTTTATGAATTTGCGTTTTGTTCTACATTTTTCTCCCATTTTAACCAGGACCTTCTATTGTGTCCCTGGTCACAGCGGCGTTAGTGGTAACTGAACACCGTCTAGTTCTTCTGGTCTCAGGCTAGAGGAGGCTGTGGTTCATGTGGGCCATTAGTCATGTGGACTAGTTTCTTTCTTGAGTCTTTGGTTTCCTTCACTCTCCTTTGGTCTAGACAGGAAGAGACCAATAGTTGTATCTTAGATGGTCACAAGCTTTTAAGACCCCAGACACTACTCACCAAACTAGGATGTAGAACATTGTGTTTATGAATTATGTTATGCCAGTTGAGCTGGATGTCCCCCGAGACTGTAGTTCTTAGCTTGAGCCCAGTAACTCAGTCCCACGAGGTGTCTGGATATGTCTAAGAAGTTTCTAGAACTGTGCCCCCTATGTGCTCTGTTATATACATGAGTATACATGCAGCACATTCAAATATGTATACACAAATACCCACAGCTCTACCTCTATATGCACACACATACTCCCATATGCTCTCCCACACCTATATAGCATACATATCTACCTGTGTAACCACTCACAAATTTTTTGTTGCTATCACTGTTGTTGCAGAATTGTATGTGTTATAGAATTTACCATAGTTGTCCTTTATTCTTGTGTACGTCTCAGTGTCTTCATTTACCTTGGTCACATAGTGCTGACTTCCTCCATATTGTGTATTGCCTTTCCCTTCACCAGAATTGACATGTGTCTACTATCTAGTAAATGATTCTCCCGCGCTCCCTCTCCCATCCATGGTAACCATCAAATAATGTTGCTTTCTGTGTGTAAACCTCTTCTTGACTTTTTATAAAAGCGGTCTCATAAAATATTTGTCCTTTTGTGATTAACTTATTTCACTCAGTATAATATTCCCCAGATTCATCCATGTTATAAAATTTTTCCAGGACTTCTCATTATTCTTTATTGTTGGGTAGTATTCCAGTGTATGTATGTACCACGTTTTGTTTATCCATTCATCTGTTGATTGACCCTTAGGTTTGTTTCTGTCTTTTTGCAGTTGTGAATAATGCTGCAGTGAACATGGGTGTGCATGTGTTTATTCGTATCGCTGCTCTTATTTCTCTAGGATGTATACCTAGGAGTGGGATTACTAGATCATATGGTATTTCTATTTCTAGCTTTTTGCAGAAGCACCATACTGTTTTCCATAGTGGTTGTACCATTTAACAATCCTATCGCAATGTATAAGAGTTCCAACCTCCTCACAACCTTGCCAGCATTGGTTGTTTTCTGCTTTTTTGATCAATGCCATCTTTTGCAGGGTCAGATTTTATCTCATTGTAGTTTTGATTTGCATCCCACTAATGGCTAATGATCACCGCATCTCCTCATGTGTTTTTTAGCTACCTGAATATCTTCTTTGGTGAAGTGTCTGTTCATGTCCTTTGCCCATTTTATGGTTGAATTGTTTGTCTTTTTGTTGTTGAAGTGTTGACGTTTCCTATAAATTTTAGAGATTAGACCCTTATCAGATATGTTGTTGCCAAAAAATTTTTCCCAGTCTTTAGGTTCTCTTTTTATTCTTTTGGTAAAGTCTTTTGATGAGCATAAGAATTTAATTTTTAGGAGGTCCCAGTTATCTAGTTTATCTTCTGTTGTTTGTGCAATTTTAATTATGTTTGATAGTCTATTTATGCCATAGATTAAGACCCCTAGCTTTGTCCCTATGTTATCTCCCAGGAACTTTTTAGTTTTAGGTTTAACATTTAGGACCTTGATCCATTTTGAGTTAGTTTTTGTGTATGGTGTGCGGTATGGATCCTGTTTCATTTTTCTGCAAATGGATTTCCAGTTTTGCCAGCACCATCTGTTAAAGAGATTATCTCTTCCCCATTGAATGGAGTTTGACCCTTCGCCAAAGATCAGCTGTC
This sequence comes from Trichechus manatus latirostris, assembly GCF_000243295.1. Taxonomy (NCBI): domain Eukaryota; kingdom Metazoa; phylum Chordata; class Mammalia; order Sirenia; family Trichechidae; genus Trichechus; species Trichechus manatus. The sequence goes on from NW_004444025.1 coordinate 9,827,067, forward strand.
CGTGGCTGGATAGATTTACATCTAGCTTCTCAGTTCTGTTCCATTGGTCTATGTGTCTGTCATTGTACCAATACCAAGCTGTTTTGACTACTGTGACTGTATAGTAAGTTCTGAGATTGGGAAGTGTGAGGCCTCCTACTTGGTTCTTTAGTAATGTTTTAGTTATTTGGGGCCTCTTTCCTTTCCATATGGAGCCCTGGTGGTGTAGTGGGTAAGAGCTCAACTGTTAACAAAAACGTCAGCAGTACTTATCTACCAGCTGCTCCTGTGTAGTTCTCCTCTGCTCTGTAGGGTTGCTATGAGTCGGAATTGACTCATTGGCAACAGGTTTTCCTTTCCATATAAAGTTGGTGATTACTTTTTCTATTTTGTTAAAGAATGTTGTTGGGATTTGGATCAGGATTGCTTTATATCTATAGATCACTTTGGGTAGCACTGACATTTTCACAATGTTAAGTCTTCCTATGCACGAGCGTGGTATCCTTTTCCATTTATGTAGGTCTCTTTTGTTTCTTGCAGTAGTATTTTGTAGTTTTCTTTGTATAAGTCTTTCATGTCCCTGGTTAGATTTATTCCTAAGTATTTTATCCTTTTCAGGGCTGTGGTAAATTGTCCCATCCTTCATGAGTTCTGCCACTGGAAGCCCTGCCTTAAAATGAACTACCAGTCAAGTAATGTCTTTTGGTGATCAAAGCTTGTAAATACCAATGAAGTAACATGTTTCATATCCATCGTTTCTGCTCCTATAAAACGACTCTGCTGAGTTGCCATTTTGAATTACTGGATTCCACTGCATGAAGTTCAGTCCATTCCCAGCTCGAGCTGTCTCCTTTCTTTCAATAAATGTCTCAGTTTTGCATTAATCAGAGTACAGATGGTTACTCTAAGATAAGGGATATTGGTCTGTAATTTTATTTTTTTGTGGTATTTTTGCCTGGCTTTGGTATCAGGATTAAGTTGGCTTCATAGAATAAATTAGGGAGTATTCCTTCCTTTTCTAGGTTCTGGAATAGTTTGAGTAGCATTGGTGTCAACTCTTGTCTGAATGTTTGGTAGGACTCTCCAGTGAAGCCATCTGGGCTGGGGCTTTTTTTTGTTGGGAGTTTTTCTTTTTAATGATATCTTCAATTTCTTCTTTCATTGTGGGTCTGTTTAGGTTTTCTGCCTCCATTTGTGTTAGTTTAAAATGACTCAGACTTTTATTCAATTTCTTTGTAGTTGAGAACAGAAACCTTCAAATCTCCAATAAGATTTCCTTTTTTATAGTTAGACTTCTCAAGGGCTGTTTTCATGTGCAAAATCCCCACTTAATCTTAAGGGCTATGGGTTTTATTCCCCAAAATTGGCAACTTTAATCTTTATATCTTTTCCATCCTGACTCAGGTAGCTATTTCGTTCCCTCGAGGCATCAGGCCTGCTGTCCGTTATCCTCTTTGGTCTCAGTTTTCTCATCCATCAGAGCTTGTGGCAGTGATAACCCCCAAACGACTCATGCCTCCCTGTAACCATGGACACTGGACTTAACCGTGTGAAACTTTAAAAAGATTTGCACATGGTGGCTTACTCCCTCTTGCTGCTCTTTTAAACACTGCAACTACAAAGAAGGCAGGCCCAGCTTGCTAGATAATGAGAAACACACAGCCGATCACTCCTCTCACCCCAGCCAACAGTATGCCCACTGCCAGACATGTAAAGGCGGCCATCCTTGATCATCCAGCTGCCAACTGCTGTGCCAGCTGTCTGCAGACACACGAATGAGGCCCGCAGAGATCGGCCAGGTTGGCCCAGACCAGAGGAAATGCCCAACTGATCTGCAGAATTGGGAGCTAAATAATGGTTGTGGTTTTAAGTTATTGAATTTTGGGTTCCTTTGTTATACAGCAAAATCTAACAGATACATCACCTAAAAATGTAGGTAATGATAATATTTACCTCAAAGGGTTGTTGGAGTAAATTAAATGAATTAACAATGTCTAACACATAAAAGGGGGCCCTGAGGGAGCAGTGGTTAAGAGCTCGGCTGCTAACCAAAAGTTTGACAGTTGGAATCCACCAGACACTCCCTGGAAACCCTGTGGTGCGGTTCTTCTCTGTCCTATAGGGTCGCTATGAGTTGGAATTGACTCCATGGCAACAGGTAACCCATAGGAAGCGAGCCCTGGCGGCACAATAGTTAAGTGCTTGGCCGTTAACCGAAAGGTTGACAGTTGGAACCCACCAGCACCTCCTTGCGGGAAAGATGTGGCAGTCTGCTTCTGTAAACATTGACAGCCTTGGAGACTCCATGGGGCAGTTCTTCTCTGTCCTATGGGGTCTTCAAGAGTTGGGATCACCTTAAGGGCAATAGAGTTTAGAACACACATAGAAAGCACCTGTATAAATGTTAGTTGTTGTTGTTATCTGAGTGATCTGAATACTACACGCCTTTAGCTGATGGAATAGTAGATTAAGGGTAGAGCTTTGATTTACACTTACCACTGAGATCTTTCTGGCTTCACTGGGCTGCAACCCTTGGGTTTCCCACCTTGACTTCAGGTAATGACAACCTCCAGAATCCAGGAGGGGAGAATTGCAGTGAGCTGCCAGGCCAGCCCGCTAGCATTTATCAGCGCCACACCTCTCCACCCTGCGCTCCTAGGCATCCCTGCAGTTACAATCCCTTCAGCAGGGAAAACCTCAGAAATTCCACCAAAAATAAACAAAAAGGGCCTTAAATGAGAAAGTAGCAACTGATGGCATGAGATTTGTCAGGAAACATTTATGCCAAATGTTCAGAACACAACCTCAGTTGTTTTGTAAGCTATACCCGCCGGGTCCTTTCAGACTCTTACTTTCCAACCATATTGTTTCTCTGAAAATACATTTCCCTTGGTGGCAGAATAGGGTCCCCATCCTTCTCCACTGGAAGCATGTAGGCTAAGCTGCCTGCAACACCTTACTTTTTTGTTTACTCTTTAAATTGAATTGGGGAAACTGGAAGGTCCCAGGTGGGTGTTTGTAACGTATCTGGGCAACAGGCAAATTACTCATTTCCTCATCTTTAAAACAAGTGACTCTATTATCTCTGAAGTCCCTCCCAGTTTTTAAATTTGAATTCTTGGAGTATTCTTTATGTTTTATGTAGCACATCACATGGCTGGAGACACCTGGAGTGCATCTAAAAGCTTTTTTAAATCACCAAACAGCATTACCTGCCTCATTTAACAGCTGCAGGGACAGTGTATATTTAGAAAAAGCATCTTACTGGCAAGTAGGGATATTTTTGGGTGCTTAGTTTATGCAGAGTTACAGAATGTGTCTGTATACGGGCGTGTGTGAATGGGGGTTGTGGTTTTCCCCTTTATTTTTATTCTGGTTGCTTCTTTCAGCTGGATTCATTAACAAAAAAAAGTTCCACGTGTTCTCTGTTCTAATGGTAATCTTCACTGCGAATAAGCATGTATAGTGAATATGCATTATTTATATAAAGACAGTGGTTCAGTTTATATGATACAAGGTGAAGTTCATGGTGTCTTTGAAAAATGAATTATATAAAGAACCTTTAGAGGACACTCTGTCCAGCTTTCTTAGTTTTACAAATTAGAGAACTGAGCTTCAGAGTGATTAAATATTGTTTCACGATAACTAGCCAGTGTCCAAGGCAGATCTAGAACCCTGGCCTTCTGACAAGCCAGTGTTCATTATATTTGGGGTGTTACATAGCACGTGTAATTGCTTTCAAAGGGAATGTTTAAATAACATTACTGGAAAAGAAACTGTATGGCTTGCAAGGGAGTGATTTTTAACCACTCTAAGAGATGTTAACAGCTAACGAGTATTGCACAGCCATAGTTCTTAGGGGCTGAAGAGTCAGCCACAGCCAGCCACCATTTTTGAGCATCTTCCAATACCAGGTGCTCTCCCAATACATAATGGGGCATGTCCCCTGCCCTGGAGGAGCTTACAGGCTCGCGAGAGAGTTGGGCATGCAAACAAAATCAGTTTGTTATGCTAGTCCGTTTGGTATATGTATTTAAATAGTCTGGGGCACCTACAGTCTCTTTAACAAATAGTATAAATTATTGTTGTTTTGTCCGTATTTTGTGTTTTGTTTTTAACACACAAATCATATACTGGATCACTGTTCTAGAATATCTAAACACAAGGCAAAAGAGAACAACTGTTCCCCTAATTAGAGTTGGCAAGAAGGTGTTAGAGTTTCAAGGACGCAGAGTGAGGTGAGAGAGCTGTCTGGGACATCGTGCCTGTTTAATCTAAAGGGACCACCACTGCAGCATGTGGGAAGGTCTTTCCCCCACTTCCAGCATTGCCATTACAGTTCAGAAGATTTTGTTGTTTTATAGTCAACCTCAATTCTGGTCGATGAAGAACAATTTGTTCCTCTTCAAATACTTTTGAAGGTTTTCAAGATGGATTTAAAATATTTTGACATTCAAATTATATGGTATTTTTCAACAACTTTAAAAGTTCCAATGTCAAAGGAAGATTAAAATAATAACAGTGCATACACATGTCCCCACTATCTTTAAATGTAGACTTTGGGAAGTAAGGTTTTAAATAGAATTTGAACAGAAACCTTTGGCACACAAGTACAGATGATGCCCTTTACAAAAGTCACTACAGGAAGGGGTGGTTTCCATTGGAAGTCATCCAAGTGAGCAGCTGTTCCACTGGCAAGTGGCTCTGGAGGAGTGAATGTGGGCACAGCTTTTTTTTTTTCTAATTTTCTACCGATAATACACCTTTCATGGCCTGCACCCAGTGTGGACGATGCTCATCGCCTCCCTCTCCTTGGATCAGCACTGTCAGTCTCATATATTGGATACTCAGCATCTCAGCTAATCATTTTGTGAACAGTCATTTCTCCATGCCTAAACAGTTCTGTCTCTAGAATTATGGAAGATTACAAATATCAATACACGGTCTCTGGCCTCCTGCACTGCTTTCCCGTGACCAGGGCACTACTTCTTAATAAGTATCTTGCTTCCTGCTTCAAAAGCTCTGAACATAAAAGATAACTGTTACTTATTTTCAGTTGTCTTTATGGATCTGAAAATTAATTATTGAATATTGAATATCATTCAGTCTCTTTTATTAGGAAATGTGACAGAGGGGCCTGAAGGACAGTCTGTCTGGAGATTGGGATCTGGAATCCTGCACCCACCCAGAACTGAGAAAATCCTCAAATAAAAATAAAAGATGGAAAAGCTCGGGCGCAAGGCATTCACACTGTTACTCCTTCTACAACATTGATGGGACCACTTGCCAGGTCCCAGACACAGTGCTGAGTACCAGGGATATGGCGGTGAGCAGGACAGACGAAGCCAGCCTGCTCTGAGCTCAGAGTCTAGAGGGGAGAGTCTGTTTTTGTTTGTTTTTCTCGCCACATCAAAGGAAGATCAAATTGCAATTGTGATAATGTAAGCTTCTTGGAAGGCAGAGCTCCTCAATGTAGCTGCGTGTTAGAATAATCTAACCAGTAAACCAACAGCAGTTGCTGTCAAGTCGACTCTGACTCATGGCAACCCCATGTGTGTCAGAGGAGAACTGTGCTCCATAGAGCTTTCAGTGGCTGATTTTTTGGAAGTTGATTGTCAGGCCTTTTGTCTGAGGCTTCTCTGGATGGACTCCAACCTCCAGCCTTCCAGTTAGCAGTGGAACACATAAAATAAACACACCACCCAGGGACTCCAGAATCACCTAAGAGGCTCTGAAAAAATATCAGTGCTGCAGCTCCACTCCAGATAAGTACATTTAAATCTCTGGATGAAACCCAGGCTTTGTATTGGTCTAGAAATTGCACAGGTAATTCTAATATGCCATCAAGGCCAAGTATCACTGGGGGTGGGGAAGAGGGGAGGAGCAGGCTGCATGGGGAGCACATGGTAGGTTCTTAGCCCTCAGCGGGAATCATAATCACCCTTAATGCTTGCTATGGCACATATTGCTGGGCCCCACCCCTAGGGTTTCTGATTCAGTAGGTTTGGGGTTGGCAGAGGCTGAGAATTTGCTTTTCCGACAAGTGCTCAGGTGGTGCTGATGCTGCTTGCCCAGGGCACACACTTTGGGAACCACTGGGGTAGGAGTAGTTCCAGGAGCTGAACTAGGTTTCTCAGCGGGAGTGATGTTTAAGATAAACCTCAAAGGCTGAGTGGGGTAAGGGAGGTGTGTGAGATACTGTGAGTGAGGACTGCATGTGGAGGTAGAAGGGAGAGGCTGCGAGGAAATGGTTCCATGGAGGGAAAGCTGGGCAAGGGTCTGAGGTAAGGGTGGATATTCAGCAGAGTTGGCTAGAGCCAGATCCTGGGGAGCAGCAGAGTCTCATTACGAAGTTTGGGTTATATTCTAAGAGTAATGGTTAAGAGGGGATAGGACATGATTAGATTGGTGGTTTTGTAAATTTTCTGCCATTACAGTATTGAGCCTGGGTTGAAGAAGGGTAAAACTGGAGGAAGACCCGTTAGGCCACTGTTGCAGGTCTCAAAGACGATGAGAGCTGGCACATTGGTGCAGCCGTGGGAGAGCCAGCAGTGGGGAGATTCTAGAGGCACAGGAGTTAGACTTCCTAGGATTTGCTGATTGAGTTAAGGTAAAAGTGAGCCAGAGGGAGGAAGCTGGGAAGGACAACTGGATTTCTGGTGTGGGTTACTGGGTGCAGTGATGCCATTCCCACATATATTAGAGTGGGAAGCGATAGTGGATTATGAGTTTGGACATGCCGATGTCGAGGTGCCTGGAAGATCATCAGATGGAGGAGTTGAGGAGCGTGGGTTGGAGTGTGGTAGGAGCTGGAGGTCAACTTGGGGGTTATTAGCATAAAGAGGGCTGAAGGCACGAGCATACTCAGGGAGAGAAGCATGGAAGGAAGCATGGGGCCATGAGTTTCTTGGGTTCTGGAGAGGCTTTGGTGGCTGAAATTGAGACAGTTATGTCTACTGTAGGATGAAGGGTCACTATTCACTCACAACACTTAGAAGTGGGGTTGAAACACTTGAGGCCTAAGGTAGTCTCCAGTTTATGTTGTATTCAAGTTACAATGAACTGCATTTATGACCGTCTTATTTTTTTTTTGGTACATCTTATAGTTAATAATATGGCACACACAATGTTATAGCTGGTAATTTGCTGATGCTATCATTCTCAGATGTTCACTCACAGATATTTATAGGTAATGTTCCCAAGCTCCAAAGACAAATAAAGATCAGATTTATAAAGATACTGCTAATAAAAGGCAATGACAACGAAAACAAAAAAAAAAAATGTATTTGACCTGTGTCAAAACTGACTTATGACGGAGTTGTTGGAATGGAACTTGACAACGGAACTCGTAGGTTGGGAACTATCTGTCCCTGGGATAGTAGGGGGTGGGTCTTTGCTTTTCCATACAAACACGATTGCAGTGTTTACGGCACTTTCTGTTCCTTGGCTTGGGCCATTACCTATACCTCCAGGGAACATGGTTAAAAAAGAGAAAAAAGTCCTACCCTCAAGGGATTTATTTAATAGGGAAGTAAGACATTTTGTAATCAGGCATCTCAGGAACAATGCATAGTGTAACTGCAAACAATGTAGTTTGATATGAATTATATACAAATGAGTTAATATTGAATTAAAAAACCCAAAACCTATTTTTCTAGCATTTTGACTTCAAGAAGGACTTTCAGAAGAGGACTGGGTGAAAACTGTGTCGCCACCTCTCCCTTCCCTCCACTCACTCGTGTCTCGTGTTCACCTAGCCCCACTTGGCTTCCAGAATGGCGGAAAGAACACACACTGGTGTGTACTGCTGCCACCTTGAAGACGGGAGGAGGAATGGAACGCCCTTCCTTTCTGCACTTAGGAAACAAGACAAATACAGACGTAACGTTTCTTTTTCGTCTTCCTTCTTTTACTTCCTCCCATCTTTCTCTTTTCCTTTTTTTTGGATAGGGTATGAACGTTTTTCCTAACACTACAAATGTACAATGTTATCCTTTGAACAATTTCTCCATTCAAACTCACCAGTGGTTTCACTTTTTCTTTTGTTGTTGCTGTTTTGTACTGTTTTACCAAGTATGATTTAGGCTCTGTACTAAAGCTCATACAGCCAGATGCGAAACAGAGCTGGGTACCTTCAGAGGTGAAAATAAACAATATTTTATAGGGACTGTGTTTCCTATTTTTGCCTGTGGTTTAAATGACCTATCCATTTAAATGTTAGAATATGCCATGATGATTTTTTTTTTAAATAGTATTTTATTGAGTTTTTGGTGAATGGTTACACAGCAGGTTAGGTTCCCATCTGACAATTTCCACACAAATTTTCAGTGACATCAGTTACGTTTATCACAATCTGTCAACATTTTCTGTCTTTTTTTTGAATAGTTTCTACATGGAAAATTCAGTGGCATTAATTACATTCTTCACTTGTGCAACCATTCTCACCCTCCTCGTCTGAGTTGTTCCTTCCCCATTAATATAAACTCACTGCCCCCTAAGGTTCCTATCTAATCTTTCAAGTTGCTGTTCTCAATTTTATCCCATATAGATAGTTCTTAAAAGAGCATAATGATCAAGACAGAGCTTATTTACTGTTTAAGCTAAACTGTTGTTTGGTTTTAAGAAGATTTCAGGGGATACTTTTGGTTTAAAGTTCAAAGGTTATCTCAGGGCAATAGTTTCAGGGGTTCATCCACCCTTCATGGCTCCAGGAAGTCTGGAGTCCATGAGAATTTGAAATTCTGTTCTTCATTTACCCCCCTTTTGATCAGGAGTCTTCTATGGAACCTTTGATCAAAATGTTCAGTAATGGTAGCTGGGGACCATCCAGTTCTGACCTCATGGCAAAGGAGGCAATTGTTCTTGGAGGCAGTTAGCCATACATTCCATATCCTCCTCCTGTCCCTGACTCTCCTTCTTCCTCTGTTCCTCCAAGTGAATACAGACCAATTGTTGTGCCTTGGACAGCCGCTTGCAAGCTTTTAAGACCCCAGGCACTACGTAATGAACTAGAAGGTAGAACAGCAGCACTAAACATGTTATTAAGCTGATTAATTGGGATTGCCCATGAAACCATGACCCTAGACCTCCAAACCAAGCAACCAAATCCCATGAGGTGTTTGGTTGTATTTAAGCAGCCTCAGCAGCTACTCTTTTTTTTTTTTTTTCTTTTGTGGTTGCTGTAAATATGTCTATCACACAACCTTTGCAGTTCAACTTTTTCAGACGTACAGCTTATTGACAGCAATTACAAAAATCAGCTGTGGAACCCTACCCTTAATTAATGCAATTTTCATAATGATTTTTAAACATCTTTCTTTGCACACTTGACACCATCCTTCAAAATCAAACTTAGTGTGGCTAAAATTTCAAATCATAATGTTAATCCGCTCTATGAAATATATAGTACATACTAATGTTATAAAACATTCTCATCTTATTCATGCTTTAAAAGAGACAAAGACAACCTCCCCCCTCTCCCCCCAACGGTCTGTGTTTTTCACAGCAGGCAGAACCTGGTCCTTACTCAGCTCCTGAGAAACTTGATGTAGCATATGACATCTATGGATTTCTTCCTACCAAGTTTTACACAGACTTGATAAATCTCACATCTTAATTTGGGACCTTATATATTCATCGCTTTATACTCAGAATATTAATAACATAATTAGAGGAAACTCAACTGCCGGTATTGGGAATGGTTTTGCTACCGTGTCATAAATGAAGACCTAAATTGGGGACTAGCCCCCTATCCACCTCTGGATCTTGTCGTTCTCATTCAAGAGGAAAAAAGGCCACAGACGTGCTCTTACCATTATCGTTGCCTTGCTTGATTTCTTCCGCTGTCCGGTCTATTAATACATACAAGGACCAGACCACGCAGGTGATTGCGATTACGTGGAATGTGACAGAGCAGAAGATTTTCCTCCTTTCACTCGTGGTCATCTGTAGTTTCTCCCACTGCAGTTAAAAAAAAAATCATAAGAAACTGAATTTTTAACCAAGAAATTTCACTCCCTGTTTACTTCCTAGGCATAGTTCATTAGTGAAAAGGAAACATTAAATATTTGCAATTTCAGATGACACTATAATATTTAAAAGTCTTCATATTTGGAAAGATAAAATTTAAGGTATGTATAACTTAAATATATATTAAAATGAAAACAAATATAATCTCGTTTTCTCCGAATGAGTTAAGTCATTTCTGTTTTGCCAGGTCATAGTTTCCTCAACTTTAACATGAATGGGTAGTTTTAATATTCTACAATTTTAGAAAATGTTTCTGTTCAGGTGTGTGCATATCACTGCGCTGCTCTGTGGTACCAGGTTTTAAGTCCCTAGTAAGGTAAGTGTAGAAGGAGCCTGGAGGCACATGTGTTTCCCATTGGCTGCTAACCTACAGGTTGTCAGCTCGAACTTACCTAGCGGCTCCATGGAAGAAAGGCCTGGTGCCATGAGTGTAATCGACTTGCCAGCAATGGGTTTGGTTTGGTTTTTTAAGGTGAGAGTAAGGGGTTATAAGTAATAATAGGCAACGTTCTCCTCTTGGATTAAAATACAACCTGATATAGTGTTGCATTCTTGACTGTATACATTTAACAAGGATTTAAATGGCTGGTTGGTATCTGGGAGAGAAAGTCAGCGTTGTCTGTTTACAACTCTTTGCCTAGAAAAACAAATTTTATTATCCGGGCAACCAATGGACATGTGCTGAGCAATCCCAATTTGTTCTTGCCACCCTGTCACCACCACTGCCCTTCAGTCCTACTCCTCAGAAAGTTGGGGGCAGTCCCCGCAGTCTGCAAGAGGAAGAGGGCCACCGTTTTACATTAGTAAGTTCAGGTTTATTTCAGGGAATGTGTCCATTATTTAAAGTAATAGATTCTTAAAGAAGTAAATTTAAAAAAAAAACTTATTTTATTTTTGTTGTTGAAAATATATATAACAAAACATACACCAATTCAACAATTTCTACATGTACAATTCAGTGACCCTGATTACATTCTTCAAGTTGTGCAACCGTTCTCACCCTCCTTTTCCAAATTATTCCAACACATTAACAATCCCACTGCGCCCTAAGCTTCCTACCTAACCTTTCAAGTTGCTGTTATCCATTTGATCCCATATAGATAATTCTTTAAAAGAGCATAATGCTCAAGGCAGACATTCTTTACTAATGAAGCTAAGCTATTGTTTGGCTCAAAGAAGGCTCCAGGGGATATTTTAGGTTTGAAATTTAAGGTTTAAAACTTATCTCAGGGCAATAGTTTTGGTGGTTCATCTAGCAGCAATGACTCCAGAAAGTCTGGATTCCATGAGAATTTAAAAAGAAATTTCAATTTCTAGCTCCAGTATCATTTCACTTCTGTGTTAAGAATTGGCTCTTTATTTTTGCTTGCATAATTTCCACAGGAAAATAAAATCACAAAGCTCTTATGAGAGGTGAATTGATGTGCTAAACTTTTAATTATCCATGATTCTTTACATTATTTAGTCCTTTTTAAAGTCAGCAAAGTCTTTAGAACTTCAGAAGACCACTCTCCTCTGTCCCTCGCCCATTCCCAACGCACATACACAATTGAACGATGGGAATATGTTACATAAAGTCCACCACCAACTTTGAAACATGAGTAAAGTTGCTTAATCTCTCTGGGCTTCTTACCTCGTCTTGATAAGGAAGCAGATTTTGGCAGAGGCTATGACAGAGAGGTTGTGGAAGAGAATAGCTGTCCTTCATTTCTTTCTTATTAACAGACATGTTAATAGGGTTGGCAATGAGCCCAGCTAGAAGCTACCGTTCCAATCTTCCCTGACACCTTTCTTGGCAGAGGTGGAGAAATGACTCGTTTTTGACCAAGGAGATGTGACCAGATTCCTACTGGGATGTTGGAATTTTGCCTTCTTAATAAAGGCATTGTCTTTTCTCCCTGCCCTTCGTTTTTACTTCTCTCTCCTTGGAATTCATCATTAACAGTTGGAGTGTCAACAGCCCTGAGGAAAAAGCTTGAGAACTGGAGATTCTTCCTAATTTCCCGTCCAGTTTGAAGATTAAGATCCTATAATTTCATTTGTAAGAGAGTAGAATACTTAAAGTATGATCCTAATCCTTGAGAGGACTTAAAGGTTTTAAAGAGCGAAAGGAAAGTGTTCTTTACAAACACAGTCAGCTCCTCCACTCTGACTAGTCATCATTTACTTTTGCTTATAGGAGTCTGTTCAGAGCTAATTAACAAATCACACTTCACCTTGGGGTTTTCCCCTGTATTGAATTATATTTTATGTATTATTCCAAGTAAATACTGGAGAGATCTTAGCAATATGACTATAAGATAAACATGCTTCAGTTTGATGCGCTTTTGAATTAATCAGTACTGAATTGAGAAGATTTTACTACGTATACCTTAGCTTTTATAAAAATTTCACACCGTATCTGTGAAAGGGTGATTTTTTTTTACATCTAGTTTTGTCATTAATTTATTTTAATTTTAATCTGAATAACCTATATAATCATAGAATATGATTAGCCGCAATGGCATTTTGTGATTTAATAGATATTCCCTGGATTATCTCAGTATTTAATATGGCCAAACAGAACGTGCAGGACGGTGCAGAAAAGCAGCTTTGCATGTTCACATTTTCTAAATGTCCCAAAGTGAATGATAGTATCTTTCATAACAGATTTATACCAAATAAATCCTCCTTTGTAAAACTGACTTAAAAAAAACTTAAAAAGCTGGACCTCCTAAATCTAGGAAGCACCTGGATGGTGCAAACGGTTAACGTGCCAGACTGCTGACCAAAAGGTTGGCGGTTTGAGTCCATCTAGCAGTGCCTCGGAAGAAAGACCTGGCGATCTACTTCAGAAAAATCAGCCGTTGAAAATTCTGTGGAGCACAGTTCTGCTCTGACACACATGGGGTTGCCATGAGTCAGAATCTACTCAATGGCAACTGGCTTTCTTAAATCTAAGGCACAATTAGATGCAATAGCTGGAACACGTGTATCTCTGGGTCCGAAAGGCGACGCATCAAACCATTTTAAAGACTCCGTCTAGCTCCAGACAACAGAAGCTTCGAAGGTGTCGCCTCCACATATCAGTAAGAGCGTAAGAAGTGAAGGGTAAGGCATCATCAAACTTCTGCACTTTCTTTTACGTATCCTTACAGGGACCATTCAGAAATGCAGTAGCCGGCACACAAGTAAATGTAGTACAACAGTGCCCCCTTCGGAGCGATCGAGTTATTGCAGACACTGTTCAGTACACGCAACAGCAGCAATCAACGGTTTTACACATTGTTCATTGCTATCCTTGCATTTTCAGCTGTGTGTACAAAACGTGACTAAACTTTGCAAAAGGCCCCACAGTGAGGAACCAACGGAGAAGCAAGGAGAGAAGCCTTAACTCTTGATCGCACCTCGCATCTGAACAAAGCTGTCACGGAAAAATTCAATGCCCGTCACAGAAAGCAGTGATCCCTACGAAATAGCTGCCACAATGGATTGGAACATGATAATGACCCCGCAACGTTTGGTTCTGTTATAAACAAGGTCGCCATTGACTCAGAGCCAACGCGAGGACACCTAACAACAGCAAGTCTGTACAAATACCTATGATGTTTGTTCTCTTCTGCCCATTTTATAAAACGATGTTCCGCTTAGAACCAGTATGTGGAGGAGCTAGGTGTCTATAAACAGCAACTCTGATGTAGGTCAAACCCACAGGCTACAGGACGTTTGGGTGTGTAGTTGTCAACAGCCACTATTGCACCTGTCGGTGGCTGTTAGAGAGAAGGCCTGGGGGGACCACGTTTCTCGCAGAGGTGGTCTAAGGCAGCACTTCTCAAAGGAGGGTCCTCTGACCAGCAGCTTCGGCATTACCTGGGAGCTTGCTAGAGATGTAAATTCTTAAGCTCCAGCTCTGAGATGACTGTGTGTTGGCGTCTTTCCCCGGGGTGCTCAGAAAATGCAAAGCCCTGTCATTGACGAGGGGCAGCTCTCTGCCGGGGGAGCAACGCACTTTTGCCTTGTCACCAGCTGGGCAGCAACATCTACTGCCTTTCCACTTTAGATTTTTCAGACCTCAAGTCCCTCAGTCTTTAGGGGGCACCTGTCTCCCGTGCTCACGGTGAAGCTGGCTGAAACTGCAAGGAGGCAGCTCCCTTTTCCTTCCCCAAGGGACCGGGAGAGGGAGGCACCCCTGCACACCACCAAACCTATCACCACCCTTTACACTGTCAACCCGCCCTGTCCTCCCCAATCAGCATGTAAGTTTTCTTTTACAATTTCAAAATAGAGATAAGCTGAGGTGGGCAAAACCAGCTTCTCCAAATCTTAGCACCTCCTGCATAGGTGGTCATGCACCTGGCCTTGGCATTACAATCCCTGAGTCTGTGGTCCTTGTTTTATTGTTCTTGGCCTTTGATCCTTTGCTGAAAACCCCAAACAATAAAAAGAATCGAACATAACTGTTATTCACGTAGAAATATACAGTTAATTTTTCTGAAAAGATTTCTGAATTGCAGTATAAATGGATTCAAACATTGTTTCTGTGAAGTTTTCCATTTTTTTCTAGCTCAATCAAACCATGTAGTACAGTATCAGGTGTTCTGATTTAAATTATTGGCATTTGTATTCTATCCTAAAATATAATTTGAAAAATATCTTGAATGTTTTTAAAAATCTTTGTACCAGTGAAGACAAAGGCAGTTTATTTGTACAATATTTAAAGAAATACATGTGGCAAAGACTACCAAATCCATTTCCTCGTCTTTCTGGGTACATGTTCCAGCTTTTCACAGGACCCAGAATTATCAGCAAATGTGTATAATGAGAGCGCAAACCGCCGCCACCAGGGGGCAGGAGGCCCAAACCAGTAGCCAGCACCGAGACAGTTTATTAAGGCACAGCCGGAACGGGGAGTTCCCAGCCAGCCAGCTGAGCAGTTCCGGTCATTCTGGTCATTTCATTCACCCGGCATAAATGTAAAGCAAAATTTTAACTATTTAAACATTTCTGACCTTACTTATCATACTATATCAAAACCAAAAGCAAACCCACTGCCCTTGAGTCGATTCCTACACATATCCACCCTATAGGACCGAGCAGAAATGCCCCACAGGGTTTCCAAGGCTGTACATCTTTATGAGAGCAGCCTGCCATGTCTTTCTCCACTTCTCGTATTAGGGTGGGGTTTGACTGCATGTGAGTGAAAATAACACCTGCAATAGCAAGCCCGAAGTGCATTACATTATCTACGCGCCTTAGTAAACTGTACTGTGCTGGAGGATAGTAAGGAAACGTGGCAAAAGTTCTGCGGCTTCCATACTGGGGAAATTTATAAAGGGTTCAATGATCTGGGGCAGTGGTTCTCAGAGCGCTCCCCAGCAGCAGTAGCGGCATTACCCCGGTAAATGCAGTATTTTGGGTCCCAGCCTAAACTTACTGAATCAGCACCTCTGGGAGTGGGGCCCAGGAGACTGTGTTTCAGCAAAGCCCTGGGTGATGCCAGTTTGAGAACCACCAGCCCAATAAGCACACTTGGCAGGGTGCTCTGGTGGCCTCAGTGGGGCATATTGTAGCAGCAGCACTTGTTACTCCCCATGGGGAACTTTCCAGGGAAGGGACTCAACAAACCAGCCTGGTTATTTGCTGTGATATGGAATTATTTCAGGGTGAGTGAAAAATCACGAATCAGGGAATTTTTCTGAAATAAAATCAAGTAGTTTGGAGTTAGCTTATCAGTCACAGAATCAAACTGTTACTTTTTTTTGTGACTTTTCAAATTAGCTGACGTGAAAAGCTTGTATCGTGTTAGTTCCAATTTCAAATACTTTGGGAGAAAACCAAACAACAATTGTTAAACATTTGTCTCTTGAGACTTTATTGAATCCCCAAGTTCATAAATATGCCTCTTAAAATGTGTTAAAGAACACCAGGAGAAAAATGCAATCTCGTCAGACGTTCAGTAAAATTTACTGCCAGCTTGATGACTGACTAGTAGGAAACAAGAAGGCCACGTTGAGATGCAGACGCCCAGCAGTTGGCTGATGTCACTGATTGAGTAAAGCGCTCACTCTGGGACACGGGTCAGAAAGCGTGCTTGATGCAAACTTGCCCCTCAACAGAACTACAAATTACCAAGGGCGTGGACTCCACGCTGTCTCACAGGGTCATAACCACAGACGTTAACTCCGTAAAAGCTCTGTGAATCTATTGTAATCTCCTGGACACTCTTGCCCCCACTAGTTCTCTTCCATTTTGGTCCACCAAGCATCAAAATATTTGGCATCTTTTATGTATAGTCCAGTGTGAAGGGCCATTGGGTATTTTGGGCTGAGTGTGGTTCTTCTCTCCCCTTCGTAGTAGAATAAGAGAAAACGGTTTCCTGGTGCAGGGTTTAGGACCTACATACAAAGAAATTATGAGCATAAACGATGAGGAAATGGGCCATGTTTCCAAAAGAACCCACAATGTCTCTGGTTGAAATATAAATATTCAATTAGCAGCTATCATCTTGGGGCTGTTTGAGCACATGCTGATGTAGAGTTGGGGGAAATAGTCACTAATATGTTATCTTTGATACCCAGGCTAGGGTAAAGATAACACTGCACAAAATTGGCAGTCTTACTGAAAAACGGCTTATCAATTTTCCCACAAGGAGGAGGAATACTTGGAAACCTGAAATCAATGGTGAGACCATTTTCCTTTGCTGCGCCTCGGTTTGAGTCTCCTTTTGCAGAACGAGTGAGGAATGGGCACTACCTGAACGTGGAGGGGAAAATCATAACAATTCTTCACTGCTGGGAGTCCTTTATAGTTAGAAGTGGTTTCCAGCTGCGGTTGTCTAACAGAATCCCCTGGGAGACGGTTCCCAGCAGATACAGCCAGGCATGTACTGAATCCATCACCGAGGACTCAACTACACAGTTTGGCAGTTTACTCTGTCCCTGGTCCAAGGCGGCAGAGCACACAGGACTTGGTAGGCATGAGGGATCTGAGCTCAAATTCTGTCTCTGCCACTGTCATGGATTGAACTGTGTTCCCCAAAAATATCTGTCAGCTTGGCTAGGTCATAATTTCCAGTATTGTATGATTGTCTATCGTTTTGCTATCTGATGTGATTTCCCTACGTGTTGGAAATCCTATCACTATGATGTAATAAGATGGATTAGTGGCAGTTATATTGATGAGATCTATAAGATTAGATAGTGTTTTAAGCCAATCTCTTTTGAGACATAAAAGAGAGAAGTGAGCAGAGAGACATGGGGACCTCATACCACCAAGAAAGCAGTGCTGGAACAAAGTGCGTCCTGTGGACCTGCAGTTCCTGTGCGGAGGAGCTCCTAGTCCAGGGGAAGATTGATGACAAGGACCTTCCTCCAGAGCTGACACAGACAGAAAGCCTCCCCCTGGAGCTGACGCCCTGAATTTGGACTTCTAGCCTACTAGACTGTGAGAAAATAAACTTCTCTTTGTTAAAGCCATCCACCTGTGGCTATTTCTGTTACAGCAGCACTAGATGACTAAGACAGCCACAAATTACTATGTGGCCTTGAGTGAGTCCCTTTAATTCTCTGCCCTTCAGTTTCCTGGTCTGTGGAATGGTGATAAGGATAGTACCTACTTTACAGGAGAAGGTTTGAGAGAGTTAATGTGTGTAAGTCCAGAACAGTGCCAGGCACTTAGTAAGAATTCAGTAAACATTGACGACTGTCATAACTGGAAATTTGCAGCGCCATATCCATTTTGACTTTGGTTGTTCTTACCTGCTAGATTAATGCATCATGTTGATAATATCACTGAAGGATGAAGAAGGGATGAATTGGGATTTGTTCATGCAGAATTAAGTTGGCTAAAGCCCCCAGTCTATTTTATAAATACAGGTAGATTTTCCTGAATGCTGTGTCTCACAGCAGGGAAATTCAGTCTGTTTTTGTTAACTAATCTGAACAATGAGAAGGGTGAGTGGATGAGTTACTGTGCACATACTAAGTTGAATCATTTAAAAGACTACACAATGATAGCTTCTTTTTTGCTAAGATTGAAAAAAAAATCACAGTTTGTAATACACGACTCAGTTATTTTTCATTTTTTTAATCCAGAAATCCAATTCAAAATGTTATGTTAAGCCTTAATAACATTTGGGTGACAGATTATACGAAAGGTCATAGGGAATCAAATGTTCCAAATAAACTGAAAGCATGCTGTGAGTGTGTTGTTTATCATTACGTTTTCTTTGAGGAACGTGGAAGGTGGAAGGTATCCTGACTGGAAAGCTCCCAAATATGCCCCAGGGCTGCTATTCTGACCATTTTAGTGATTATAAAACCCGAGAAGCTACCTGAGAACAGATAAGAGAACTAGCCGATTCTCCTCAAAAGTGGATTAATGGGTTTCTGCATTGGATGACCCTTAATGTTCGCTCTTCTCAAGAATTGTGAGACCAGACCATGTAGAGATACTAGCCAAGGATTCACGGTCCTTTACGGTGTTTACAGCAATCCTTGGAACGGCCAGTACCAGTTGCTGTCAAGTCGACTCTGACTCATGAAGACGCCGTGTCAGAGTAGAACGGTACTCCACAGGGTTTTCAATGTCTGATTTTTCTGAAGTAGATGGCCAGGCCTTTCTCCCGACTTGCCTCTGGTTGGACTTGACCCTCCAACCTTTTGGTTAGCACTGAGTGTATTAACTGCACCACTCAGGGACTCCGTCCTTCTTCCTTCTCTGCCCTGCCAGACTGGCAAGCTTCCAGCATAACGACAGCACTGTGTGTGTGTGTGTGTGTGTGTGTGTGTGTGTGTGTGTAGCTATAAGGTCCCCTGACTTCTTACTTCCCCACTATAAAACTCACCTGTCTAAAGCCCCTTCCTATGTCTTTCTTTGTTTCCTGTCCTGACCAAAGCTAACAGTCCACCTGTCCCCTGGAGTCCAGCCCTTCATTTCTCCTTGGAAATAGAGATTTATCATTTATCTCCAATTGCTCCTTTATATTTATCCTTTCTCTCTCCGTAGCTTCTTCCCTTCAACTTTCTAATACACTTCAGTTTCTTCCGTGTATTTTTTTTTCTCAAAACATCCATCTACCTCCCGTCTCCCGCCCCAGTGACTGTTCTTTTTGGCTGCTGTTGACTTGATGCTGACTCGTGGTGACCTAGTGTGCGCAGAGTAGGACTGCTCCATAGGGCTTTCAAGGCGGTCACCTTTCAGAAGCAGATCAACAGACCTTTCTTTCAAGGTGACTCTGGGTGGGTTTGAACACCAGCCTTTAGCTAGCAGTGGACATGAACCATTTGCTTCACCCAGAGATGCCCCAGTGGTAGCCCAGTTTCATTCTTTTCATTTCCAAACTGATGATCTCTGCTTGATAGTGTCCTCCTTTGTCCTGAGACCCACTTCGTTCTGATTTCTGCCTCTACCATGTGCCTGATACTCTGCTGAGATCAACAATGACTTCATATTTGATTAACCAATCACATTTAGTCCTAATCTTACCATGCTTATCTGTCTTAATAGACACTGGTGGTCATGACCTTCCTTTTGACTCTTTCTGGTTGGTGTCCCTGACACCACTCTCTCCCAAGTCTCTTCCTGTCTCTCTCCCTCATCTTTTCTGCCTTCAGTGTGAGCTCCCCCTCATATCACACCCTTGTTTCTCCTTCTGCCATTGCTGGGCCCAGATCCTGGGCAATCACAGCTTCTTACTCTAGATGTGATTTATCTTGTCATTCCCTCCACGTTTTAATAAAATATTTCCGTATCTTTGCGCACACAGGGAGGTCAGACGTGTAAGGTAAAATAGAGAAAGCTAAGAAGCTCATGTCACAAATACAAGAGAAGAAAGACTCTGTTAAATCAACTTTAAAGTGCTTAGCATAGCCTTGTGAATCTCCTTAGCTAACTTAATTTCAAACTTTATTAAATGTTAGTGTCTTTATTTCTCTGCTGCCCTTAAGGGGCCATTTTCATTGGTCTCTCAGTTTGTTCAGAATGGCCATGTTCTTCTCCCTTAGTTAACACAGCAACCCAGAACTGCCCGAACCCTTTCTCAACAAATAATCACAACCATCTCATCCCACTCTTAATACCAAATCACACCTCATTATGATAGGAAGGAACCTTAAACAATCAGATGTTCTCAACTGTTTTTTCTTTTTTTTGCACAGGGAATTGCTAAGGCTTACACTGGGATCTTACTAAAGTCTTTTAGCTAAAACAGAGAATTCTGGATTGGAATCTAGTGTCCTGACCATATTTCCTCCTTATAACATCCTCAAGAAAGTATATATATATATGTGTGTGTGTGTGTGTGTGTATATATGTTTTATGTTTTAGGATTGACAAGTAGGGGTATAAAGAGAGGTGAAGATGTTCACTGAAGTTATAAGGTCAGTAAGTGACTGAGGTACAGCTAACATTCCTTTAAGGCTCAGCTTTCATTCCTATGTCGCTCCTGGTTATTGTGCAGACCTGAGACTCGGCCAATGTGCACTGCATGGACGGCCAGGCCGGCCGTCTGCAGTCAGCCTCATTCTGATTGCTGCTTACTCAGGCCATTCTGGTTGTTATCTCTATTGCACGCCACTCCTGCTTTTCAGTTTTGGATTAAGTATAAGTACCGGCCTTTGGCATTCTATCAGTTAATTAGAACAAAAATTATGGGTATGTTACCTAGCAACTAAAATTTTTATAACTTTCAGTGACTTTTTGAATGCACAGGTCAATATCAAGACTTCTGGGCTCCATTAGTACCCTAAGAGTGAGAAAAAAAAGGAAGTAAGAGAGGGAGGAGAAGGAGATGAGGGGCAGATATAAAGTGGTTTCTCTGGTGAAGGTCCCCAGAAAGGACCCCTGCCACTCAGAGGCATCACTGCCTACAGCTGTACATCCTTACTATTTAATAATTGCCAAACCTTTTGAGAAAGGATATTTTAGAAAATTTGTATTGACTTGCTTGTCACATCAGAGTATGATGTGAGGAGTAAGTCACTGAGATTGTGACTTGGTGGTGCTAGTGGAGGCATGAGGCACAGGACTGTTGCAGAGACCGCATCAACTACCAGACAAGAAATTGTTCAAGTGCAAAGACGCTAGCAGAGCCAGATGCCAAGAGAACAGAGGAGATGTTGGAAAGAACAGTGACTGGAGAAAGAAGATCTGGGTGGGAGCTGGAGCCTGCCGTGCTGGGTGAAGGGATGAGCATGATGCAATAGTCAGATCCAACAGTCAAGAAGCCACCTGATCAGAAAGGTAGTGCATCGAAGTGACTGAGAACTCAAAGACTCTGCACAAGCAGACCTGGATTAGAGTTCCATTGCAACCATCTGACTTGAGGCAAGTAACCCAGCCTCCTTAAGCCCTAGTTTCCTCATTGGTAAAATTGAGAAAATGATGCTATCTCTTGTGTTGGGTTGCTGTTAGGAATATATGATATGAGGTACATAAATACATAGCACATAGCAAGCTGTCAAGTTAACCAGGGGTCACTAACTGGCTATCCATGGACTTTAATGGCACACAGATGATTTATCTGGCCCATAGTGGGCTTTAAAAAAAAGATCATTCTTTGAATTCCTTTAAATGTAACATACTCTCAGTTTGCCTGCACTCCCCTGACTCTCTCTTATTTACACCCTACTTGGTTCATCTACAGTGCCTGCCTGGCAGAAGTAGTAGTAGTTAGCTGCCGTTGAGTTGGCTTTGATTCACGGTGACCTTACATTTGACAGAATGAAATGTAGCCCAGTCCTGTGCCATCTCCATGATCTTGATAAGCTTGAGCTTGTTTTCGAGGCTATTGTGTCAATCCATCTTAGTGAAGGTTTCTCTCATTTTTGCTGACCCTCTACCCAACATGATATCCTTTACTAGTGATTGGTCTTTCCTGATGATGTGTCCAAAGTAAGCAAGACCAAGTCTCGCCATCCTTGCTTCTAAGGAGCATTCCGATTTTATTGCTTCCAAACCTGTCTGGCACCAATTGGCATTTGAGTTTGTGGCCCTTGAAGTAATTGATAGTCCTTGTTAGCGTCAGTAAGCACCAATTTGCAGATAAATACAAGCCACAAAGTACAAGAATAGACATTTCAGACTTTGGAGATCTTAAAAAAGCTGTGGGTCTTATGGGCCTCCCTGAACAGGCATCAGAAGGGCTGTTATTGTTGTTGGGTACCGTCAAGTCAACTCTGACTCATAGAACTGCCCCATAGAGTTTTCTTGGCTGTAATCTTTATGGAAGCAGATTGCCAGGTCTTTCTCCCACAGAGCCTCTGAGCAAGTTTGAAGCGTCAACCACTAGGTGCTAAAAGGATGCCCAGAAGAGAGCAAACAGGATGATCCAAGTTGTTCTGATGTGCTGGGAAGAGTTTATTAGAAAAACGGTGTACAAGAACATTAACTTTACAGACATCAGTATTCTAAAAATATTGTGGCCATTAAATCCAAAGTTGGTGAAATATTTATATAAGACAGATTATATTTTATTCAGTTGACTTTATCAGGATTAAAAATTTCTCTCTCTACTTTATAGGCAAAGTAGAACTGCCCCATAGGGTTTCCAAGGAGCAGCTGGTGGATTTGAACTGCCGACCTTTTGGTTAGCAGCCAAGCTTTTAACTACTGTGCCACCAGGGCTCCAAAATATATGTATATTACATATTAAAAGTATACTGCAAATATATATGAATTTGATGTTATGTTACCAAAATAATGTTTCTTATAAACCTTTTCCTGGTCTTCCATTGCTTCCTTTCAAGGAATTCATAAAAGAGAGAATTTCCTAAAAGTTTTGAACAAGGTATTTACAACACAGGAAAATCTGTGCTGGGTAAAACCATCCACTAGAGGGTGGAATGATATCACATATGAAACTGATTTGCTAGGAAAAAAGAGAAAAAAATGGAAAAAAAAATGCCTATTTTACTGGTCTGTCCTGAGTGGAGGAGCCCTGGTGGCATGGTGATTAAAGTGCTCGGCGGGTAACCAAAATGTCAGTGGTTTTAACCCACTGGCCGTTCCGTGGGAGAAAGATGTGGCAGTCTGCTTCCATAAAGATTACAGCCTTGGAAACCCGAAGGGCAGTTCTGCTCTGTCCTATAGGGTCACTGTGGGTTGGAATGGACTGGACGGCAGTGGGTTTGCTGTTTTGGGTTTGGTCCTGAGTGGAGGTACAACATGTGGTCCTTAGCCCACCTGTATTGGAATCACTGAGGTAGCAGTTAAAATTGCAAATTCCTAGGTTCTGTCCCAGATCCGTAAAAACAGAATATCTGGGGGCGGGGGCTAGGGATCTGCATTCTAAATAATCCTCCCCCACCCCCACCACCACATGACTTCAGTGCGTGTTGAAGTTTGAGAATTACTTCCCTAAGGGAAGAAGAAGTCAGAGAAACATTTTAGAGAGGTGGTGTAATCTCTAATACTTTTTCACAGGAGTTAAAATAATCCATCCACCCCGCCAAAAAAAAGCAACAACAACAAAAAAAAAAAAACCCAAACTTGATTGATTAATATTGTGATATGAGAACACAGATTATTTAAAGATGTAATTAGTGTTGCTGTTTTTGTGTGCCATGGAGTCGATTCGGACTCCGTGACCCCAAGCATTTGATTGCTAACCAAAAGGTCAGCGATTCGAACCCACCAGCTGCTCCCTGGGAGAAAAGACCTGCAATTTACTCCTGTAAGGATTACAGCCTAGGAACCCTATGGGACAGTGATACTCTGTCCTGTTGGGTCGCTATGAGTTGGAATCAGCTCCACAGCACACAACAACAACAACACACCTTGGAAGAGGAACCATTTTATTACTGTTTCAGGCACACGTTCAATCAGCAAAGTCCACAGTGCTGTTTCCATGGGGTTGCTTAATTATTTATGGACTGATTTCATAAAGAAAAGAAGAGGAATAATTTGATTACATTTCATAATCCTTTTCCCTATAGATTTAAGCCCTTGCCTAGACATCTTGGAATCACCAAAGCCATCTACGTTTTCCCCCATACCCCACTGCTCACTTTCCTGTCTTCTGCGTGCACTGCCCTTACTCGCCGGTCCGTGAATCTCCACAGCTCGAGGGGGATCTACACAGATATGTGGCCGCTCTTTGTGCCTAAAACGATGCTAGCTTTGTATCACCAGTTGGGGGAAAAGTGCCCACGTGGACCAAGTGGAATCGCAGAGATCAGGAACGTTAGAGCACAGGAAGACTTTGAGAAAGAGCCAATTATACTCCCTCATTTTCTACACGAAGAAACTGGGGCCCAGAGAACTGAGCTGATTTGCTCAGGGTAATACAGTTATTAGTAGATTCTTTTCATTTAAGAGCTAATTATCAAACCATCACAATGAATTAGGCGCTGTTTTCGGTGCTGGGGAACAAAATAGCTAAGATTCCTCCTCTCATGAGGTTTACATTAGTGTAAAATTGTGGAAATTTTTGTATTTGTTAGAATAGAGGACTACGGGATTACCCATCGGTAAGAAATAATGGGCTTTGATGTCATAAGTGCTGCTGTCCCTTTCCCAACTGTCTTTTATTATTTTCTTGTGTGTGTGTATGTCCATGTATGTGTGTATCCATGTATGTGTATGTGTGTGTACGTATCCATGTATATGTATGATGTGTGTATGTATCCATGTATGTCTAAGCATGTACATATCCATTTATATGTGTGTGTACGTATCCATGTATGTGTATGTGTGTACATATCCATGTATATGTATGTGTGTGTGTGTACCTATCCATGTATGTGTATATGTGTGTGTACCTATCCATGTATGTGTATGTGTGTGTGTACATATCCATGTATATGTATGTATGTGTGTGTACGTTTCCATGTATGTGTACGTGTGTATATATGTATATATATACACATATGTATGGTTAGAATATTGCTTTGGGTGTAGAGATTGTGTCTCAGCCATTTTTGTAACCCTGCAGAGCATTTTGCAGATATTAAACAAATGTTTGTTAAATAAAATTTGCGTTTGTCTAACATTCCTAGCAATGCTGAGCATGAATGCATCTTTTTGCTGAAGCTTCCCGGGAAGACACAGAGATTTGTGAAGGTTGACAAGAACAACAAATTTGATCCCAATTCATAAATTTCCTCAGAGTTATAGCCTATCTGCTAGTGTTTACCCAAATTTACTTGTAAAAACTGACTTTTTATTTATCAAATAATTTCATAAACAGCATTTGAGTGGTGATGATGGTCTGCAGCCTATTTTAGGTTCGGTGCATATAAAATAGTTTATTTCGGGGGATAAATTATAAATCTTAATTCTATCATAGATAAGGGGTACCGTAGAAGAGAGGACTATCACTACCGCCTGGATTGGGAGCTGGACGTCTCCCAGGGAGGAGACACTAGACTGGCACTTTCACAGGATGTAAAGGAATTTTCAAGTCAGAGAAAGGAGATGGCAAATCTGACATTTATGAAGGATTGATAACAAAAACAAACACAAATCAGCTAATATTTACCATCTATCAGGCACAGTTCTAAGGCCTTGATGTCTATAAACTCATTTAATCCTCAAAACCACCCTACAGTAAAGAGTCTCACTCTGTTTTCTGATGTTTGCTGACACATTCCAAGCCCACCACGCTCCCTTCCCCTTTGGGGAGGTTATCTGGACAACTAATAAGAAAGCCCTGGGGCCCCTCCTTTGGTCTTGGCTGGGAGTTCAAACCACCCAAGCCCTAGCCCTGGGTGGGGGGCCCTCAGGCCTATCCCCTAACCACAATGATACCAGCTAGTCTCGTTTCCCTGCTCGCAAGATTTTTCTGAGCGGCTCTCCCCAAAAGGCCCCATTATGTAAGCAATAAACCTTTTCATATGCACGTGTGACGTCATCAATCTCAACATCTGAACCAAATTTTGAGTGGGATATCCATTCTGCTACAGCGAGGTGATCACGACACACCCGGCAGGTGGCCCAGCTCTCATCCTGTTTCAAGGATGAAGTACCCGAGACGCACAGCTTTCCCGAGTCATACAGTCGCAGATTTGGGATTCCAACCCAGGCCAAGTACACAAAGTGTGAGAGGATTGAAATATTCCTTACAGTTCTCACAAATGGCCGTACAATGTATATCAAATGTTACATATTTAAAAGGCAAAGAATGTTGCCATCCAGGTGGCAGCAAAGAAGTCCCCTATAGCTGTACTTGGCCACAGCAAGCCTGTTCTACGACGCCCACTGTCAGTGTTTGCTTACATGATCCAAATTCATTCCCTCATCCTGTTTCCTGCCTGCTTTATGGTAGGGTCACATCTGAACAGTGCATGTAATGGGACTCGGTTGAGTTTTTCTTACTGTCGTTTAGCCACATATAAATTTGAAATGAATCTGATAAATCTATATTCTACCGCAGCTTAAATGGCAGCCAGAAAAATGTTAATCTTTCTAAATATTGATTCATACTGTGGATATATACTACTTTAAAACAAATAGTGTTTTAGTTAATTTGTTTAAAATTCAGTTTATCAGTGGTTTGATATCAAACATGATTAATAGCTCAATGTATTACCTTCTAATTTGTTTTGGGCATGCAACAGACTCAGCTTTTGTTAAAAGTTTTGTCCTAAAACTGAATACTTTTTATCTTTCTTAAAGCCCTCTAAGGACATATAAATTCCCTAAACTGTATGCAAAATGTTTTGTGTATTTACTTTTCGCAGAGAGAGGAAAGGTAAATACACACAACATAGTTTTCTTTGGATTCTCAAAGACATCTGAGACACTTTCCAGATGAAAAGCCCTTGTTTTAAGCTGCTGTCTCTTGAACTGATTTAACAGTAACATACCCACTGCTCAAAAAATAAGGAAGCACTTGGACGGGGCAGGGCTAGAGGTGGATGTCATCTCCACTGGTTGGAAATGAAACTTGTGGTTTAGGAACTTGTCATGTGTAGAAAACAAAGAAAAACTTTGGAACCACAACTGGCCAGATTTCCTCATTTGCTGTAGTTAGGACAGATTCCAAATGCCAAACGCTGATTCTCAGCCTCCTGGATGGTAAGAAAGAATGTGTAAAGCTATTTTGTGTTTATATGGGACTGTCCAACTTTGTACCATTATTTCACTGTATAAGATTAGTATAAGGCAACAGTGACCCATCCCCCCCCCCCCAAGTCTAGTTCTGTCCCAGTGAGGGAGGTGTTGATTTTGAGCCAGGGAAAGCTTCATGAGGTCTAACAATCTCATTTCAGTTCAGAGGGCACCAGGAAAATTTATTCGGGTCTTTAGGAGCCCTTGCTAAGGGAGTGTTTTATGTAATGATCCCTTGGGTCCAATTGCTCTCTGTATGAAATGTCTTGAAATGCAGGTGTCACTTCTTCACAATCTAGAATAATACAATTTTTCTTCCCAGAGCTTGAGAGTGAGAGGTTAATAAATACGAAGGCTTATTCAAAAGGATCTTATTCAACAGTCTGTCATTTTTCTTTGCTGTTTATTTGGAAAGCTAATAGAAATGAGTTGACCTTGCTTCTTCCACCCATGTCCTTCATTTCCAGTTATTGAAATCCTGATAGTAAACACATTTCTCCACTGTGGATTCAGTTGTGAATTTCTTCTAGTACCGATGGATCCCAACAAGGTGATAGAAATTAAATGATAAACCAACCTAATATTGTTCTAATAATTTGTTCTTGTAAAAACAAAGAGGTAAAGTTCAGTTATCCACATTGAAAATGTTGCAGGAAGGTTTAATATTCCCATTTTAATATATCCCTTATATCAGAGATCAGAAAAGTATTCTGATACTTGAGCTGAGTATGATAAAAAGGGGAAATAGGAGAACTTTGGGTTATGTGGAAATACATAGAGTAGTGTGGGATCGAGTTTTGCCTGAGGAAACTTCAAAGACTCAGTGTAACTGCATGAGATGGGAGGGTAGGAAGGAGGTGGCAAGAATGGACAGGACCAGACAATGAAGGGTCTTGACTATCAACCCAACGGGTGAGAAGATGCGGCATGGTACTGACACGAACAGATTAATGTGTAGGGAGAAAAAGAGGATGCTCTTCCAAGATTTCCTCCAAGGAATGTGTTCAAAAGAAATTTCTTTAGGTCAAGTTGGGTGAGAAAGCAAGACCACAAGGGACACAAATGTGGATTTTCTCTCCTGTATAAGATAACAACAGGAAGAGTTTGTTTGTCGTTATGAGGAGACGGGGAGAGAGGGGTTGAAAGTCTGTCATTATGAGGAGATGGGGAGAGGGGTTGAAAGTCTGTCATTATGAGGTGATGGGGGAGAGAGGGGTTGAGAGTTTGTCATTATGAGGAGATGGGGAGAGAGGGGTTGAAAGTCTGTCATTATGAGGAGATAGGGGAGAGGAATTGAGAGTCTCATTATGAGGCGATGGAGGAGAGAGGGGTTGAGAGTCTGCCATTATGAGGTGATGGGGGAGAGAGGGGTTGAGAGTTTGTCATTATGAGGAGATGGGGAGAGAGGGGTTGAGAGTCTGTCATTGTGAGATGGGGAGAGAGGGGTTGAGAGTCTGTCATTATGAGGTGATGGGGGAGAGAGGGGTTGAAAGTCTGTCATGAGGAGGAGTTAGGGAGAGAGGGGTTGAGAGTCTGTCATCATGAGGAGATAGGGAGAGAGGGGTTGAGAGAGTTGGGGAGGAGCTGGGGAGAAAGTGGAAGACTCTGGCCTTCATGATGGGATTTCTTTCCTGCTATTGAACTCAACAAATGTTTGAGGTGAATGAATTCAGGGACAAAATCTATAAAGCTCTTTGAGATCAAATTTAAATGAACAGAAGAGGGTCAGTCTATATGGACAGAATATGCAGAGACAGAGAGGAAATCAGTTTCAGGCACTGGCAGAAAGCAGGTAGGGATGTGGATAATCTTAGGTCATGGAATTGGAGTCTGGACCAAGTTTAAGCAAATATCCAAGGAGAAAAGTAGGAAGGTGTTTAGGTTACAGGAGTTTTAGAACAGAGATTCTTGCAGCTGTGTGAAGGTCGAACTGGAGACAGGGTGACTAGCTGGTAACCACTGCAGTAATCCAGGGGAAGGAAAGATGTGAGGTGGTGATAGTGGGTCTTACTAAACATGACTTGTACTTCAGAGAACATTGATGCTCCCATGGGTAAACTCCCTTAACTTCCTGTTCTCAGTCTAAACACATATTTATAACTGCATCACACTCAATCTTACTTCCTTGTTTCTTATCTAAGAGAGCAAAATATCCCTCTACAGTCCAAATTAATCATTTACCATGACCCTTAGCCCTTCAGTTTTATCTTTTTATTTTAACTTCTCCATCTTTAGCTTCCTTCCCTTCAACATGAAAATCTGCTTCTGTCTTTATAAAATATGCTTCTAGTTTTTATTTTTCAATAGCTTATTTTAATATAATGTATATTCTTTGTAGAAAATTTATAGAATCTAGAAAAGTGAAACAAAATAATTCATAATCCCATTTTAAATCCTTTTTTCTTTACATATACATATAAATGTATTGTTGTTAGGAGCTATCGAGTCAGTTCTGACTCGTAGGGACCCTGTGTACGACAGAGCGAAACACTGCCTGGTCCTGTGCCATCCTCACAATCATTGTTATGCTTGAGCCCATTGTTGCAGCCACTGTGTCAATCCATCTCATTGACGGTCTTCTCTTTCTCTGACCCTCTGTTCTACCAAGCATGATGTCCTTCTCCAGGGACTGGTCCCCCCTGATAACATGTCCAAAATATGTGAGATGAAGTCTTGCCATTCTTGCCCCTAAGGAGGATTCTGGCTGTGCTTCTTCCAAGACAGATTTGTTCATTCTTCTGGCAGTCCATGGTGTATACTCACTATTCTTCACCAACCATAATTCAAAGGCATCAATTCTTCTTCAGTCGTATATAAATATATTAGAATGTGAACACTCAGATCATTTTAAAATGGAATTTAATCATTGACAGCCACTGTTTAAAAAAGAGGAGCCACAGAAGGCCTGAATCGCCTCTCAGAGAGCGTCCATCCTTTACTGCAGAACTGCACGTGTGTCTTACGTCTATCTGATTATCTGTACTCTGTCTTAGTTCTGTCCTTCCTCTCGCCAGTGGAGCCCAGGAGGGCTTGACTTCATCTGCATCCATTAGTTTACCCATTGGCTACCAGGCAGAAAGGCTCCCTGTTCTTGCCATAATACCTTTCTCAATACTTATCTGTGCAACAGTGTGAATGCTCCATTAATAATAGGAATGTGGAATGTACAAAGTATAAATCTAGGAAAATTGGAAATAGTCAAAAGTGAAATGGAATGCGTAAACATCCATATCCTAGGCATTAGTGCTGCTGTAACAGAAATACCATAAGTGGATGGCTTTAACAAAGAGAAATGTATTCTCTCACAGTTTAGGAGGCTAGAAGTCCGAATTCAGGGGCCACCTCCAGGGGAAGGCTATCTCTCTTTGTCAGTTCTGGGGGAAGGTCCTTGTCATCAGTCTTCCCCTGGTCTAGGAGCTTTTTCAGCGCAGAGATATCAGGTCCAAAGGACGCGTGCTTCTGGCTCTTCTTGCTTGGTGGTAATGAGGTCCCCCTGTCTGTTTGCTTGATTCTGTCTTTCATATCTTAAAAGAGATTGACTAAAGACACAACCTAATTTTGTAGATTGAGTCCTGCCTCATTAAGACAATTACCTCTAATCCTGCCTTAATAACATCATAGAGGTAGGATTTACAACACATAGGAAAATCACATCAGGTGACAAAATGATGGACAATCACACAATACTGGGAATCGTGGCCTAACCAAGTTGACACATATTTTTGGGGGACACAATTCAATCTATGACACCAGAAATGGCAAATTGAAGAGGAATGGTGTTGCATTCATCATCAAAAAAAACATTTCAAAATCTATCCTGAAGTACAATGCTGTCAGTGATAGTATAATATCAATATGCTTACAAGGAAGACCACTTAATATTTCTATTCAAATTTATGCATCAACCACTAAGGCCAAAGATGAAGAAACTGAAGATTTTTACCAACTCCTGCAGTCTGAAATTGATCGAACATGCAATCAGGATGCATTGATAATCACTGGTGATTAGAATGGGAAAGTTGGAAAAAAAAAGAAAGATGAGTAGTTGGAAAATATTGCCTTGGTGATAGAAGGGATGCCGGAGACCGCATGATAGAATTTTGCAAGACCAACGACTTCTTCATTGCAAATGCCTTTTTTCACCAACATAAACAGCAACTGTACACATGGACCTCGCCAGACGGAATGAACAGGATTCAGATTGACTATCTCTGTGGAAAGATATGATGGAAAAGCTCAAAATCCTCAGTCAGAACAAGGCCAGGGGCCAACTGTGGAACAGACCATCAATTGCTCGTATGCAAGTTCAAGTCGAAGCTGAAGAAAATTGGAACAAGTCCATGACAGCCAAAGTACGACCTTGAGTATATCCCACCTGAATGTAGAGACCATCTCAAGAACAGATTTGACACATTGAACGCTAATGACCAAAGACCAGACGAGTTATGGAATGATATCAAGGATCTCATACATGAAGAAAGCAAGAGGATATTAAAAAGACAGAAAGAGAGACCAAAATGGATGTCAGAAGAGTCTCTGAAACTTTCTCTTGAAGGTTGAGTAGCTAAAGCGAATAGAAGAAATGATGAAATAAAAGAGCTGAACAGAAGATTTCAAAAGGTGGCTCGAGAAGACAGACTGAAGTATTCTAATGACATGTGCAAAGACCTGGAGTTAGAAAACCAAAAGCGAAGAACATGCTCAGCATTTCTCAAGCTGAAAGAACTGAAGAAAAATTTAAAGCCTCGAGTTGCAATATTGAAGGATTCTATGGGCAAAATACTGAATGATGCAGGAAGCATTCAAACAAAGATGGGAGGAATTCACAGAGTCACTGTACCAAAAAGTATTTGTTGACGTTCAGTCATTTTAGGAGGTAGCATGTGATCAACAACTGATGGTACCGAAAAAAGAAGTTCAAGCTGCACGGCAGACATTTGTGAAAAACAAGGCTCCAGGAACTGACAGAATACCAACAGAGACGTTTCAACAAATGGATGTAGCACTGGAGGGGCTCACTCATCTATGCCAAGAAATTTGGAAGACAACTGCCTGGCCAACTGTCTGGAAGAGATCCATATTTATGCCTATTCCAAAGAAATGTGATCCAACAGAATGTGGAAATTATCGAACAACATCATTAATATCACAAGAAAGTCAAATTTTGCTGAAGATCATTCAAAAGCTGTTGCAGCAGTAAGTTGACAGGGAATGTCCAGAAGGTCAACCGGATGCAGAAGAGGATGAGGAATGAGGGATATCACGGCTGATGTCAGACGGATCCTGGCTGAAAGCAAACAATACCGGAAAGATGTTTACCTGTGATTTATTAACTATGCGTAGGATTTGACTGTGTGGATCATAACAAATTATGGATAACATTTCGAAGAATGGGAATTCCAGAACACTTAATTGTGCTCATGAGGAACCTGAACTTAGACCAAGAGGCAATCATTTGGACAGAACAAGGGGATACTGCATGGTTCAAAGTCAGGAAAGATGTGGGTCAAGATTGTATCCTTTCACCATACTTATTCAATATATATGCTGAGCAAATAATCTGAGAAGATGGATTATATGAAGAACACAGCATCAGGATTGGAGGAAGACTCACGAACAACCTGTATTATGCAGATGACACAACTTTGCTTACTGAAAGTGAAACGGACTTGAAGCACTTACTGATGAAGATCAAAGACCACAGCTTTCAGTATGGATTACACCTCAACATAAAGAAAGCAAAAATCCTCACAACTGGACCAATAAGCAACATCATGATAAACAGAGAAAAGATTGAAGTTGTCAAGGATTTCATTTTACTTGGATCCACAATCAATGCCCATGGAAGCAGCAGTCAAGAAATCAAACCATGTATTGCATTGGGCAAATCTGCTGCGAAAGATCTCTTTAAAGTGTTAAAAAGCAAAGATGTCACTTTAAGGGCTAAGGTAGGCCTGGCCAAAGCTGTGGTGTTTTCAATCACCTTATATGCATGTAAAAGCTGGACAATGAATAAGGAAGAATGAAGAAGAATTGATGACTTTGAATTATGGTATTGGTGAAGAATACTGAATATACCATGGACTATGAAAAGAATGAACAGATCTGCCTTGAAAGAAGTACAACCAGAATGCTCCTTAGAAGCAAGGATGGTGATACTACATCTCACATACTTTGGATCTGTTATCAGGAGGGGTCAGTCCCTGGAGAAGGACATCATGCTTGGTAAAGTAGAGGGTCAATGAAAGAGAGGAAGACCCTCAATGAGATGGATTGACACAGTGCTTTCAACAATGGGCTCAAGCATAGCAACTGTTAGGAGGATGGCGCAGGTCTGGATAGTGTTTCATTCTGTTGTACATAGGGTCGCTATGAGTCAGAACCAACTCCATGGCACCTAACAATGACAACAACAGTGATTCTTCAACCCTCTGAAATC
Source organism: Trichechus manatus latirostris (assembly GCF_000243295.1). Classification (NCBI taxonomy): domain Eukaryota; kingdom Metazoa; phylum Chordata; class Mammalia; order Sirenia; family Trichechidae; genus Trichechus; species Trichechus manatus. Next base: position 9,860,542 of record NW_004444025.1, read on the forward strand.
CAGCTGCCAAAAATGGCGCTCTACTGAAACTACTATGGCCGAAATTACTGAGGACCTCCTAATCTTATGTTCTCTTCTCAGACCTGTGTGTCACTTCTGAAATTATTGGCTCTTCCAATAGGAAACCTTTGGTGTCAGGAATGTCACTGCTTCTGTTTCCAACTGTGGCTGCTATCACTTATCATTGTTCACTGGCTCCTCTTCTCCACTTATCCCTGCATCCTAGTCCCCAGACCTCCATCTTCACTCTCACTTTCATCTTACTCTTAACACCCTTCAACTAATTCATCTGAGCCCTCAGGCTTCCACTACCAGAGACATCCTGATGGTTTCTGCTTCCACTTCTGAGTCCAGACCCACCTGCTGTTGGACTTACCTTCCATACTTGGTGGGCTCACAGGCATCTCAAAATCAGTGTGTCTGAATTCCTTGGCTTATTTCCCTGGACTTAATGATCTGCATGTGTATTCTTTCCTGGTTAATGAACCCTGCTCTCAAACACTGAGGCCAAAAAGCTGAGAGCCATGGTGGACTGTTCCTTCCACCTCATCCCTCACCTTCAGCCTTTGCAGTAGCTCATTACTGGAACCCCAACAGGCACTTTCCCCTCTGTCCCTTCAGCTGCTGCTTTAACCAGGTCTCTTCTGTTTTCTAGTGTGGATGTTACTCCTGGCTCACTCACCTGGACAACTCATTCTCCACATACTGCTACAGAGTGAGCATTCAAAATACAAGTATGTTAATTCCTTACTTAATATCCTTAACCATCTTACCCTTTTGTTCTGGATAAAATTGAAATTCTGTAGCAAAGCATTTTATGTAATCTGGTACTTTCTTTTTAAGATCATCTGTTATCTATATTAGTAATAATATTAATAACGTTATATTATTAACATTTTCTTTCTTGCAACCTTTCTATGATATAAGTCCTATTATTACCTCCATTTTAGATGTGGGGCAAGAGGTTAAGAAACTTATGGTGGTCATCCATCTCTCTGGCTAAGTCAGCTATTTTCAAGTTTATGAATTGTTCATACCTTTGCCTTCAAACATGCTGTTCCCTTGCCCAGAATGTCCTTAACACTCTACGTTTCACTAGGAAACATATATTTACGATTAACAACCAGTTTCTACTACCTCCTCCCCTGGGAGGTCTGTCTGAACATACCTTGGCCGGTATGACCACGCCCTACTTTGAACCACAAATGTGGTATCAGTAGCGCTCCGCCATGAACTTGGGCATGATGTTGATTTAAGGCTGAATTCGAACTCCGCCATGTAAAAGCTGTGAGACGTTAGACAGTTTATTTCACCTCTCTAATCCTCTGACTTCTCAATTGTGACACGGTGATAAGAGCACTTATTGCATGTTTCTTGGGAGGGTGAAATGCAGGTCACATGTATAACAAGGCCCTTAGTACAGTACTTGTCTGTAGCAAACAGTGAATTCTGGCTGATCATTGCCGCCATAGTGTACCTCAGCATATCATTGCTGTAAATGACCTATCCCTCCACCAAATCCACTTTATGATTACCCAGGAGGAAACCGTATCACCTGTGTATTTGTTGAAACATTTACATTTTATATTACAGATTATTTAATTTTGCATCACTTATACGTATTATAAATTATTTAATTGACCATGTTTCCCTCTTTGCTTTGGCTGCCAAAGGTCTTGGAATTAAATGGATAATCCCATGTAACTACCATATTTTTGCACAAATAATGTGCTCGTTAAATGTTTTTATGCTAACCACATCCCTCTCCCGCAGTATTTTCGTAAGTGCGCCATGCTAAGTTTTTTTGCACGTTGCTGTAAAAAATTAGCATAGCATGCTTGAGGGAGAGGGTGCGGTTGGCAAAAACGTACAACGTGCACTATTTGCATAAAAATAATGCGCTGTATAGGACCCACAGTGCGATCTTCCTTAATTTGCCTTATGATTTTACTTCATTCACTTTCTTTTACTTCACCCCCTGAACAATTCACTTCACTTCTTTGTGTGTATATTCATAGGCAGGCTCAAATCCTTTGTGCATTGTGATGGAGTGTTAATAATTTTTGAAGAGTATGACAAGAGAAGGCTGAGCTAGGCAAAGAAAAGACTTTATAGACTGACTGACGTTTGAATGCCTAATCTGTCAAATCACGGTAATGGGAGGAAAATAATGCCAGTTCTTCAACAGCAGCTCTGAAAATCTGTACTCGTTCACATGGATAAAATTCTTTGGTTTATTGAAAGAAGGCAGCTGAAAGAAACCGAGGTATGTTCTAGTAAATGTGAGACAGAGAAATGCTCTCAGCCATTAAGACATATGCAGAAACTACGTTTATAGCCCAGATTTATGTTTTCCAACCTACGAGGATCATGGCATGACACATGACTGCCTTCTACGTAGTCAACCTCAGAACAAAAACGTAAGGGGCAGGAAGTCTTATTTGGCATACATATTTGAAAATCTAACTTGAAACCCAGATAAACAGTGTTGGGGCACTGAACAAGTATTACTTCAGATTACTATACAAGTTAACTGGAGCCTGTGAAGTGTATTGCCCAGATTAGATTTTAAAATGAAGTCTTGACATCCTTGAACCTCAGTTAGAATCCTAACATAACTCTGTTTTCTTGTTAATAGTGAGCTGGCAAAAAGAAGAATAAAATTATCCTACCATCCTTTTCTTATATGCCCCTGAGTGGCGCACACGGGTTGAGCTCGATTGCTAACCTAAAGGTTGGCAGTTCGAATCTACCCACAATACTTTGGAAGATAGGCCTGGCAATCTGCTTCTGCTAAGATTATAGACAAGAAAACTTTATGGAGCAGTTCTACTCTGTAACACATAGGGTTGCCATGAGTCAGAATCGACTCGATGGTAACTAACAACACTCTTTTTTTGGGGACTTTTTTAAAACCCAACACTCAGCCGCCCAGATGTGGGGAGACACATTTTTTCCCAGGATGTCAGTCTCTGAATTCAAGAGTGATGCCCTCTTGAGCTCTCAGTGAACTGCAGACTGACCCCACGGACGTGGAGCCTCTCAAAACTGGGCTTTGACTCTTACACAGGGAAAACGAGTAGGAGATATTAACCCCAGAAAGTACTTTGTGTTTCAAGCGATTTAATTTTACAAACTACGAGGATGCTGTTGATTACAATCAATTTACAAAGAAATTAGTCAAAATATGCCAACATTGTTACTACAGCTTAAAAAATGTAAGTGTCTGCAGTAAGCAGCCTCACGGTTCCCGGGAAGGCAGAGGAAGCGCATCAGTGTGGTAGGGTTATTTTACCTTCAATGCTTTAATATACACATTGTCCCTCAAGTCAAATGCACTCGCTCTAATGACACGGTATCTTATAAAACAGTAATAGCTCTGTGCATATAGGGGACTATTTGACCCTGTGTGTTGTAAGAGATGATTGTGATTTAAGGTTTGCAACATTGGACACGGTTTTCTCCAGGGCAGAAAACAGTGAAGTGTGTTGCCTTGACAACACAGGTGAGTTGCTTCTAGAAATCCACAGCAGTGCAGGACCTTCTAGTACGTCAAGACTGCAAGCTATCCTCCAAATTAGGTTAAAAGAAAACTAATCCTACTGCAAGCATTGTTACCTGACCTATGAAATATTAGCTCTTACTTTTTATCACGTACCTTGTTGGAAAATAGATGAGAAATGTAGGTGGACAAGACTATCGGAAAAGCAGGAAGAAAACAGCCTGTGCAAGGGTTGTGCTCAGGAGCCTGCTTCCCTCTCCTCTAAACCACCTCATCCCCAACACGAGTTTAGGAGCTCCTGCATAGTTTTCGGAAGTCAGTTCTGCTAAGAAAAATGTATCTTTCCCTGACAGTATGGATTTCCCCAGTAATCTCCTGCAACACTTCTCTGTGGGGACTATCACTTGTCAGCATTGCATTTTCTTAAATAATGAGCGTAAATAAGGATTACCACAACAAAGCTAGATATTGATTGAATAGAAAACAAAACTTGTTAACATATGTGCCCACTAATCTGATTATGTTGGCAGGGCTGAGGAGAGATGAATCTGTAAAACATCAGGCCTCCAAGACAAAGCCTGTTACTGAAAATTCACATTATTGAGCAAGCTTGTTTCTTGTCTCCAGCAAGCACTCATTTGCGGCACTGTCCCAGGCACACAGTTTTGATACCTGGCTTCTAAATATCACAATAAAGGAATCTGCAATGAGAGCTTGGGTTTTTCTTTCATACCAAAAAACAAAACAAAACAAAAAAAACTCATTGCCATTGAGTCCATTCTGACTCATGGCGACCTTGTTGGACAGAGTAGAACTGTCCCAACATAGGGTTTCCAAACAGCGGCCGGTGGATTTGAACTGCCAACCTTTTGGTGAGCAGCCGAGCTCTTAAGCACTGCGCCACCTTTCATAGAGGATGTATTTTAAAAGGTAAACAGAGCTGAGCTCTTCTGTGGCTTAAGCAGCCAAACGAGTTTCTCTTCTACACAATCTCATGCTGTGACTCATCTGACGTCAGAGATGGGCCCTGTGAAGGAGACATATTGTGTGCCTGCGCTGTCCTGCACTTTTGTATTTCCTGCCTTTAAGACTCTAGAAGTGAATTGAGAACACAGGGACACATATTGGAGCCAAGGACCAGCCTCTGTCATAACAAAGTGGAGAAGCAGAAGTCCAGGCTCCTGCAGGCTCAGAGCATAAACGGGCAGACAATGCGCAGGGCCAAGGTCACCTAACAGAGCGTGCCATTGAGTATGAAGGCTAAGAACAAAGGGAGTGTTGGTTCCACCTGGTTTTCTTTTCTTTCTTCTGGGTGATAAGATGTCTAATAGATGGGCCTACCAACTGCATTAAAATGGCGGCATTATTCACTTAGCTTCATGTATGGCAGAGGTGTAAACCATCACTCTGAGCCTGGGAGGAATTTAAAGTGTGCCAATGGATGACTGGAAACATTATTTTTTAGAAGTATCTTTAGAAGTGACAAGTGGACACACACAGCATTAACAATGACTGACTATACAAGCCAAAAAAAAAAAAAAAACACCCATTTGCCTTTGAGTCAACTTATGCCTATCCCATGTATTTCAAAGTAGAACTATTAGGACTTTCAATGGCTGTGACCTCTCAGAAGTAGGTCACCAGGCCTTTATTCTTAGGAGCCTCTGGATGGATTCAAACTGCTAACCTTTTGGTTAGTAGCTGCGTGTTCAACTATTTGCACCACCTAGAGACTCCTATAACGTGAAAAAAAAAAAAAAAAAAAAACTAGACTAATCATTTGGGGAAGTATGGCAAAGAATCATGTACAGCTTCTGATTCAATCCTAAAAATGAAAATTTCTCATTCAATCAAGGGTGAGACTATAGAAAATCCAAGCTTATATAAAGCTATATTTGCGCTTTTAGCTATAGGTCCCTTGACCTCGTAAGGTGACAGGGTTATCAACATGCCTTCCATGCAAACACTCCTGTTGGCCACAGGCAACAGGAATTTGATCCAAGGAAACAGAACTCATCTTTACCCCAATGATTTCATCTACTTAGGGTGACTGCCCTCAGGTCTGTCTCACACGGGAGCTCCTTGGGTGAAATACCTGAGCCTATCTGTGGTCACATTGAAGGAAACCAGTCTTGTTCCAGAGAAAAAAGTAGGTCTATCTGAATAAAAGATATGGCTGGTGAAAAGCAAAGAACATGATACAGAGGGAAATCATGTATTCTGGTCCTCATCTTACCAAAATGTGTAGCGTTGAGCAAGACATTAAATAATCTGTGGGTCTCAGGTTTTCCCCCTTTGTAATAAAAGGAAGTTGGATTTACTGATTTCACTCAATCGCTTTTTTTTTCTTCTTCTTCTTATTAAACCAGTGACAGACCACAGCACCCAAGATGTCAGGATGGCTGCAGATTCTTTAACAGAAATGGCTGCTTTACCAACCAGATTGTAACCTTGCCGAGGCCAGTGCCTGGGTCTTATTCAATCTTTTGTTTTGCTAGATGTTCAGACTTTCCAGTTTCAGGGGCTATCAAGGGCCAAAGGGGAATGGTAGGCAGGAAAGATTCTGCGTTTGGTTCCCCTTTCTTTACTTTTCTCCCCAGTCCAACCAGAATATTTCAGTCTTTACCTTATTTATTTTTACATATAAAAAATAAACCTTTACTTCAGAATAATTTTAGAATTAAAGAAAAATTCCAAAGATAACAATGGTCGCACACACCCCTTCACTCAGTCCCCCCAATGCTGACACCAGGTGCTGCCGTGGTGCGTTTGTCAAGGACAGGAAACCAACATGAGCACCATATTGCCATGGATTGAATTGTGTCCCCCTAAAATATCTGTCAACTTGGCTGGGTCATGATTACCAATATTGTGTAATTGTGTACCATTTTGTAATCTGATGTGATTTCCTTATGTGTTATAAATTCAGTCTCTATGATGTAATAAGTTGGATTAGCAGCAGTTATACTGATGGGGTCTACAAGATTGGATAGTGTCTTAAGCCAATCTCTTTTGATATATAAAAGAGCAAAGCGAGCAGAGACACATGGGGACCTCACACCACCAAGAAAGCAGTGCTGGTAGCGGAGCATGTCTTTTGGCCCTGAGGTTCCTGCGCTGAGATGCTCCCAGACCAAGGGAAGACTGATGCATCACAAGGACCTTCCTCCAGGGCTGACAGAGAGAGAAAGCTTCCCCTGGAGCTAATGCCTTGAATTTGGACTTGTAGCCTACTAGACAGTGAGAGAATAAACTTCTCTTTGTTAAAGCCATCCACTTGTGGTATTTCTGTTATAGCAGCACTAGACAACTAAGACCCTTATTATTAATTAAACGTCACACTTTATTAGGAGTACACTGGTTTTTCCACTAATATCCTTTTAAATTTTAGCTAGATCCTGTTCCCTCAAGGAAGTTCTGAGCCGGAAGCCCATTTATCTTTCAATGAGCTTAGAAATTATGGGAGAGATGTAAAAGACAATCTAGCTTCAAATGGAGACTTTCTTTCTGATGTCATCAAAGATGAGTAAGGACCACTTTTCTCCCTGCGTGATTCAGTGATGCTGAAAATGTGGTCCAGCCCTGGCCCTGCAGGGAGCTTGTTGGAAATGAGAGTATCATGCCCCACCTCAGGCCTATCAAACCCAAACCCTCATGTTAACACAGTCTCCTGGTGATCCCTACACAGATCAACGTTGTTTTCTAAGTAATTTTATGTACGAATCCATATACAATAGAGTTTTTTTCTTTTTTGCTGTTTTTAAGTATTACATGAAAGTTATTATCTGCAACTTACTTTTCACTCAATATTAATGTTTTGAGATTTCTTCTCATTGTACCTGCAGACAAGGTTCGTTCTGGCAGCAGGTAAGAATTCACTGTATGACGATCTCCTGCTCCCCTCCACTGTACCTTTCTTTGTTGTTAGCCAGAGACCATCACTTTCCAATATGTTAGATAATACTTCTGAGAGTCAACTCCATGTTCTTGTATGGTGTGTTTCTACTGCTGTCCACAATTCCTTGATATTACAGGTCATTTATTGATCTTATTATTATCAATGATGACTTAATGCTTAGCCACACTCCATCTAATTCACACGTCCCACAACCTCCCAATATAAGTGGTTATTCTGTAAATACATAAAACAATATTAATCAAGGAAATGAAGTGTTACTCCAGAACACTGGTTTTCAAAGTGTCGCCTGGAGACTCTCAGGGCCCCTGAGACCATTTCATGGGATCAGTGTGGTTAAAATTCTTCAGTAATAATTCTAAAAGGTTTTTGTATGGTAGGATGTCCCAGAAGCTACATGATGTACGGTACTATAACAGACTGAATGCAGAACCAGATGTGAGATTTCAACTTTCTTCTGTTAAGGCAGACATGGGTGTCATGAGACTGGGAATTCCATGATGAATGTAAACAGTGGCGCCAACTGCTCGAAGTTGCTGGTTACCAGAAGGACTCCAAGGACAAGTGTCTGCAGCAGTTGGGGCACGGAGGCCTCCTTCTTCTTCCCTGCGGCAGGCTGGTTTGGTGCTCCTGGTGACAACCGTTGCTAAGTTTCTCACTCCTGCTTCTCGCGTTTGATGAGCTGGTTCATCCAGGTTGAGGGTTAAAGTCTGCACCCAGTCTGAGCACGTGGTCTTGCTGTACACGTCTTCCAACACTCTAAGCTGTTCTGGAGTGAAGACTGGGGGCTCCAAAGAGCACGCCATAGTTTTGCTAATGGGAGATTCTTTGTGGGTGCTATAGTTGAAGGCCACTCCTGCTCAGTTCTGTGGTGCCTCAGTTTACTCTCTGTCCTTTTACCTATTTTCTATTTTGGACTTCCAAACAAAATAGCATTTCAAAAAAGGGAGAGGCTCTACGGCTTAAAAAAACTTTGGAAAGCTGTTGTCATTTCAAAAGACACTTCTAACTTGAAAATTCGAGCACCATAAAAACTCCCCGGAAGTGTAAATTAAAGCCATTTAAAATATAAATGTGGTGTTGTGGTTAGTTGCCGTTGAGTCAGGCCCACCTAATGGCCGCCCCACGTACAACAGAATGAAGCGTTGCCCAGTCATGCAGCGTCCTTATAATCACTGGTATGTTGGAATCCATTGTTGCAGCTACTGTGCACTCTGGGTGCCCTCCACTTTAGGGGGCTCATCTTCCAGCATATATTGGACAACGGTCTGTTGTGATTTATAGGACTTTCATTGGCTACTTTTTGGAAGTAGATCGCCAGACCTTTCTTCCTAGTCTGTCTTAGTTTGGAAGCTCTGTTGAAACCTGTCCACCATGGGTGACCGTGCTGGTATTTGAATACTGGTGGCCCAGCTTCCAGCGTCACGGCAACTCACAAGGCCCCACAGTACAGTGAACTGACAGACAGGTGGTAGCTACAAAAAACAAACGAAAAAACCAAACCCTTTGTCGTCGAGTCGATTCCGACACATAGCGACTCCATAGGACAGAGTTGAACGGCCCCATAGGGTTTCCAAGGAGCAGCTGGTGGATTCAAACTGCCGACCTTTTGGTGAGCGGCCGAGCTCTTAACCACTGCGCCACCAGGGCTGGTGGTTCCACGTAGTAGTTAATGCTTATTCCCGCCATGTTCCAGGTGTAATGCTAAGTGCTTCACGTGAGGATCTTAGTCAGCCCTCCCAACCACCACATGAGGGGCTGCATCCTTTTATTATCTCCATTTTACACATTAGGAAATACAAGCACAGAGAAATTAAGTAACTTGCCCAAGGTCATAGAGCTGTGAGGGCTGCTCTGAAGGACCCAGACTCTGGCGGGCGGATTCTAGACTTCTGGCTCTAAATCATGACCCTAGTCACACAGAGCAAATCAGAACAACTGGAGGTTGTATGATGAGTCTTTAAAAAGTATTTCAGTGAATCCATAAGAACACTTTATTACTATATCAGGTGTTCCTATGCAAATGACTGTCTGGTACACTTAGAACAATCTTTTAGATAGCAAACACAAAATAAATTTTGTTCAAATCTGCCAGACAAGGCTAATTATTTTCTTAGCATTTTTTTTTTTTTTATGAATGTGGAAAAGGTTTCTGTATGTTAAGCATTTTCCTGTCTTAATCTTCCTTACTTTATTAATTTGCTTAGTATATTCCTTATGGATAACCTAGGTTGCAAATAAACCAGCATAACCCTTATCTGAATGACCATATATTCTGAATTACTGGACTACAGGTTAATCAATGCATGTACTCAATGTATGACTGAATGTATGTACCCCTACAGTGGTAAAGAGCTTGGCTGCTAACCAAGAGGTCGGCAGTTCGAATCCACCAGGCGCTCCTTGGAAACCCTATGGGGCAATTCTACTCTGTCCTTTAGGGTCACTATGAGTCACAATCGACTTGACAGCAATGGGCTTGGTCTGGTTTTGGTACCCCTACAATAATCTAACACTCTAGAAATAGTCAACTCTTTGAAAATTAAGCCTTATAATGGTTTCAGTGCTAAGTATTGATTTAGTAAGAACAGCCAAGGGAACTTGTTATGGCGTTGACAGTGGAGAGTTGAAGAGACAATATTGCCCCATTATAGAACTTCACAGTTTACAAAGTACTTTTACTTCCACAATTTTATTTCTCAGTACAGTACCCAAAAGTTAGCAAAGTAGATGTTATGGCCACACCTCATCTCCCAGCCCCTTTTTTAACAGATAAGAAAGTCATCTCAGGTCACAGGACTCACCTGAAGCAACAGAACAAGTGTGCTGGGAGTTTGAACCTGTTCTGTCTGGACCCCGAGCCTGGGTTCGTTCTCCTGCATTATACGGGACCCCCAAGGCAAATAGTTCAGAGGTGTAGGGGCATTTCTACCCTGCAAAGATATAAAATCTTGGCCTATGGGCCTAATCTAGACCTCAAACATGTTTTGCTGGAATAGTTTTCAAATTTGAACTAGCTACTATTGTTAAAAAAATCGGGAGATATTAAACTTAGAATTTTGTCTTCACTTGAAAAATTAGTTGATTTGGCAATAATCAAATAGAGCTGAGTAGTTACTATTTCCTGTAGACCAGGCATGTCTATTTCAGAGTGCCATCGTCCCCACCGCTCCTTATTATTCTCCACTACTGTGTTATTTGCTACTTATCATCATAGAGCCAAACTATTTCACTCATTTATAAGACCTGTCTAGCTCCTAATATCAAAGTCAACTGTCTGTGGGATCGTCCAGCTGTCTGCAGACGCTGTTAGTAATCTCCCTCAGCCAGCTTGGGGGAACAGGCTTATTTTTGTGCATCTTCCTAGCCCTGGTTCCCTACACTCATTCATCTTTTTCACCTTCATTTTCTATATTAAATTGTTCTTCTAATGGAACAGAGAGACAGCCATGAAATAATTTCTTCACCTAAAATTGGTATAAATTTCCCTTAAGTTATAATCCAATAGTTGAAGTTCTATTAACCCTGTCTGGAGTTACTAGGAATTATTCTCTGTACTTTTTTCAAGTCTATTCCAAAATATTGCAACTTACTTATCATTTTCAAACAGCCTACCTCCACCCCAGTTCCTGGATGGTGCAAACGGTTAATGCGCTCGGCTGTAAACTGAAAGGTTGGCAGTTCAAGTCCATCCAGGGGGGCCTCAGAAGAAAGGTCTGGCAATCTAGTTCTGAAAACTCAGCCATAGAAAATCTTATGGAGCACAGTTCTACTAAGACACACCTGGGGTCACCATGAGTTGGAATGGACTCGTCAGCCAGTGATTTTGGTTACCCCCGACACTACTGGACTGGAGTGTAAATTCTCTGAGGTCAGAGGACACTGTCTTGCTCACCATCATAACCTCAGTGTCTGGACCGTGTCTGCACATAGTAGGTGCTCAGTGAATATCTGATGACTGGTGAATAAAATGGGAGGAGTGAGTCATGAACTAGGTGTTACAGGAACTCACACAGCGTGATCCGACAGACACGTTTGGTTTCGTATTTTAATAGCGTCCACTAGAAGGAAATGGTTATTTTCTAAACTAAGAGAGGGATCTAGCTCCAAAACTTGTTAATTAATTTTTTTTTTGGGATAAAAATAGTCATCAGAAATCAACCTTTGCATTAAACAGCTCTAAATAGTATCTTCTACAATGGACTGTATAATGAAGAGCAGAATTACAGAAACCCAAGCCTTCAGGAAAACAGAATCTCTTCCTTAGACTTAACTGGTTTGATTACACTGCAGTCCTCCCCTAGCTGTCTTCACCGTGCCAAGCAGAAAATTGAGGGCTTTAGCCCATCTTGCCTCTCAGGGTCACAGGCTCTCCTGGATGCCTCAGGGCAGCAGAAGAGCTTTGCTGTCGAGAATCTCTTGAATTTACTTACCTGCTTACAACTTATTAGAAAAACAAAGAGTGGCCTGGACACTTAGACCTAGCTTCAGCCACCTTTCAGGAGGCCTCAGTAGTCAACTGCCCGCAAACTTTGCCTTTCCTCCTTGGCTTCCTTCCTCTTCTTTCTCATGCATCTCCCGTTCTTCTCTCCTTTCCGCCTGCCTTCCTTTCATCCTAACTTTTGTTATTTATTTTCCTTTTTAAATATAGAGAGGGCACTTCTCACTTCACTCCCCGTGGTTGGTCGGAAGGGCAACGAGAAAGGTGAAGGAAACACCAGGGCGGTGCGTCTTCGGTACCGACCTGGGTCCCTCCTAACAGCACCTTGTTCCGACAGCCCGAGCTACTGTAGACGGGGCTGGTTCTCTCTATGCCTGTTTTACTTGGTCTTTCGAATTTGAGAATGTATTTGAACGTCAGGATTCGTCTTTTTTTTTTTTTTCAAAGTGACAATTATATAGTGAATTCCTCACTTTGCTTTCCAAAAAGTCACAGCATTTTAAATGTGAAGAAATTTTAAAGATAAGCTTTACCCAGTCTCCTTATTTAACAGATGAAGACACCAAGGCGAGACCCAGAGGGATTAACTGTTAGAACCAGAATCTTCTGACTCCCAATCCACTACTCTCTCCATTGCTGTTTGAATGGATTATTTGCTCTTTTTATTTAATTACTTTTCTTATATTTTAAGTAAAAGAAGGTTTTAAAATAGTTATCATTCTCCGCGCATAGCGTTCTCTGTGCTAAGGGAGGAGAGCTGCCAGCCCCCTGGCGAGATGGCCTCGCAGAAGAAGGGCTGGCCTCCTCTGGGCAAAGCTTCATGTGTCCATGTGAAGAGACTCCCCTTAGAGCACAGAGCTGACCTCTTTCTGCTCATCCTTTCCTCCTCCATCAGGGGAAAGGGAAGAAGCGCTGGGCAGGGACTGCTCAGCCTCTCTCTGACCCACCTGCAACTCCGCCCTCCTTCCCCACTCATTTCCTAACTCCCTGCTGCGAATTCCACACAGCCAGCTCTGCCCTGCCTGTGGCTGGGTGGGGGAGCTGGCCTAAGTGGAGGTGAAACATTCATATGCAAGATGGCAGCATTGATATAATCAGGCTGTAAGTGGGACATCCACTTAGGAAACCAGAGAAAAGGAGCTACCTGATGGTACCAGTCAGTGAAAAATAGGAAATGGGAGGGAAGCTAGCTTCTGAAAGATTAGTTCTCTTTTCAAGGGAAATCTTCCAGCCAGCTAACTTAGTATAATGTGATAATATCACAAGAGCAGGTTAATGCACATGCAGTGTGGTTAGACACCTTCCGGCCAGATAGAGAAGGAAATTTGCTCTAAAATGATTTGCTTTTAAAAGAGCCATGCTGATTTCCAGTGACTTACATACTTATATGCACTTAGAGGTGCCCTCGTGGTGCAGTGGTTAAAGCACTTGCTGCTAACCGAAAGGTCAGTGGTTCAAACCCATCAGCAGCTCCACAGGAGAAAGATGTGGCAGTCTGCTTCTGTAGGGATTTACAGCCTTGGAAACTCAGTGAGGCAGTTCTCTTCCGGCCTATAGGGTCGCTGTGGATCGGAATCCACTCGACGGCAGTGAGTTTGTCATTGTTGTTTTTGGTATATGCCCTTATGGTTCAAAAAATTAAACCAAAATTAAGGGGGAAGTTTAGCTTATAGTTGATGCAAGATTTGAGCAGTTGGAATAATGGAAAAGGGAAAATGTCCTAGCTGAGAGAGAAAAACCTTTAACTAGAGGAACATTTAAATATGAAAGTAATTTAAAACTCAATCATAACATGATGCTGTGGGGAAATCTTTATTTGTAACTATTCTGTGTGTGTGTGTGCTTCTGCACACTAATCTGATGCATTTGGGCTTCGCACGTGTAGATCACAGCAGTGATTCAACCATTTTAACCACAGGTCATGTTTCAAACATTAGAATACACAGTGTGCAGAGTTCCATTTTGATTGGCCCTAGACCTAGTTAAAACAAAAATGGATTTTCTCAAGGGTGAAACTGTATTCTGTTAAAGACTTCAAGAGCAAATCTAATGTACGTTAAGTATTTCCTTTCATATCTAGAATAATAACACAAGGTGACATTCTTACCAAGCACGTGAGGTTATGCTCTTGAAGCAACAATTTTCAAAGAGAGAAACAGAGAGAAAGCAGAGTGTAATTGGATCTACGAATAAGGAAGGACTAAAGAGAAATGTTCCACCTAATACTTGCTGCCAACACTGATTATTCAGAGGTTGTTTGTTTAAGGCTCCTTTTCAGCACCCTCTATTAAATCCTGTTCCGTATTCCCAGTTCTCTCTCTCTCCACTGCCCCGGATAAGTCACTTTTTCTTGATTAGCCTAGGTTATGAGAAGCACAGAAAACAGAATAAAAAAGAGTGATTCTGCTGTGTGTTGATATATATATGCACATATATGTGTGTATATTTAAAAGTGTCTTTACACGTGGAGGGTCTCACAACTAAATGCTAAACACATGATGGAGGTCAGCTCTCTTTGGATTACCTATACCATTCCTTCTGGAGTTGTAGGAAATTATTAGTTCCCCATACCACCACTCACCTATTACCACACCTTTCAAATTTATTAGAAAATATTGCAAGTAATTCATCTTTTTCCATCCTCCTCCAGTGGACTCTAAGCCTCTCTGAGCAGGCATTTTTTTCTATCTGTCCGTGACTGGAACTTAGTAGATGTTTAGTACAGTATGTTGAATGAATGAATGAATGAATAGGAGGTCATCGATGCTCTCTCAGCACGACTCAGAACATAGGTTCTGCTGGTTGGGCTCCCACCCACCCAGTGGGAGGGCTATGTTCAGGGGAAAAGAGCAAGACCCTCAATGAGATGGACTGACACAGCGGCTGCAACAGTGGGCTCAAACATACCTACTATTGTAAGGGTGCCACAGGATCGGGCAACGTTTTGTTCTGTTATACGTACAGTTTCTACGAGTCAAAGCTGACTCATAGCATCTAACGACAACATGTTTATGGATGAAAGCTTCACAAAAGAATAAGCCCTTCTCTTGCTGCTCAGAGAAGAACATTTCTAGTATCCTGATTTTTTATTTTATTGTGGCAAATACATATGTAAAAAATATTCGGCATTTTAGCATTCTCACTCGTACAATTCAGTGACATTAATTATGTTATCATGTTGTTCAACCATCACCATTATCCATTTTCTAGGACCTAACTTGGACAAGCTATTCTCTAATACTCATCCCAGTTGACTACACGTTTCTTTGAGATTTTAAAAGATTAATTAACCTACTAGAATTTCTGTAAAAGACAAAAGGAAGAAGGTCATCTGCTAAATCCCAAGTATCTGCTAGAACAAATTATGAGACGCTGGTATCTTGCGTTTTGCGTTTACCTGACACAGAGTGCATTGGTACTATTTTACCTGCTGGCACTGGGACACTATTTCAGTTGAAACGTCAGCTGTCGTTCTGAGAGTATAAGTGTATCAAGGACACAAAACAAATTAAAATAAAAATGAAAAAATAAAGAAAAACATTCTGGTGGAAAGGTTAATGCTCCCATCAAGTCAAAATGCTTTTCTTTTAATAATTTCTTTTTTGTTACTTTCTAGTTTATTCATTGTGCCCTCAACCCAGCAGTCAACCAGGTAGCCTGTTAAGCCCTCTTTCTGACTGAACGGATTGGTGAGACAGTAAGGGGAAGAGTGTTTGGCTGTGGACACCACCACCAGACAGTGAGGAAATCTTGTGACTAACTTACCCAGTTTGATTAGAGGGAGTGAGTTTGAAGATCAAATCATTTCCTGCGGGTGTTCTAAATCACACAGATTGTCCTGACAACAACAGCAACAAACCAACCAAACCTGTTGCCTTTGAGCCAATTCTAACTCCCAGTGACTCTATAGGACAGAGTAGAACTGCCCCATAGGGTTTCCAAGGCTGTAATCTTCATGGAAGCGGACTGCCACATCTGTCTCCCGCGTTGCGGCTGGTGGGTTTGAACCACCGACTTTTCAGTGAGCAGCTGAGCCTTAACCACGGCATCACCAGGGCTCCAGGCTGTCCTTAGGGCCCATATAATAAAATAACTGAAACTGAGGGCAAGAAGACGAGAGAAGAAGCATGCTTTAGGAGTTATAGGAGCATGGGTGTTTTTTGCAAGCTGTATAAAGACTTGTCTGGTCTCATGTTAGGGCAGGGATTTTCATTGACTTCAGGCTTATTTCTTTGTGAAGAAATGAAAACGCAATCCCTCTGTCTAGAACTGGGATCTGATTATAGGAGAACCATCTAGACACATCAAAACTTCATTTGATGAGGAATTTCTTATCATGTAATCCCAAGTATTTTGAGTAAAATGAGAATTGGGAAGGGTGTCAGTGAGAACTCTGAGAACCCTGGATGGTATCGCGATTCCCACAGCAGCTAAAACTCCCACCAATGATTAAAAGAATCTTGCAGAAGTTCTTGCAGACTTCAGCCTTTTGTATACCCAGTTCTAAAACTCTTGATTTTCGTTGTTGGTGTTGAAAGCAGAAAAGGAGCAACTATGCAAATGTTGACCAAGGGCTCCTATAGAGGAACGGAGAAGTGACAGCTGATACTCTGAGATCAGGGAGGAAAGCGAAACAACAAAAAGCTGATAGAAGGACTTTCAAAACACATCAGGCTGGGCAATGTCCATGAAGAGAAACAGCCTTATATGTGTTTCAAGCCTGCAAGAGAGTGGAGGTACATATAATAATGTAACTGGATTACTAGGAAAAGATACTGTTTAAAATATCCATGTTTAAGAAGCTAGATTTTAGAAAAAAATAATTTGTTTTAGAAAGATTTATTTGGAAAGATTTCTATCAGAAACGATTTAAATAAAAACTACACTTCGATCCTTAAAGGCAGAGCCCTGAGTTGTTTAGTGGTGATGCAATGAACCTGAGCTTTAGAATCAGTTAGTTTGGAGTCTGGGATTCAGCAAGTTTGATATTAATTCTCATTTTCCTCATCTGTAAAATGCGGTTGATATGCCTACCTAAAATGATACTGTAATGAAGATTAAATTAATGAAGTGATGTATTCTAAGTGGCACACAGTAAATATTCAGTATGTGCTAGTTGTCTTAGTGAAACAACTCATTCCCCATGTTGTTGTGTTGCTAGATGCCATCGAGTCGATTCCGACTAAATTGTGAGCCCGTGTGACAGAAAAGAACTGCTCCATAGGGTTTCCTTGATCAAACTCATTGCTAGCGGGTTGATTCCAGCTTAGAGTGACCCTGTAGGACAGAGTAGCACTGCCCCGTAGGGTTTCCAAGGCTGTAAATCTTTATGGAAGCAGACTGTCACATCCTTCTCTCACATGGCTGCTGGTGGGTTCAAACTACCGACGTTTCGGTTAGCAGCCGAGTGCTTAACCACTGTGCCACCAGGGCTCCTTATGTAAAGGATCCTTCCTGAGTTTATCTTATGTGTGGTTAGGCGACATTGTTCAGTCACGGGGCAAGAAGACCCCCGGTAGGAATCTGACCCCCCACTCTTGCCCTGTACTTTCTCAGGGCTATGAATTGGAAGGCCTGCAGACCAGGAAAAATCTGTGTAACAATCTTAGGGCAGTCAGCTCGGTGTCATGACTCGTGCTGGTCCTTGGCTTTCGTGAGAGATGGCTGCTACCTCACATTAGGAAAGGACAGAATTAGCAGAGTGTTTGTCAACTATAATTCTTGACGTTTTAACAGGCCTTTCAACTAAAGCATCGTAAGACACTATGGTGGAAACGCAGAAATACCAGAACAATTATTCCCTTTTATTTGACACAGCTTATGCTTACTTTCCAATAGTCGGCTGCTTTTGATCTACAAGAAGGACAAGTGCATTTCTATCACTTGTTGTCATTAGTTGCCAAGTAGTCAATTTCAACTTATGTGTGCAGAGCAGAACTTCTCCATAAGGTTTTCAAGCCTGTGACCTTTCAGAAGCAGACCGCTAGACCTGTCTTCTGAGATGTCTCTGGGAGGGTTTGAACCACCAACCTTTTGCTTAGTAGTCAAGTACTTAACCTTTTGTGCCACCCAGGGGCTCCCTGGACCAACCTAATAATAAATGAAAATTAACTGATTATCTGCCTCGCTGTATTTATAGAAAGGAGACAAGGAATAAATTGGATGGATGGAGTTGACTATTCTGTATTATATATTTGTCAAATAGTTTCTATAAAGAAAATCTTATAAAGGTGTATTTTAGGTGAGGACATAAAGTTGTCGGTCATATTGCTGTCCTCGTAGGCTTAGCTTCACATCCAGAAGCTAGTTCCTCCCATTCAGGAGGGATTCAGATCTGAACACCATGCAATTCCAGTTTCCCAACAGGAGATTAGTTCCTATTTTCTAATCAATATTGTGCATTTCCAAATTGCACTGAGTCGTCATTGTGCTTTCTATATTTGTGACTTTTTGACTTTCCTGAGCCCTGAGAATTATTTCTGCCCCTGGGTAACTGGTAGATAACGGGACTTTCACTGACATTGTAAAAGTAGCTGAGCAATGGACTTAGATGGACAGAACTGCTTTTCCTTAAATAAGCCTCTTGATTTTATTTTGACTTTAAAGATTTTATTATAAAACATTAGCATACCTTGAACTTACTAACTGTAGATTTTGCTGTAGTACAAGTAGCAATTAATGAAGTAAGTTTTACTGGTATCTTTAGAGACTAACCATTAAGCCCCAAGGTTTGTCAGACTCTGCAGATTTGTGCCTTTCTACTTTAAGAAGCCATTTTATCCAAACAGAATCTCTCGGCTACGTTGTCTAATGGCACCAATTCGGAATCATCAGCTAAATGAATTGTTTCACGTGGTTGGTCTTTAGACTGTTATCAGTCGTAATGGAATCACTGAGTTGAGAGCAATAAACCGGATGTGCTTCTAACATATTCTGACCAAACGTTATACCTGCCGTTCTTAAAGACTACCACAGAACAAGTGTTGATGAATCTCAGTGCCCTCAAAAGAAATAATCTAGGACACTTTCAAAATGCTTCAGAATCTGAAAAATCATCATAGATACTGCCTTTTAAATACTATTCCAGTGTCCCATGTTTTTAAAAGAGAAACTGGGAATTTGGAATATTTTCCCAAAGTTTTAAAGCCCATAAATCAGAGAGAAATGAGTAAAATGCATGTTTCTCATGTCTAGGACTCATGTATTATGATAAGGGTTAAAAATTTGGATCCCTACACCAAGACCAAGGAGCCCTGGTGACAGTGGTCAAGCGCTTGACTGCTAACCAAGAGGTCGGCATTTGGAATCCACCACCGGCTGCTCCATGGGAGAAAGACATGTCCGTCCTCTTCTGTAAGATTACAGCCTTGGAAATCCTACGAGGCAGTTCTCCTCTGCTCTGCAGGGTTGCTATGAGTCACAACACCACCAGCTCCACAGAGGTACCCAGATGAATGGAGATGGGATGAGGGCTTAGTGTCAGAAAGGGAGAGAGAGGTAGAAATGTGGTGAATTTGAAAGCAAATGGCCTTCTAAAGGGGCCAACCACCACTTAGCTCCACTGATTGTTGTCATACAGGAATGTGGTTCCAGAAAAGCCATATATTGTGATTTTTTCCAGCAAATTCAGATGTGTAGAGTTCTTTGTGAAATAATCAGTTATTTAAATGTTGGTAACTAATTCAAATTTTAAGCCCTGTGGGTCAAAGAAAACATATCTGTGGGGTGTCCGTAAGCAACCTCTGGATTAAATTCTAGTATCCCCTGCAGATATAGAAGTGCTATTAAAATGGAAGGAGGTTGACATGCTGTCCTTTATCAATATCTATGATAAATCAAAGGAAATGTTTTAAAAAGGAAACTAGGCTATTTCATTAATCAGCAGTTAGGAGTCCGTGAGATTGCTGCAATATATTCATTATTATGAAGATTGAAAAACAGAGATGCAGTCGCTGGATCTCTCTGGTTTATAAAGAAGCTAGTTGAGAAAGAGAGCATTTCCTGATAGGGTTAGGAATCGCTGAGCATTGTAAATTAAGAAGATAGATAATATTAAGAAAGTATCAAGGCTGTATTTTAAGGGGTGATTCTACAAAAGCTGAAGGAGAGTAAGGTGACCGTTGAGGATGTCCAGCATCCTATTTTGTTTATTATACAAAAAAAAAAAAAAAAAGGCGGAAGATAGTGTGGAGAAGAAAGTTTGAATATTTTATCATCCTAGGTTGTTGGTCTCAAATTGCAATATTATGTTTGACAAAATTGAAATGAAAATGTTATATGGATGGAGGGTGCAAAAAACCCACCCAAAATAAAAAACAAAAAACCATGGATAAATACGCAGATGTTATGAAACAATTTGCAGTTCCCTGAGGGGTGAGAAGAGAAATTCACAGAATCTCAGAGCACAGTGTGTCGGTTAACTACGCCACAGCACCCAGCATTTGTTCAGTGGACAAAGCAAAGGGCAAGGGAGAAGGGCCCACCTCTATTTCTGGCACTGATTGCTCTGGGACCTAGAGGATCAGAGCGTCACCTTTTGACAGTCAGGTCATCCCATATGTTATCTCAGAGCCATTTTGTGCATCGTTTTTGATATCTGTAAATCATTTGTAGATTTTTAAAACAGAGCTACCACAAAAGCAGGGCACGTTGTTACCGATTCTCCATAATTTACTGAATTAATGAAGAATGTCAGTGATCAGCCACCAATCAGGTACCTGGTGGAATTTTCTTGTTTGTTTTTCATTTATGCTCAGCCTTGAACCTATTATTTTCTTTCCAGCAATGTTCTTCCTATTCACTGTTGCTTTGCATTTAATTTAAATGAGAAACAGCTCCAGGCACATCCAGTATTTAAATTGCAGTCTCTATATTCTCCTTTGGAAATTGAGGCATCTGTGTTTGTAAGGCTTCAGTTAGGCAGAAAGATGAATAAGTTAAATGCAATATTCCAGAGCCAAGCTAGTAAGCATGAATTATATAAAACTCATTGTCTGTGTTTGCATTCTTTACAAGTTGTCCTTTGCTAGCTTCGAGGGGGATACTAAGTTTATATTTGACTCACATTCTTACCATCATTTAGGAAAAATATTAAATTAATGACGAATTTGAATGTAAAGAAAATAAATAGATAAAAATACACTTACCTCTTTCTTACAGTTTGATGCACAATATGGGAAATAATACTTTTTCTTTCCACCTACTCTAGCTGTACATGAACCATCAAACCAAATTCCCAAATAAAAGAAAATGTATAAAATAGCCCACACCTTTGCAGAAGAAATAATTCTCATCTATTACCTAATGCCTGATTTTCAAAAAACTAGATGAGTTCGTGTAGTTTAATATAATCGGTTATCTAACCTTCTTGGGACTCGACCTCAGCGGTTACAACATTCTCACAGTTTCCATCAATTTCATTATGTAGAATTACGAGTGTATTTTGCGTATATATACATATGTATCCTTATATATGTCTGCCTGTCTGTCTATCTGTCTATGTATCATCTATCTACCTATCTGAGTTGTGGAAAGTGATATAGAAATCAGAGACCCTAGAATATAAAAGAGAAGAAAGGAAGGATTATCTGAAAAGGCTTGGCTGTGTTTTACGTCCTGCACTCAACACAGGACATGTACCCCTTGTGGATATTAGCACCCCAACAGAATCTCATTGGGAAAGGAAATGGATTTGTAAAACAAGCCTGCTTTGCACACTCTGCCTCTCAAACCGATTCCTGTGGATACTGTACCTTCCGGAGGGGCTTGAGCTTGGTCTCCATTACGAAGTCATATTTGCAGAGCTCACAGCAGCGCGTGTCAGAGCTCTTGATCCACTGGTGGAGGCAGGACTGGTGGACAAAGCGCAGGGTGCCCGTGCAGCGACAGGGGGTGATGAGGGGGCTCTCTTCATCCCCTTCGCAGTGACAGATCCTGGGGAAGGACACAGCAGCAGTGTGAGATCTCCCAGAGGGCATTCTCATCAGTGGATCTCCACCCTGCTTACACCAGACTGTACTAGAAGCTGCAACTTGAGGCTTACAGCAAAAGGGCGTTTCACCCCAGCTCTGACCTGCAGCCAAGTTACGATTCTAGCAACTTCCTCTCACTTGCGGGGCCAGTGCTGGACCCTTCAGTCATGTTGTAAGCTGTTAGGTTCTGGAACATCAGAAACGCACTGTCATTTCATTCCTGCACTACAACTACTGAGCTATGCAGTGTCTACGGGTGAGCCTTCATATGTAAAAGTCACGGTTTATAAACATTCTGAAGAGTGCAGTAGTCTGATAACTTCATTGTTTTATTTTGATATTGGTTCTGTAGGTTCATGGTGTAAGAATGTGGAAAATCTGAAAAATTTTAAGGAGACTATAGACACTCAATCTGAGAATATTATAAAGTTTTCCTAGGAAGATGTACGCATATTTGGTCACAATGAATAGCCTAAACTGACGATAGTCATCACTGTTTATAATTCACACGAATTACCAAGTTCAAATACAGTAAGTTGCATTGCTTGAAAATGTTAATTGCTACATCTCCCAGTAAATGCAATGTTCAACTAGTTTCTGAATTACCATGGATTCTAGTTTTGTAGATTTAGAGTTTATAATGTCTTCATTATTCTTATATTCAAATTATTTGACATATATATTTTTTCCCCTTTGGATGAGGAATAAGCCTTTCTTATCTCTAGGCTATACATTCAAATTGTAGGCCTTCAAATAATTCTTAAAATTTAGACAGCTGTTAAAAGTTGGTAATAAATTTAATTGGAAATATTGCTTTAAATCTGTTAGAAATATGAATGTAACATATGAAAAAATATAAAAATGTATACATTCACTTTTTTTGAGCTGAGTCACACTGGCAGACTGGAAGAATGTGTGAATTGCTGCTACTGTTCTTCCTTTAAGGCCTGTAGGCTCCATTCTCCAGAAGCATGCGCTGTAAAGAATTATGTAGAGATGCACACAGCTACCTCAGCCTTCTCCCCAGAGCATGGGAAACGGCTTCTCAGATGGCTACTGTGATAAGACACAGGAATTGAAACCCAACACTCCCCCAACTTCAAAATAAAGAAGTGTGACATAGTCTACTGGAATTCTGAACCTCTTTTCTTAAGTGAAAATAAAGTAAGCAGAAAGGAACAAACTTCTAGGATCCCTGGGGTGCAAAGGAGGGCTGAGAGCCCAAGGAAGTTCACCTCAGCGCCCGCCCTCCCCCGGGCTGGGTTAGGAAGTAGCCATGGTGGATGTAGCCGCACATATAAAAGGCCAACATGGAGGAAAAATACAAATTATCTGAGAGGTTATTGTTTTTTATGGAAGCCCTGAATATCTCCTCCCTCCAAACCTATACGTCCTACAGATCAGGAACTGGGCTATTATCACACTGTGTTTCACAACTCGCTGCCAGAAGAGTGTTGGTCACATTACAGGAGCTCGGCAGATAAAGCAATTATTCAGCCAACAAACTAGGGTATAAAAAGAACCAGTGAAAGCAAATTTAGGCTTCTAAAACAGTTCTTTGGCTGCAATGTTTAAATCCACTGAAATGTAATGAGTTGTGGAAAATAGGAGGTTAACATAACTCAAGTCCTCGAACATCTTAGCTCCCACCTCCACACAAAGATACTGCCTTAGACTAAGGCTCAGCAAACTATGGTCCCATTCTGCTCACTGCATGCTTTTATAAATAAAGTTTTACTGGAACTTAGTTGTACCTATTTGTTTACATACGTGATGCGTCTGCTATGAGAGTAGAGTCGAGTAGTTGAAGCAGAGATCCTATAGCTTGCAAAGACTGAGTCATTTACTGTCTGGCCCTTTACAGAAAAAGTTTGCTGATCCCTGCCTTAAGCCAAACATAGTGACTCCACACTGAAGAAAATGTATGACTATTTTCCACGATGATGAAAACAAATGCTACAAAATAAATCACCCCAAACTCTCCAAGTAACACACATTTGAAGTCAAGGTTCCAAAGTGAAGCGCAGTAAACAGTCTGGGGTAAACTTTGCCATTTGAGAGGAAAAATCCACAGTTTATGCCATCTGATCATTTGTTACTAAAAAAAGATTGTGTCAAATGTTGTACAGCTGCCAGGAAGATTCTGAGACTTTGGCATGAAAAAATGATTTATTCACACGCAGCTTTAAACAAACACTGAGCCAATCAAAAAAAACAAAAACCTGTTGCTACTGGGTTGATTCCAACTGATAGCGAGCCTGTAGAGCTACCCTATAGATCCCGAGGAGCGCCTGGTGGATTTGAACTGCCGACCTTCTGGGTAGCAGCCAGACTCTTAACCACTACACCACCAGGGTTTCCAAGCTGACTACTGAGTTCAATTATGATCTGACCAGCCTACTGATACAGTCCAACTTCCTATCTCTTCATAGAGTTTTTAAAAATGTCTGCTAAAACTGCTACCTGGAGTAACAGCGGCAATGTCATTTTCTCATAAAATTAAGGTTATTTCCCATAGGGAAAATCAAAAGCTTGGTTCATTTTCATTCCCATTACATATGATTTATTTTTACATGTCTTTAGCATTTTGAACCTTTTCTAAATTATCCAACTCAAGTTGAACCCCAAGAGTCCCTTACAAAACTTGTTGAGATTGTTCTAAATGATTTTAAGAGCTAAATATCAACTTCTAAAATCTACTAGAAATAAAAAATAATGTGATAGTGCCATTAAAAGAGAATTAAACCATTCTTAAATTGATAGAATTCACGCAAACCACAACTGCTGAATTTCAAGTGAAAACAGCCAGGAGAACATAAAAAGAAACATATTTTTTTTCCCGGTAGAATAATTGTCTAGAGAAAATGATTTTAATAACAAAATAAAATTACACTGCAAAATGTTCATAATTCTGATGCATTTTTACCTAATGGGAAATGGAGGCTTAGGGATTGAGTGATTTTGTAAAGATCATTGGCGATCTGTATTGGTGGAGCCCTGCTGGTGCAGTGGTTAAGAGTTTGGCTGCTAACCAGTAGGTTGGCAGTTTTAATCCACCAGCTGCTCCTTGGAAACCCTACGGGGCAGTTCTACTCTGTCCTTACAGGGTGGCTAGGAGTTAGAATCGACTCACTGGTAATGGGTTGGTTAGTGACAGAAACAAGTTGAAATCACAAGTTCTGTTGGCATCTTAGTATTTTAAAAGGTCGCTTGCTTTTTTACCATTTATGAATTAAATGGGTTGGTCCTTCCATATAACTTCTGGCTCTCTGTAAACAGCCGACCACAAAATGCTAAGGAGCAAGTCAAATTTTAGACTTTTTGTGTGTATATACTTAAAGTCCCTTGCCTTAGTGTTTGAGTTTTAAGAAAATTAGGATTTTTTTTTTGATCTTATGTATCTAAAATGACCTTCACCACTCCATACCAATCTCTCGTCAAGGCTCTGTAGCTCTGGCAGAATAGTATTTTTTTCCATATAAGGTCTTTTTTATAATCCATTATTAAAAACAAAAAAGCAAAAAAAAATAAAAAAACTTTGTGATGGCCATCGTGGCTATGTAACTCTGGAATGTTCTTTTTCGTTCATTAACTCATTCACATTTTCTTAGTTCTTGCTATATGCAGGAAAGATCAGACAACAATAGAGCCAGCATGTCAGGGGAACTGACAGGGAGAGAAAAGAACTGAGAGGCAAAGGCTCCATTTGGTCAACTATTGAAACTATGCAGATAATAAAACTCTGGACCAGTGCAGTGACGATGCGAGGAGGGCTCTCAGCTTTCAGAGCCTGTAGGGGCTTCCAGGACCTCGTCTGACTTCAAGACTCCTAAATCCTCAGCTAGCTTCTCAAGTGCAGGCCTGTGAACTCCCTTCTCCTAAATTTCGCTCGACTTTTACCCTTTCTCTTTTCGCGTATCTTTCAAATGCCAAACCCTCTCTTCCTTACCTACCCTTTTGCCCATGTTCTTCTTCAACTAAATAATTTTGAAGCACAGTCGTTATGGACACTGTTATGGTTGTGCTGCCTTAGTCTGGATATTCATCTGGACTCAGAACTCACCATTATGCGTCAAAGCTTGGCACTCGTTCTAAGAACTCACTTTACCAAGATTAAAAATAAATTAGAATACATGCTGGTCAGAAGCCATATGGGAAGGTAGTAAGCAGTGGATGAAAAATTAGTGCTTGAGTAAATCAATGAAGAGAGGTAATCTCTCTCTTTTAAAAAAGAAATATAGTATAGCAGGGACAGAATAGTATTATTTTTAATTTCAGTGTTATTTTTAACAGGGAAAACCTGAAATTGCTCATAAGCAAAAGTGAAGATGCCACAGAGAGGTAGACATTAAAATAAAGAATCGGGCAAATGAATGCCCAGTTGTTAAATGAAAGCCCTCGAGAAGGTAAAAAAAGTATGAGGAAAGGAAGTATGAAAGAGGATGGTCTTTGGAAAAGTAGAAAAGACACAGGAGGGGAATAGACACTGTTTCCTGTGAGCGAAGAGGTACAGGGAAAATGATAAACGAAGATAAAAAGGTAGTGGAGGGAGAAGGAAGTGGAATAGCTGGATCTCAGTGGTCTTATCTTCTGTGATATAGGAGATAAGATGTCTGCTAAACAGAAGGGAGAAGACATGGGGTTAAGGTCTTATAAAGGGTGCAAATAATTAGAAAAAGCCATTTGAAGAAGGTGATGGGCAGTTAACCAAGCATGAATGTCAGAATTGTGGAGCAGCTGTGAGGCCCCTGATGAGACGGGACAGCACGAGTTTATGGTCAGTGCATGGCAACCTTGCTTCATGGCTCGGCCGTGTTAACAGTAGCACAACCTAACGGTCTTGAGATCACAGACTCATCAGTGGGAAGAACAAAGGAATGAAGCGTTCTGGCGCAGCATGAAGACAGCTGATCATGAGTCTAGACTCTAGCTGAGCAGTGAACAAGTGAAACCATGAAGTGGTTATGTATGCCGAGAACGGACGGGTTTGAGAGACTGGAAGTCACAGTGACGGTGAAAAAGTCATACTGAGAGTGGGAGGAAGTGGGACAAACATCATCTGCACAGAGAATATTCATACCCCTTAGGGATGAAGTTATATCCCTTTTGGTGTTCTTTTTTCCCCAACTGTCATAGAAAAAAATATCATATAGAATTATTTGGTGCTTGAGATTCAGCAGCAAATGAAATCTTGGCTCACATCCTTGCTCTCTGCCTCTCACCAGCAGTGTGCCCTTGGAGAAGTTCATAGTTTACTTGTTTGTAGAAAGAGGTTAAAAATACCTCTTAGGGTGTCATGAGGATTCAGTGAGGTAAAGGACTGCAGTGCCTGTCACCTGGTAGGCTATATCACATTTGTTACGTTTATTATGGTAGTCATGGGATCAGGGAGTCCCCGGGTGCTGCAAATGGTTAAGGACTCAACTACTGGCTGAAAAGTTGGCTGTTGGAACCCAGGCAGAGTCACCTTGGAAGACGGGCCTGGTGATGTACTTCCAAAAGGTCACAGCCTAGAAATCCCTATGGCGCTCAGTTCTACTCTGCACCCACGGGGTCGCCATGAGTTGGAATGGGCGTAAGGAGAACTAACAACCACAGTAATGGGATCCCGGGGTTGCTAACACACCACTACTCGGGTTTGCCTGTGGTGTTGCTGTCAGCGCCCTGGAGCTGAACAGTTTTGAGCAGCCAGTTAACTAGTTGGCTACAGTAAATGCCCTTAAGGCCAAGGTCATGAATTTTAACTCCATACCAGCAGGTTAGCTGCTGACGCATTTGAATGCTTAGGTCAGTCAAGTACAGAAAAGTCTCAAAGGAAGCTAGGGGAGGGAGTGCATTTGGGCCTCACCCTGGTGGTGTAGTGGTTAAAGGTCAGCAGTTCAAATCCACCAGACGTTCCTTGGAAACCCAGTGGGACAGTTCTACTCTGTCCTATAGGGTCAGAGTCGGAATCAACTTGACCGCAACTTTTTTTTTTTTTTTTTAGGGTAGAATTGGTGCTTCTCAGTTTCAGTATTCTGCATGCTGGGTGGGCCTTAGATAAGTTTTTTGAGTGTTTGTTTTCTCATCTATAAAATCTTACATGGCTGTTGTGAGAAAATATTGTGAACTTCAAACATTATGTGAAAATAAAGTACTATTGTTAACATGTAAATAATAACAAAATAAACAACAATGGCTGCTAAATACCATAAACGCAAGGCTGTGCATGCTTTTGTAAAAGCCACTCAATTTGTCACATCTGCATTTCAGTTTATAGGACTCTGTCATGTTTTACCTCAAAGCCTGTGATGTAAGAAAGGGAGCTTCTTCTCCGTCTACCTTACCACCAGGATTACTTTTCTTCTGAGGAACCGTTGTAAACCCTCCGCGTAGTCACGTCGAAGGGCCTGTCCTAGTTCTTTATCTTTCCTGATGCATTGTTACGTTGTTGACGACTCAGTTTTAAAACTTCTTCCTTTTTAGCTTATGTGAAACTGTTCTTTTATTACCATCCTCAAATTTTGAAGAAATTGGAATTCGAAGGGCCTATAAAATGATTGGCAGGATTGGAATAGTGACTAGTTATGGAGAACAGACTAGAAATGTTGGAATTCAACATTCGTAGTAAATGTTAGGGGGCTGGGAAAGTGAGAGATGACAGGGACACAACAGAACTGGGTACATCTAGACTCACGGCTAAGCCTCTTCTACGTATATGAAAATTCTAGATCAAAGGGGCCGCCTTTTAAAATATGAACGTAGTAACTTTGGGACAAATAAAAGATATGCTACTGGCCACATTTAGCAGTTCGGGGGAAAAAAAGGCAGAGGAGGGGAAATTACATGAGTGTTGTCTTTGAACATATGAAAAGCAATCGTGTCAAAAAGCAAGTGGTCTTGTTCTGCCCCACAACTAGATCCAACGAACGGATGGTACAGAAAATAAATTTCCATGAAATATCAAGGAAAAAAAAAACGACTTTCCAAAGATGTAATGAGCTTCCCCAGAGAATATGGATTTCCCATCATTGACAATATTCAAGCATAGGTAGGGTGACTATTTGGCAGACAAAGAGTAAAAGAAACTCGAGGAACCGTAATTAAACAACCTAACCTTAAATTTCTTTTCCAATGTTGAAAAATTCCATTATTCTTCCATTCCCACAGACTGATTTACCTGTTTTCCCCCTGTCATGGATTGAATTGTGTCCCCCCAAAATATCTGTCGACTTGGCTGGGTCATGATTCCCAGTATTGTACAATTATGTACCATTTTGTAATGTGATGTGATTTCCTTATGTGTTGTAAACTCAATCTCTATGATGTAATCAGAAGGCTTAGCAGCAGTTATACTGATGAGGTATACAAGATTGAAGAGTGTCTTAAGCCAATCTCTTTTGAGATGTGAAAGAGAGAAGTGAGCAGAGACACATGGGGACCTCACACCACCAAGAAAGCAGTGCCGGGAGCAGAGCGTGTCCTTTAGACCTGAGGTTCCTGCTCAGAGAAGCTCCCAGACCAACGGAAGACCGATGCATCACAAGGCCCTTTCTCCAG
Source organism: Trichechus manatus latirostris (assembly GCF_000243295.1). Classification (NCBI taxonomy): domain Eukaryota; kingdom Metazoa; phylum Chordata; class Mammalia; order Sirenia; family Trichechidae; genus Trichechus; species Trichechus manatus. The sequence continues at coordinate 9,889,911 of NW_004444025.1, forward strand.
AGCTGACAGAAAGAGAAAGCCTTCTTCTGGAGCTGACGCCCTGAATTTGGACTTGTAGCCAACTGGATTATGAGAGAATAAACTTTTCTTTGTTAAAGCCATCCACTTGTGGTATTTCTGTTACAGTAGCACTAGATGACTAAGACACCCCCCTTGCTGGGTGTTTTGTGCTTGACTTGTGGACTTTTTCTCCCTAAACTCACTATTTCAGCGAGGCAGGCTAGGTCCACAAAGCTGTTTCAGAACCAACCTTTGCCTCTCCAGTAACACATAGCTTCTACCAGTTCTCTAACTCTAATAAGGGGTAACCCCACTGGGATGTTTACTACTTCCTTCACCTCACCATTGCCAAAATAGCTTTTCTTCTCAAAGATCCCATTCCATCATTGTTTGAGTCTCTCAGGGACATAGCTTGCCCTTATCTTTGAACTTTCCACACACTTCAGAGTTTATATACAAGTTGTCACATGCCAATATTTTTCTTGCCCAATGTCTTGCATATCTTTTTCTTCCTTTTCATCCCCTCTGCAATCTATTAACCTTGAATTTTCAACAGATATAAAAATTGTCCTGAAGACTTTGTTCCTTTCAAGTCCTTCTTAAACATACTGTTATTCAGCTCCACTTAAAATACTGCCACTCTTCATGAACTCTGTCCTTGACAAATAACAGCCAAATTGCTTCACCTGCTGTTTATAGGACCTTCCATACCTTGGATTTTTCTTAGCTATTCTACTGTATTTCCTGCTAATCCTCCACATACACCATGGTAGCATAGTATTATAGAGTTTATCAGCTGATAAGCTGTACATTTTGCCACAAATAAGTTACCATTGTGCCAAGATCAGGAGCCCTGGTGGCACAGGGGTTAAAGTGCTCAGCTGCTAAACGAAAGGTGGGTGGGTTCACCAGCGGCTCCTCAGGAGAAAGATGTGGCAGTCTGCTTCAGTAAGGATATACAGCATTGGAAACCCTATGGGGCAGTCCTACTCTGTCCTGTAGGGTCACTGTAAGTCCGAACCAACTCAACGGCAACAGGTCTGTTTATTTTTTTGGTTCGGAGGCCATCTTGATTCCCTTTAGTCTAGACGGCAGCTTAGAAGTCTCGGGTGTGTTGTCCATTGACCCCCGTTGACTCACAAATATTATGTTCTTCATGTGCCATAATGTAAAAAAAATGGGGAAAAACCGGTGTGCTTATTAAAAGTACAATCAGCGTTAGATTCATAGCTCTGCCTATCGTATCGATAAACTGCTTAATCTCTCCTGTTTCAAGTTCTTCCTCAGTAAGATGGGAAAATAAGTATCTCCTTAATAGCACCGTTAATGAGGATTAAGTGAATGAAGTGCGATAAAGATTAGTATTTTTAAAATCACTGGTCAGATGGTTATTTCCAGAGCGTGGTGAACTCTCCCCGTTAATGTCTGCCTCTGGGAACTTCCTCACATTTCCTCTTATGCCCAGGACCCTCTTTGCCTGATAACACCTCACGCACACCCTTGATGGGGCAGCCTCCCGTTGTCTTCCCACAGTGCCCTCGCTGTGTTGTGAGCTTCCTTCCCCTTACAGACCATGCCACACAGAGCTGCTCCTGCTGTTTGTTCCTTGCTTCCTCTATGCTTGCTCTATGAGGCTGACGCAGGACCGGTCCGCTCTGCTGCACATAGGGGCGCTATGAGTCGGTAGGTACCGACTCAGCTGCACCTAACAACAGGCATGTTCTAATGTTATACGCTACATTAATAAGTTCCCGTTAATTAATTTCTGGGGCAAGATCCTCTTTGCATGTAAAAATTAGTATCGACACAAAGAGTAATTTAGGTGAGGAGAGTGCTGAAAAGTCAGGGTTGAAATGGTTAAGAACGAGATCACAGATGGCTGGCAACGCTGTGCTTTAAGCTTTCATTTAAACGTGTAAAGAACATAGAACAAAAGATCTGGTTTAGTGAGATGATTTAGCAATTCCCAGAAGTTGTTACAAACTACCAGTGTTTTGTTTATGTTTCTGGAAAATTCAATTATAGTGAAAGTGAGAAATGTGTGATCCTTCCACGTATCATGCACTCTTGAATTTGCATTTGAGGAACCACACTGAGCTGTACCAACTTTATACCTTATCTGAGCACAGAGGAAGTCAGGCAAACGGAACTGCAGTGGAAAGGAGAAGTAACTCTTACTAAACAAGCTGAGAAGATGGACATTATTTAATGCCATTCTTCCTAACGGCTGGTTCCAGTAACCCTTAACTGATTTGGAGCCAGCATGCATTTTTGGAATTACAATAGAAAGGCCTCACAAGTCAGATTTCTAAGATTTTCTAAACAGAGATGAACATAAGTGTTGCAAGCTATCATTGAGCCCGTGGTTAAAAATATTTTGAAAACTCTAAATAAAAATACAATTAGTATATAAGAACACAAAATATTTTCATAATCGTAGGATTGGTCATTCTGAATCTACAATCTTCTGAGTGTCTCCAGAGGAGAGACAGTACTCCATGCATGAATGACTCCTTAAAGTGTTTTGCTTTCTCAAAGGAATATTTTCGACTCAAACAACCTGGTACATAGCATGACTTCCTGAGTTTGATTTCATGCCCTAATTTGTCACCACTGACAAATTAGGTCAAAACCCCAGACCATCTGCACAGAGCTGTGGGGAATGATCAACAACAAAGACAGTGACTTAACAATGCCCCTGGCTCCTAACTCGATTCCTGGGGCTGATCCACAGTCACACCTGATCAGCTGTGTTTTCTTCCAACCAGATACTACACTGATGGAAAGCAGTGGAGCAGAAGATAATGACCATCTTGTGTCAGCACACCCGAGAATGAAGAGCAGAGGAGACCACGTCTTATTTGAATTGGTGTGCATTTTATTTGTGTGAGCTGCAACGGATTAGGAGTGTTTATTTGAATTGCTTCACTCAGTTCTCTCACGCCAGGAGTCTAAACCTTGATTGGAGTTGGGAATTATCCTCTAGTCTCACCCAGCCTAATGGTTCAGTCTCACTATTAGGTTGGATGAGACTAGTGGGCTAGGCCCTCTTTGAGGACTTTCTGAGGTCTCCATGGTTTTATGGAGAATGTCAGTTCCTCTCCCCCCCTCCCCCGTGTTGGTATGTGTGGCGCAGTGGTTAAGAGCTACAGCTGCTAACAAAAAGGTTGGCAGTTTGAATCCACCAGGCACTCCTTGGAAACACGATGGGACTGTTCTACTCTGTCCTTATAGGGTAGCTATGAGTTGGAGTTGACTTGATGGCAATGGGTTTGGTTTGGTTTTTTTTTTTTTTTTTTTGGTCAGCATGTTTAGTCCTGGAAGTTTCAGCCCAGAGCATACCCAGCAATGGATTCGATCTTCCTCAATATCTTAGAACCACCTCAAACCGTTCAAACCCTCCAAGTCAGGAGAGATCAAGAGCTGGATTGTGTCTTTTAGGATAATCCCTTTTCTGTTAACCACCACTTTGATGGACTATCCATACTCTCTGTTGGTGAGCTCAGGACATTATCTGGGTAAAGGAATTGATTTTCCCTGATTGTATTTATCTTTCTAGATCTTACTTTATAATTTTGGTGACATATAGATAAGTAAATATAACATTGAATTAATATCCCAATATAATGATTTTCTCTATATTTTCACACATGTTAAAAACACTTATTTTATGTCAGCTTTGAGATCTTTTTGGGTCTGTATGATTGACTTAAAGTTACACTAGAGTTATTTCTGAGCAGGTGTTCTTAAAACTATTAAGCTCAATTTTTATTAGTTGCATGCACTGAGAAGAAAAGGGATAAAAACCAAACAAAAGGACAGATAAAACTCAGTTGGCTTTACTATGTAGATATAACTAAAGAAATACAGATACAGAATGGGAATTTTGTATAGATGTGGTAACAGAACTGTCATAAAAATTATTCCATTAAAACTTTTCAGTCTTTTCTTTTTTTTTTTTTCATTATGTCTAAAGTTCTTAATTCAAACTGATCTTGTGGTGGGTCTTTCTCTGTGGCTGCTAAATGCCTGAATCCTCATACCTCATCCTCAGCCACGACTTTCTTCCATTTTTGCCCATTCATTTATCTTACCTGGCTGAGCATTGCATCAAAGGAAGTCTCAAGTGGCTGTGGATAATTGACAAAATGGGTAATTTATTTACAGATAACCAAGAATACACTGAATCTGAAATATGGTTCTGCATATAAACTCTTCTACCCAGGCAAACAAGTGCCTTGATAAATATTGATGTTTTGTAGCTGTTCCTGCCACTTCCAATGAAGAATGGTCAGGCTTTATTAATTATTCACTCATTCATTCACTTATTCTTTAATTTACTTAGTCACTCTCTCAACAAGTAACTCATTATATTTGTGCTGTGCGCAAGGCTATACAAGGCGCTGTGATAAATACTAAGATGAATCAATCCCAGTCTTTGCCCTTCAGGCAACTTATACTATGGCAGCTTATCACAAATGCACAAATAGCTAGGATGCCAGTCAAAATGTGATATGTGTCCTGTCAAGTGCTGTTATATACAAGGGAGGGAAAGAGTGTACACAGATGCGGAAGTGGGGCAGGTTAAAAAAAAAAAAACCCACTGCCATCGAGTCGATTCAGACTCATAGTGACCCTACAGGACAGTGTAGAACTGCCCCATAGGGTTTCCAAGGCTATAAATCCTTACAGAAGCAGAGTGCCTCCATCTTTCTGCGGAGCAGCTGGTGGGTTCAAACCGCCAACCTTTCAGTTAGCAGCTGAGCACTTTAACCACTGTGCCACCAGGTCTCAGGGAACGTTAACCCCTTAAAAACCAAACCCACTGCAGTTGAGTCGGTTCTGGAGGTTAAGCCCTATGGAAAATGTGGGAGATGAACAGGGATTAAAGCCAGGATAGGGTTTTGGCAGATGGACAAGAGAGTTGGTAGGATACCCCAGGTATAGAAAATATTTTCAGTGAATGCTTAGAAGTAGCATTATCCAGGTGATTGGGTATGAGTACTGGTCAAGTTTCACAGGAAGATGAAAACTTGGGTAGGACTGTAACGGATGTCATGCTGCAAATTGAAGTACGTTTATGGAGGGTCTTAAATATTTTTCCTTCACCAAATTACAACACACACACACACACACACACACACACACAGTGCTTTAACCGTATTCAGTCAGAATGGGAACCCAATAAAGAATTTGAGTAAGAAAGTAAGATTACTCGAAAGATTAATCTGGCAGTTATCTCCAACAGATGAGAAAGAAAAATATAGAAGAAAATATAATAGTCAAAGCCAGTGGTAACAAGAACATGAACTAGTGCAATACTTGTGAGAATGGAAAAGAGCAGAGAAAGAGATAGTGTGAAAGTAGACTTGGTATCTTGTCAGCATTTCGTTCTGTTGTCCACGGGGTCACTATGAGTCGGAACCAAGCAGCGTGATAGCACCAACAACAGCAGCAACAACAGCGCTAATTTGGGAAAAGCTGTGGGAGAATGGGAGTGTAAAAGACTCTAAAGACATTAAAGCCCACCAGGACGGCTGGTAAAGGCTGGTCTATTTACGGGACCTCTGGGGGTGTTTATCGCCACAATCACCACTTGGAAATCTTGAGGTCGATCAATTCATTTTAAACTTAGCCACACTGTACAGAGATAGTCATTTTGAAAAGCAGAAGGAAATAGTTTCAAACTTTCTCAGAGATACTAGTATGTTGGATTTGAGATATTTCAATGGATAAGAACAAATTTTTCCAAACAGTAGACCTACAAACAAGAAATAATTATCCAAATGATAACCATATTTGAAAGCTATCTTTCCTGATAGCAGTAGAATTACAAATAGCAAATAATTAATAATGTGGTTTCTTACTTCTTCTTTCTAATTCACATTTTCCTAGTTCGTAGGGAATCCAGAATAAGTCTTATGCTATTTGACTGTTCTACTCATTAGTCTCTTAATCACAGGGACCAAAAAAAGCCAACTCTTTTGCTGTTGAGTTGATTCCGACTCACAGTGATCCTGTAAGACAGAGTAGAACTGCCTCATAGAGTTTCCGAGGAGCAGCTGGTGGATTTGAACTGCTGACCTTTTGGTTAGCAGCCGAGCTCTTAACCACTGTGCCACTAGGGCTCCATCATAGGGACAGAAAGTATAATTTTTTGGGACCCAGTGAAATGCCCTACAAAAATAAAATTAAAAGTAGTTTTATTTTATTCAGAGTCCTGATAGAACAGGATTTTCACTAAGACAAAAACATTAATTTTTTTCTGATAGGTTCCATTTTTCAAAAGTGATATGTATGAAGTTTATATCTTGTCATTGAGAGACATAACTGAAAATGTGGAATGAGTATAATTAAAAAATGTTATGCATGCACAAAGACTAGAGGAAATATATAAAAATCTAAATAGTGACTCTCTCTCCAGGTGATTAAATTTATGCTAAAATAGTACTTTCCCTATTTTTAATTTTCTTTACAATAGCCGCAAATTACTGTCATAATCACTAACACAAATATGAAAATAAAACTAAAAAAAGATACAATGATTTAAAAATATTTTTCCAACTCTACTTTACTTTCTTTTCTCTCCCCTAGTAAATTAACAAATTCATGAGTACACTTGGTAGATTTACATATCCGAACCTTTTGGAAAAGTGCTGTATCTTATCAGTGACTGTGAATTACTTTCCCTGTCCCTTCCTGTCCAGTTTCAGGAGCAGCCATTGTAACACAGTGGTTACACGGTACATCCAGAGGCTCATAGCTGCTCTTAGAAGAATTTCTACTTACTGTCATTTATATTTTCATAAAAATATAAACGTTCAGGTGTTAACCCTATCAGTGAGAATTTCTGTTCTATATCCCAATGTCTTTATTCCTTGTAAGGACACAAAAATATTAAGAATAATTGGTCCTCCCCACTCCACACATTCACAAATGACAGGGAAACATGCTTTTATCTGAATTCTAAGAGCCAGGTTTGACTGGCGGCCAGCGCACCTCCTACGCAGCCACCAGCCATCTGTCAGTGGAGGCTTGGGTGTTGCTATGATGCTGAACAGGTTTCAGCAGAGCTTCCAGACTAAGTTGGACTAGGCAGGAAGGGCTGTGTTGCGTTCAGTTGTGCATGGGGTTGCCATGAGTTGGGGGAAGGCTTCACTGCACGTAAAAACAATAGCAATAAAGTATATAAACGTGAACTTTCGGGCCAGCTATAGTATGTATCCATGATCTACATAAGTGTGTGTTTTCAGACATTCTATTTAGGCGTATCTGAGATTTTGCTTCAGTTTCTTAGAAGCTAAGATCAAATTACTCTGTTATTTTCTAGCTGAAAGGGGCTTCTTTGGCTGCATCATTAGCACTTTCAATTGCCTGGACTAGTGAGCGTGTTTGAATCTCCTCGACGTTCTTTACTGCCCACTGAGCCTTTCTCCATGCCTGGCCTTCTTTCAGTCTTCCTGTCTTTTCAGCACCTCTGGAGCTTTTCCTTCTCAGCCAGAATTCTTCGCTAGGAAATAATCTAAATGAGAAATTGGTATCTTTTTCTCCCACACCCAATATGGGTGAAATACATTCATTATGGATGCCAGATGCAATCATATCTCTTCCCTGTCATCTTTGCCTTTCTATTATGTCTCTGAAGCAACTGTCTTTATTTGAAGACAGAAACAATAAAACATTTAAAAATGTATAACCTCAACATGGAGTTTAATGAAAGGTAGAACTTTTTTTTTTCATGCACAAACCACAAAAGTGAAAAATGTAATAAGAAACGTGAGTTATAAATATTGTATTTCATCCAGGTATGGTATTGCAGTAAACACGATGCAAGATAAACAAAATAAAACTAACTTACTGTTACGACTAATTCCCATTTTGTTTTAGTTCTTGGATGATTTATAGCTGATATATAATATGAAACAATTGTAATATTCCTCAACTTTCCCAAAATTGATGGAGAATGTGTCCCTTTTTTTAATGCACAGAGCAAGAGAGAAGGTGAAATTCTAGGGTTAATGTTTAGAAACTTCTTGATTGTTTGTATACAAAAGCTGGTTTTTATTTTCAAATTATATTCTAATTTTGGAACACCATCCTTTATGTGGGTATTATCTACAGAAGTACATGGTGACTATAAACTGCTAACAGGTTCAGTTTGCTTTTATAGGTCCAAATAGCATTTTACCTTAGTCTAAATATAACAGTTGAAGCTAGAATAGAAGATCATATATCTGTTATCTATCTATCTACAAATACATACACATATATAGTTATGGAGTCCTGGTTGGCACCGTGGTTAAGAGTTTGGCTGCTAACCAAAAGGGCAGCAGTTTGTACCAGCTGCTCCTTGGAAACCCTATGGGGCAGTTCTACTCTCTTCTACGGGGTTGCTATGAGTCAGAATCAACTTGATGGCAATGTTTTTTTTTTAAATAAAGTTATAGATATAAAATATAGTTTTCATACACACACATATATATATTTCATATCTCAATGAGCTACTTTCATTGTATTAATAATAAATTACATTGATGCAGAGTTTGCTGATTCCTGTGTTTGGTCTCTTAATTGCATTTGAAAAACAGCAAGGAGAAACATAGTTGCAAATGAAACTGAATAATTCTACCTGCTTTACTGTAGGATATCATTGTGATGAACATAATGAAAATTAATCTGTGTTTTGGGGTCACTGTGAGTTGGGATCGACTTGATGGCAATGGGTTTGGTTTTGGGTTGGCATAGTATGAAGAGGCTACAAATGCTAAACACATTTGTGAACCATATTTTTTGCACAGAGTAGCATATGGGCTGAGATGTCTCCCAGGGATGTTGGTGGTCATGGCTGTGAGATCAGGCAGGAAATTGGTACACGTGCTTTTAGAACTGGGCAGCAGCATCCTGTGGCTGTACTTTGTCAGACTAGCTCGGCATTCAGGAATGTGGGTGCGGACCTTGGGGAGGAAGAAACATATTCTCTTTTTCCCCTTACTGTCTGAGTCTCCTCCTAAGGATTTTAAAGATAATTTTACCTCAATCTTTTTTTCCTTTTCACAAATGACATTATATTGTATACAGTAGATCATGCAAAATGATTAAAAAAGATACAAGCCAAGAAGACTTTTTTAGTGCTACATCTCCAAATTTCTTATAAAGTCAATAAGGAGCCTTGGTGGTGTGAAAGGTCATGGAAGCTCCATAGACACATCCAAACTCCCTGAGGGACTGAATTGCTGGGCAGAGGGCTGTTGGGACCATGGTCTCCGGGAACATCTAGCTCAATTGGCATAACACAGTTTATAAAGACAATGTTCTACATTCTATCTTGGTGAGTTGTGTCTGGGGTCTCAAAAGCCTGTGAGCGGCCATCTAAGATACTCCGCTGGTCTCATCCCTTCGGGAGCAAGTGAGAATGAAGAGAACAGGACACAAGGAAAAGATTAGTCCGAAGGACTAATGGACCACAGCTACCAAGGCCTCCACCGGACTGAGTCCAGTACAGCTAGATGGTGCCCAGCTACCACCACTGACTGCTCTGACCAGGATCACAACAGAGGGTTCTGGACAGAGCTGGAGAAGGATGTAGGACAAAATTCTAACTCACAAAAAAAAGACCAGATTTACTGGCCTAAAGGAGACTGGAGAAACCCTGAGAGTATGGCCCCCAGACACCCTTTTAGCTCAGTGGTGAAGTCATTTCCGAGGTTCACTGTTCAGCCTGGAGTGGACAGCCCCATAAAACCAAATGGGACTAATGAGGTATAGCAGTCCAGGGACAAGGGCCAGAAGGCAGAAGGGGACAGGAAAGCTGGTGATAGGGAACCCAAGGTTGAGTAAGGATATTGTTGATGTGTTGTGAGGTCGTTAACCATTGTCATAGGGCAACATGTGTACTAACTGTTAAATGAGAAACTATTTTGTTCTGTAAACCTTCATCTAAAGTGAGAATAGAAGCACAATTGGAAGAGCGTAGTCGATGTCACTGAACTGTGCATGTAGAAAGCTTTGAAATGGTGTATCTTTGGCTATGTATATTTTCACCAAAAAAAAAAAAAAAAGGTTGAGAAGGGAGAGGGTTGACATGTTGTGGAGTTGTTAACCAATGTCATAAAACAATATGTGTACTACTATTTCATGAGAAACTATTTGTTCTGTAAGCCTTCACCTGAAGTACAATTAAAAAAAAAAAGAGCATTGGTGGTGCAATGGTTAAGCACTCAGCTGCTAACCCAAAGATTGGTGGTTCGAACACACAAAATACTCCGTGGGAAAAAAGACCTGGAGATCTGCTCCTATAACAATTTCAGTCTCGGAAGCTCCAAAGGCATTTCTGGTCTTGGGTCACTATGAGTTGGAATTGCCTGGATGGCACACAACAACACATAAAGTCAACAGGTTCTGTAACAGCACCTTTTGTTTAAGACTAAAATGAAAAATGAAACAAAGCAAAATAAAACCAAATATAATCTAATTTTAAAAATCACACTTTCAACAGTGCACAAGTCATTACATATCATCATCGAAAATTCTGCGGTTACACAAGATAGGGTTGACCTTGAGCTATTTAACTGTCAAGAAAAAGGGCAGACTACCAGTTGAGACACATATTCCCTTCCCTGACATTACCTATCCCACAAAAATCAATTGCGCTGGGAGTTTTGGATTTGGAGAAGCCATCCTTCCAAGCGTTTATCTTGATGCTTCCTTAGTTCATGACAGGACCTTAATCCTGCCCTTTGCCAGTCCTTGATTGTCAAAGCATGTATAGTATATTTGAAAATAGTCACTAAATCAGGGAACCAAGGATGTCACCCCCTGTATTTCATGGTGTCCCCATTATAAGGATCCATGAAAGAACTTTTGCCCAGTCAGTCCTCTTTGCTAGGAAAAGCTGTGTTACTTCTGAACGATCGGTTTGTTTTCCTGTAAAATCTGTTTCTTTCTTTGTTTTGGCCACTGTGCATTTGAGAATTAAACTGGTAGCATTTTTGTTGTGTGCCATTGACTCAATTCTGACTCATAGCCACCATGAAGGGTCAGAATAGAACTGTCCCATAGAGTCCTCTTTACAGGAGCAGATGGCCAGGTCTTTTCTCCCAATGAGCTATGAACAGCTGGTGGGTTCGAACAGCTGACCTTTGGGTTAGCAGCCAAGAGCTTAATTAATCATTGCACCACCAGGGCTCCTCAGTACAGGGTTACTGTGAGTTGAAATCAACTCCACAGCTTATAGCGACAGAACTGGTAGCACACGGCCACACAGGCATTTTATGGATTCGGTATTTTCCTACTCCGATTTTCATGAGCCGTGATTTCTTCAATGACCGATTTCATCCTTTTGCATTGCGTGTGTGTGTGTATTTAAAGAATGTAAAATCGGTTATAGAAGGATATAGAAAATCAGCAAATACAAGCATATGTCATATACTTTATTTTGCTTTGTGTGTTGCTGTCCCGCACACAGATTTGAATCAGGATCCTTTTCTCTATACTCTAATGTGCCCTATATTTACCGCTTTCAGCAGAAAAACCAAAAAACAAACCTACTGCTGTGGAGTCAATTACGACTCATAGCGACCCTACAGGACAGTAGAACTGCCTCATAGGGTTTCCGAGGCCATAAATCTTCTTCTTCTTCTTTTTTTTTTTTTTCAATATTGTGCTTTAAGTGAAAGTTTACAGTTCAAGTTAGTTTCTGATACGAAAATTTATACATACATTGTTATATAACCCTAGTTGCTCTCCCTGTACCGTGACAGCACACTCCTCCTTTCCACCCCTGATTTCTCGTGTCTATTCAACCAGCTCCTGACACTCTCTGCCTTCTCATCTCACCTCTGCACAGGAGCTGCCTATTTAGTCTCATGTATCTACTTGAGCTAAGAAGCACACTCTTCATGAGTATCATTTTATATCTTATAGTCCAGTCTAATCTTTCTCTGAAGAGCTGGCTTCGGGAATGGTTTTAGTTTTGGGCTAACAGAGAGTCCGGGGGCCATGTCTTCCGGGGTCCCTCCAGTCTCAGTCAGACCATTAAGTCGGGT
>NW_004444025.1:9903358-9929201 GCF_000243295.1 Trichechus manatus latirostris
AGTTCTTACAAAACATATATAATATGTATGTGGTTCTTGAAATATATATATGTATATATTGGAGCTGTGGTGGTGCAGTGGTTAACAGCTACAATTGCTAACCAAAAGGTTGGCAGTATATAGTATATATCGTTCTTGAAATATATATATTTGAAAAGATGATTCTTGAAATATGTATACATATTTTAAATATATATAGCTCTTATATATATTTAGGATCCCTAGTGGCACAGCAGTTAAGATCTTGGCCGCTAACCAAAAGGTCAGCAGTACAAATCCACCAGCCGCTCCTTGGAAACCCTATGGGGGCAGTTCTACTCTGTCCCATAGGGTCGCTATGAGTCAGAATTGACTCGACGGCAACGGGTTTTATATATATTTAAGAACCAGATACATAAATATATATATATTTAACATTTAAATGTTAAATATATATATATTTATGTATCTGGTTCTTAAATATATATAAAACCCGTTGCCGTCGAGTCAATTCTGACTCATAGCGACCCTATGGGACAGAGTAGAACTGCCCCCATAGGGTTTCCAAGGAGCGGCTGGTGGATTTGTACTGCTGACCTTTTGGTTAGCGGCCAAGATCTTAACTGCTGTGCCACTAGGGATCCTAAATATATATAAGAGCTATATATATTTAAAATATGTATACATATTTCAAGAATCATCTTTTCAAATATATATATTTCAAGAACGATATATACTATATACTGCCAACCTTTTGGTTAGCAATTGTAGCTGTTAACCACTGCACCACCACAGCTCCAATATATACATATATATATTTCAAGAACCATACCATATATAGATATATGTATATATAGTTCTTGATGTATATATTTTATTTGAAAGTATGGTTCTTGAAATACGTATTATAAATATTAAGCCTATATATATACTCATGATTTATATATATTTATATATTACGAAGCATACTTTTGGCAGCAGGTGCACTTGGCCAACTTCTACATTCTGGACACACTAGAATGGAGCCTAAGGGTGAGCAACTGGTGCAAATTATTTCTTCTCAGCTCCTCAAACCAACTTTAGTGGCGCAAATGGTTAAGCATTCGACTACGAGCAGAAAGGTTGGTGGTTCGAACCCCCTCAGAGGCTCCTTAGAGGACTGGCCTGGTGATGTGCTACTGAAAGCTCACAGCTTGAAAATCCTATGGAGCAGTTCTACTCTGCACACGGTGGCCGTGAGTCAGAGCTGACCCGATGACCACTAATAACAACTACACACACACACACCCACACACACACACACACACCCCTATATCCTCTAGGTGTCAATTCATTCATCTGAGATTGGGCTAAAGATCAGGGGTTCCTCAATCCTGGCTGCTCATTAAAATGATAAGGTGATCTGGGGTGATTTTCACAATGTACCCGCGCTGAGACCACATTTCCAGTGGGATCTGGATGGGTCCTTGACAGCAATATTTACTTTTTTACTTTCCCAGGTGAGTCTAGCAGCCAAGGTTGAGAACCACTGGATAATATGATCTCTCAGGTCCTTTCTTCCGCTAAGGTGGGACAGTTCTGAGGATCCGGAGGGCTGATTAGAGCCAGGATTCTTCTGATGCTTTGGATATTCTGACAACGTATACAGCTCCTATTTTCATCCGGCCATTTTTTTTTCTTTCCTCATTCCTCCTTTACTTCTCCATTGCTACCATTTACAGTGGGGCAGAACATTTTAGTGAGAGAGGCATAGTCTAGTTTAGATCAAAGAGTCTCTAAAATAAAGGTATCAGAATTTGTTAAGGTGAGGCTCAGAAGGGCCAAACAAGAATAAGACAGTGTGAAACTAGGCAGAAAATAGAAAGATGTTGACAATCACTTGCTGGGCAACCTTGAGGGAGGGAAGGAAGAAAGTTCTCAGTATAATATCCAAAGTAAAATTCATCTCCAAGAAGCTTCCTCAAACACAGGAACTTCTGTATTGTGGCAGATTCGGTTCTGCATAAACCTGGAAGTGCACGAAGGGGAACTAACAGACTCCTGGAGCCATTGTGCCTGACAGACTCAGGAAGGAGGACAGGGTGGTGAGTTTCAGACTGTCAGACCACCCAGGATGAAAGACAGCTTGCTGAGCCTTTTGCAGGGGCATTTTAAATTCTGAACCAAATTAGATACTGGTATTTAAATTTACCTATGTCTGAGGACGCTTGCAGAAGATTTAAAATAAATTTATAACTACCCTGCAGAGGTTATAAGGAAGGTGAGAACCTAAATATGGTAATTAGAAATGAGGAACTGTTCAAGCTATAAATAAACGCGCGTATACAAATCATGACTTGGTAGCAACAACAACCTTGCACAATACTCATCGGGTTATATATACAGTGTTTGTTTTCAGTTTAGGTAAGTATAGAGGGGACCTGAATTTAAGACACACACAATGGCTAATAAGATGAATTTGTATGAGTGAGAGAAGAGAGAGGGTGGGTTTTGTTTTGTTTTGTTTCAGACAGAGAAGAGAATTGCATATTGCTAGACAGATATAAGTTCATTAAAGATAGCACCTAATTCAAAATAACTGTAATTCTGAACACGCACTGTTCTGAAGTGAAGAAGTACATAAGCTCTACCTAATTAATATTCCTTCTTTTCAGTATCTGAACTTCAATATCATTCAATATAATGCAACAAAACTGGAAGTTATCAAAGAAAATAACTGTAGTAAAGTATAAACAGCCTCATAATATGTAAATACTGACTTAAATGACTGAAAGAGCATCACACTTCTATCTATTTTGCCTGAAATTTTCTGAGGTTGAAAAATTCCTGATTTATATTCAAATCTACTTTAATATGTTTTTTTTAAGTAGGGAAATGTTTATTTTTTCTTTTTCCTTTTCTAAATGAGCAATTTGTTAAATAATTGGCCTGCAGAACACAGGCTATTTCCAAAAACCAGAGTGACCCATTTAGTCAAATTTAAAGGAAATTAATCAATCCACTTGGGCTTGATCATGTAAGATAATTTACCAGTCAAGATAATCAGTATTATTGATGACACTGTCATTCCATTCCTAGAAAGATTACCTCCTAAATTGAGAATAATTGGGGAGGAGGGACCCAAAACTGCTAAGAAAAAGGCACGTCTTTAAAAGACACAAAGATATAGAAATGCTATTTCTACAATCCTTTCAAGTTTTTTTTCATAAGTTATATATATGTGTGTATATATATGTATATCTACATAGAAACTCACTGCCATCTGGTCAGTTCTGACTCATAGCAACCCTTTAGGGCAGAGCAGAACTGCCCCCACTGGGGTTTCCAAGGCTGTTATCTTTACAGAAGCAGACTGCCACATCTTTCACCTGTGGAGCAGCTGCTGCGTTCAAACCACCAAACTTTTGGTTAGCTGCCGAGCACTACATATATATATATATATATATATGTGTATGTATCTATATATACACACACCTACTCCTCACTTATTGACTGTCTCATTAGCCTACATTTCGTATTTATGACAATAGTAAAAAATCTACTGTCTGACTATTTTGCGCATTAACAACGTACGTCTGAAAGTTATGAGCGCCAAAGGGCGAGGCAGGAGTAACGCTGGCTGTGATGGTTAAGTTTATGTGTCATCTTGGCTGAACCATGATTCTCAGTGATTTGGCAGTTGTGTAATGATGTAGTTTGGCAGTTATGTAATCATGTAGTAATCCTCCATTTTGTGATATGATGTGGCCATCCTCCATTTTTGCAATAACACCAATTTTCACATAAAGACCTGATCTTTGGAACCTAACCATGTTGATAAATGGGTGTATATTTCATTTTTTTTGTTCATTCTTTGTTTGAGAAATCCTTACTCTGTCAAATAAAGTAGCATAGTATATATTTGAATTTCTACTGAGGACTGCAATGAATGAAATTGCTCATTTCAAGAAACAAAGTTAGTTCTAAGACATAGTATCATATTTGTTAGGCATCTTATTCTCCTCATTTTATGTTCATATAAATGAGCAGAAAGTCATTTTAACTCTTCTAAGTTTGACCACTCCAAGTAAAGGGAAAGCAAGGGCTGAAAGTGAGACCTTATAACTCTATGTTGAGTAATCCCAAGTTAACTCACCTCTGGCAGGTTACCAACAATATTTATATAGGTATTTTCTACCAACTCAGCTGTTATTAAAATGAGTAGGAGAAAGGTTGCTTTAATTCCAGTAAGACTCAGCAAAACAAAGGCAAAGACACACAAGGAAGAGAATAAATTTTCAAACTTTTATAAGGGTCTGTTACCTCCTGGAAAAGATTACTTCCCACTTAGGGTGACCTTTCTCACTTGAATATAGAAGACTCTGAACAGCTCATCTTTTATCCATGGAATGGACTTTGACACTAAAATGTTAATCTAATTTTTGTACAAAAAAGTAATAGAAGTAACAGAATTAGTAACAAAAGCTGAAATAAATCTGTTAATAAGTGAATATAAATCTAGGACCAACATGTAGAAAATGAAAGGAGGCAAGCTAATTAAATATTAGAAGGAAAGTTCTCACAGTTAGAGACTCTGAAAGGAAAGATGTTACTCCAGAAAATAGTGTGTCCAAAGGAGAGATAGATGGTAATGTGTGCAGATGCTCTAACGGTGCTCAGAGGGCAAATGGGAGAGTGACCGAGATGATCTGAGAATCTATGAACCCAGTCTTCCCAAGGTCTGAAATAATTGCCTGAAAGCTTAAGGTAAAGAGAAGTATAACATTTTTTTTCTTTAAATAACTATTGAAAGCAAAACCACTCACTGAACTGTTATTTTATTTTAAAAATATTTCTCTTACTTTTTAAATTTCAAGTTTATCTGGAGATTCCTATATAAAAGTGTCCTAAATGTGAAAAATAGATTTTTCACGATGTCACTCTGTCAGGTCTATGTTCAACTGCCTTCCATGTTTGAATCTGCATCTGAAGGATGCAGTGTAGAAGTACATTGCACCTCCTGCAGTCTGAAGTTCTCATAATTTCATGGGGAATATCAACAGGGATTCCAACCATATCTTATCGCGTTGAGCATTGCCACACTTAGTAAAAATAAATACAGGATGCTCAGTTAAATCTGAACTTCAGATAAACAACTACTTTTTTAGAATGGGCATGCCCCTCCCAAACTATTGGTTGTTTATTTGTTGTTGAGGTGCCTGTAACCAACCCCTTTACTCCATCAGAAAATTTTACAATATATAAACCTATACACTAATATACAAAGATAAGTTGTAGGAAGACGTCAAGGACATCATATATGAAGAAAGAAAAAGGTCATTAAAAAGACAGGGAAGAAAGAAAGGATCAAAACAGATGTCAGAAGAGACTCTGAAACTTGCTCTTGAACGTAGAGTAGCTAAAGTGAATGGAAGAAATGATGAAGTAGAAGAGCTGAACAGAAGATTTCAAAGGGCAGCTTGAGAAGACAAAGTAAAGTATTATAATAAAAAGTGCAAAGACCTGGAGTTAGAAAACCAAAAAGGAAGAACACGTTCAGTATTTCTCACGCTGAAAGAACTGAAGAAAAATTCAAGCCTTGGTTGCAATTTTGAAGGATTCTGTGGGCAAAATATTGAACGACGCAGGAAGCATCAAAGGAAGATGGAAGGAATATACGAAGTCACTGTGCCAGAAAGAATTGGTTGATGTTCAACCATTTTAGGAAGTAGCATATGATCAAGAACCTATGGTACTGAAGGAAGAAGTCCAAGCTACACTGAAGGCATTGGTGAAAAACAGCCTCCAGGAATTGACAGAATACCAATTGAGATGATTCAACAAACATGTGCAACACTGGAAGTGCTCATTTTTCTATGCCAAGAAATCTGGAACACAGCTACCTGGCCAACTGACTGGAAGAGATCCATATTTGTCCCCATTCCAAAGAAAGGTAGTATAATGGAATGAGAAAACTATCAAACAATATCATTATTATCATACACAAGTAAAATTTTGCTGAAGATCATTCAAAAGCTGCAGTATATCGACAGGGAACTGCCAGAAATTCAAGTCAAATTCAGAAGAGGACGTGGAACCAGGGATATCATTGTTGATGTCAGATGGATCCTGGCTGAAAGCAGAAAATACCAGAAAGATGTGTACCTGTGTTTTATTCACTATGCAAAGAAAAGGCATTTGACTGTGTGCATCATAACAAATTATGGATAACATTTTGAAGAATGGGAATTCCAGAACACTTAATTGTGCTCACGAGGAACCAGTACAGAGATCAACAGGCAGTTGTTTTAACAGAAAAAGGGGATACTGCATAGTTTAAAGTAAGGAAAGGTGTATGTCAGGGTCGTATCCTTTCACCGTACCTATTCAGTCTGTATGTTAAGTAAATCTGAGAAGCTGGACTCTATGAAGAAGAACAGGGTATCAAGATTGGAGGAAGATGCATTAATAGCCCGTGTTTTGCAGATGACACAATGTTGCTTGCTGAAAGTGAAGAGGGCTTGAAGCACTTACTGATGAAAATCAAAGACCACAGCCTGCAGTGTGGATTACACCTCAACATAAAGAAAACAAAAATCCTCACAACTGGACCAGTAAACAAAACATGATAAACAGAGAAAATATTGAAGTTGTCAAGGATTTTATTTTACTTGAATCCACAATCAACACTCATGGAAGCAGCAGCCAAGAAATGAAACGATGTACTGCACTGGGCAAATCTGCTGTAAAAGACCTTTTTAAAGTGTTACAAAGCAAAGATGTTACTCTGAGGACTAAGGTGCACCTGAACCAAGCTATGGTATTTTCAATCACCTCACATGAATGCAAAAGCTGGACAATGAATAAGGAAGAACAAAGGAGAAATGATGCATTTGAATTACAGTATTGGCAAAGAATATTGAATATGCATGGACTGCCGGAGGAATGAACAAATCTGTCTTGGAAAAAGTACATCCAGAAAGCTCCTCAGAAGCGAGGATGGTGAGGCTTCATCTCACCTACTCTGGACATGCTATCAGGAGGGACCAGTCCCTGGAGAAGGACATCATGCTTGGTAAAGTAGAAGGTTAATGAAAGAAAGGAAGACCCTCAACAAGATGGACTGACACAGTGGCTGCAACGATGAGCTCAAGCATAGCGGTGATCGTGAGCATGGTGCGGACCTGGCAGTATTTTGTTCTATTGTACATAGGGTTGCTATGAGTCGGAACTACCTTAAGGGCACCTAATAACAACAACACACACATCTATCATTTCTTCTTTATTTCTGTTGCAAAGAAGGACATTCCTATTTTGCTTGCCATGGCCAGTACTTTTACTTTGTGTTTTGGATCCCATCCACTCCTACCTTCTCTGTGGGACTTTAGTAAATAAACTTTTCTCTCAATTTTCTTCATCTTTAGCTTCTCAGTCTGTTCTTAAGGGATCCTCTAAATTAAAGAAAAATGGCCTTGAACTCATCTGTTCCTTCACTTACTATTCTCTTTGTTTCCTTCAGATTGTCCTAAATTTTTCTACTTCTTCAGCCATTTTGCTCTTTCCCTCTATGGGTTTTCTTCCCCCTTCAGGCCATTAAATGTTGCTATTCCATAGGATTCTTCAGATCCCTTATCTTCTTGGTTTACATCCTGTTGATGAGGCATCTGAACAATTACCTCCTCTATGCTCAAGACTTCCTAATCTTTATCTAAATTCTAGATAACTGTTCTGAAATCTAAACCAGTTTCACTGAGTCGATTCTGACTCATGGAGACTTCACGTGTGTCAGAGTAGAACTGTGCTTTGTAGGGCTTTCAATGGCTGACTTTTCAGAAGTATTAGGCCATTTTTCTGAGGTGCCTCTAGGTGGACTCGAACCTCCTACCTTTTGGTTAACAACCGAGCGCATTAAAAATCTAGACCCTTATATATAACTGCCTCCTGGATATCTCTGTTTGAATATTTGTCTTGCACTTCAAAGTATCCTGTCAAAAACGAAACTATCTTTCTCTTTTAAATGTGTCTCAGAAGCAATGTTTTCTGTTAGTAGTAAATGGTATGTAATGGTACTGTAGTCTACCTACTTTTCTAAATCAGAAACCCGTAAACAAATACATACACAATTTATCATCAAATCCTGTTCAATTTCTTTCAAAACATTTAAAACATCTATCCACTTCTTTTTATTCTCCTAGCCACTGTCCCAATGGCATTCTAATTGGTCTCCTTGGCTTTGATCTTGCCCTCTCAAATCTATTTCCCAACAGAAGCTTGAGTGATCTTCTAAAACACAGAAGTGATAGTCATTCTACTGATTAAAAGCCCGCAGGAGCTTGTCATTTGGACAAAGTCCAAACTCCTAAAGATTGCACATAAGGAATTGCATGATTGGTTGTCATTCCTCCTTGCTCTGGCCACATGGAAATCCTTTTTACCATATATCTCACTCATTTCTGGGTGTTCACACATGCCATTTCCTTTTTTTGGAACAGGTTATCCTTCCTGCTTGACTCACTTCTTTGGATTTCTCCTTACTTACCTCCTCAGGCAAACCTGCTTTGTTATAGTAGATGCAATGTTTTTCTTTAGCTTTATTCTTGGAATTATTTTATTTTTATCTTTTTACAGTTGCCTGTTTAATTATTCATTTTACCAATTGGAATCTAAGCTCACAAAGAGTGTGAGCATTATTGTCTTTTCCAGGGAATTTCCAGCTTCTGTGACATTGCCTTGACACAGAGCAAATTCCCATGAATAAATGAGTACACAGATATGATGAGAAAGGGTCTGTTTAAAATAAAAGTCTCTTATGATCTCAGGCCTATTATAAAAAACTTATCTAACTCAATCTTACAAATGCTGACGCTTTGTCAAAAAGCATAATCTTGTTGCTCTGGAACAGCAGTCTTCTGCTATGAACTTTTGAGCTTTGGGAAATTTTCTGCACCATTCTCCCACACCCAGTTTAAAATTATTGCAACTTGTAACAGTAAAATGAGTCATAATATAGATTATTTTTATCATTTTCTCATTCAATTTCTCCTAAAAATCTTTCTTAGTGAAGAAACGAAAATATGCGTAACATATGTGAAAGCTATAGCATGATAATATAAATTAAACCCTCAAATCCACCAAACAACCCAAACTAGAACTAGAACATTACCAGGAGTTAACATTTATCCTTTGGGCTCTTCCTCTTTTAAAGAAACCATTGATGGAATTCAATATGCCTTATTTGTTTTACCCTGCACAACTCAATTCCCATTATCATCTCTATGGTTTTTACAAGTTTCCTCTCTTAGTGTTCACTGATCACATTCCAAAAGTGCTGTTTGAGCAATTATACTAAATTCCAGAATTGTTGTGAGTACTATGGAGGGCACAAAACAGGTGTAAGACATGCTCTCCTTTTTTAAGGAGTTTCTCCTGTAGAGAAAAGATTACTACCACACATGAAAGTATTAGACAGTAATGGAATACTAAATATATGGTAGTGACTTTAATGCTGACGAGAATTCCAAGGAAGAAAAGATCACAGTACACCAGAATAGTTTTGGAAAAGCTTCATGGAGGAAGAGAAAACGAACTGAATCTTGAAGCATGCTTAAATATGGTCAGTTGGAGAAGTGGAGAAAGACATTTAGGAGGGGAATGGCATCAGATGGTGGGGTAGTGAAGAGTTACTGATTTTTGTCCCCCTGCTCATAAATCTTTCACTTCTTCTGGTGCTTGTACTTCACTTTTCATTGTTGAAATGTCCTTTCTTCAATACATATGGTTTTGATGGGATTGCCAATAGCTGTATTTTAAATCCGTTCTTCCCTCTTAAGGATTTGGTCCAAGCATAATGCCCCATGCCTCTGGTGACAGGGATTGACCTAAGGATATGTATGTGACCTAAGGCAGGCTAATAATAGTCCTTCCCTGGAATTTCATGTATGAATGTTTCAAGAGAACATTTCTCTTTTCTGTTAGGTCACTGCTGGGAAAATGAAAGCCTCAACTATGCCTTCCTTCTTGCTATATAGAGGAAGCTTCTCTGTAGTTAGAGCAAATAAGGACAAGACACAGAAAAGGGGAGACAGGGAGAGAGAGAGAGAGAGAGAGAGATTCATACTGTTTGAGTCTCTGAATGAGACCTTCTCTACCCCTGGATTTCCTGTTTCTGTATTCAATGCACCTCTTAAGCTCATTTGAATTGGTTTCTGTCATTTTTACTTGGAAAAGTACTGACCAAAACAGGCAGTAGGCTAGAGGGTTGGTATGGGGAGAGAATGGAAGTATGGAGAAGCCACGGAGTGAAACACAGACAATGAGAAAGAAGCCAGGTCAGAAGCAATATATGGAGGAAGAAAATGATAGGACTAATTGGAAAGTGGATATAGCCAATGTAGAAGAAAAAAGAGTCTAAGACTGTGGAAATTAAAGGGATTTGTGGAGCCACTGACAAATGGGAGTAATCTCTCTCCCTTCCTTCCTTTCCTTTCTCCCACCCACCTAGCCCTATGTTCCACCTGCCCTCCCTTCTTGATGAGTTGTGCTGTACCGCTCATCTAGAGAGCCTCTAGCACACAGCTTCCCCAGGTCTGCGCTGCCCCCACAGGCTGGCTCCCTCCGCATCATATTTTTTATTTTTCTTTATCTTTTCCCTTCTCTCGTTTACTTTTCCCTCCCACATTCCCACAGGCCCTGTGCTGCTTCTGCCTCTTCCTGACTGGCTGTGCTGCACTGCAAAGAGAGAGAGACATCATCTGGCTGCCACCCCATTCTGCCCCACCCCCATGGCCAGCTCCCTCAGCACATATTTATTTTTTGATGTTGTTTTTGTTTGTTTGTTTCTTCTCTCTCTTTCCCTTCTTTCCTTTCTCCTGCCCATCTAGTTCCGTGTGCTGCCCATGCCCCTTCTTGACAGGTGGAGCTTCACCATACGCACTCGGTCTGCCATACCCCCACCTGCCAAATCCTACCATACCTCCATCTTATTTAGTTTTTTTAAAAATTTTTTTCCTTCATTTTTTTTCGCTTCTATTTCTCTCTCTTCTTTCCCTGAACCACTTAGCTCCACACATCACAACCTCTCCATTCCCTCCTGCCTATCTGCACCATGTGCCCAGCACCACACCCCTGAGCAGCACCAGCATGGACCACCAGACCCTGCCCTGCACCGTCCACCAGCCCCATCCCATTGGCCCCAGTATGTGCCCCTTACCCCCACTGGACCTGCCCTGCTGCACCATAGCTGATGGACTGGCTCTGCCCACCTGGACAAGGTGGTAAGTATTGTGCCCACAGACAAGCAAGCAGCAAAGCATGCCCAGCCCACCTGTCCAGACATAATCAAACAAAACAAACAAAAAAAAAGGACAAAACAAATAAATCTACTGTCAATAAATGGAGAAAATAATTTCTGAATGTCCCAAAGACAGCAGACAATATCAAAACATATAAAAAACAGGACAGGATGGCTTCAGAAAGCAACCAAAACAAAACACCAGGTGACCTTCTGGTAGAAGAAAAGGCACTGGAACTACCTGATAGGGAATTCGAAACTCTAATATTCAGGGCTTTCCAAGAGAAGAAGGAAAATGCAGACAAAAATAAAGAAAATATAGACAAAATCATGGAAAATACAGACAAAATCAGGGTAAATACAAACAAAGCAATGGAAGAATTCAGGAAAACAATACAGGAACAAAATATCAAAATAAACAAACATCTAGAAATCATGCACAAACAGAAATTAGAAATCCAAAATATAAACAACAATATTTCAGATATGGACAGTGCAATAGAAGATTTTAGGAGCAAATTTGAAACTATGGAAGACAGGATCAGCAAAATTGAAGACAAATCCTTGGATGTCAGTTTATTTGAGGAAAGTTCAGGGAAAAGAATGAAGAAACCCTGAGAATGATGTGGGATATAATCAAAAGCAAAAATCTGTGTATGATCGGAGTTCCAGAACAGGGGGAGAAAATGGAAAACATAGAGAGGATCACTGAAGATTTTCTGACAGAAAACTTCCCTAATATCATGAAAGATGAAAAGCTGACCATCTAAGAAACTCAACAAACCACGTAGAGGATAGACCCCAAAAGAAAATTACCAAGACATATCATAATCACACTCACTAAAACCAAAGAAAGACTCCTCAGAGCAGCTTGAGAAAAATGAAAAATCACATACAAAGGAGAAATGATAAGACTAAGCTCTGATTACTCAGCAGAAACCATGCAGATAAGAAGGCAATGAGATGATATATATAAAACCTTAAAAGAAAAATACTGTCAACCAAAAATAATATATGCTGCAAAACTCTCACTTAAGTACAATGGTGAAATTAGGATATTTCCAGATAAACAGTAATTAAAGGAATATGTAATAACCAAACCAAACTTACAAGAATTACTAAAGGGAGTTCTTTGGTTAAAGAACCAACAACATCAGACAACAACCTAAATCTAGGACACAGGACAGCATCAGCCAGATACCAACCTAGGTAATGAACTCTCAGGATAAAACAAAACTAAAAGATTTACAACAGGGAACCAGAGAGGTCAATCTGTAAATGACAACAGCAGAACAATAAAACGGTATAAACGATACAGGTATAGAACTTTCAAATGGAGAAGAAGTGAAGGCGATATCAAGTAATAAAAGACTGGCTTAAATTTAGGAAGGTGGGGTAGATTTCAAGGCAGCCACAAAGAAAGTTAACAAATCTACGCATCAAAATAAAGAAGAAAAATATAAAGTCTCAGTAAAAACAAAATCTATGAAAAAGGAAGAAATGAAGGAAAAAATCCACAAACAAAAGTAATTCAGCACAGAAGAGTAAGAAGAACAAAGAAAACATCACCACCAAAAAAAAGCACTATCAAATGACAACAATAAACTCACACCTATCAATAATGACACTGAATGTAAATGGTTTAAAGCACCCATAAAGAGACAGAGTGATAGAATGGACAAAAAAACAGTACCCGTCA
Source organism: Trichechus manatus latirostris (assembly GCF_000243295.1). NCBI lineage: Eukaryota > Metazoa > Chordata > Mammalia > Sirenia > Trichechidae > Trichechus > Trichechus manatus. The sequence continues at coordinate 9,916,306 of NW_004444025.1, forward strand.
GTATGCTGTCTATAAGAGATCTACCTTAGAAACAAAGACATAAATATATTAAACATCAAAGGATGGAAGAAAATATATCAAAGCAAACAGCAACCAAAAAAGAGCAGGAGTGGCAATACCAATCTCAGATAAAATAGACTTTAAAACAAAACCCATCATAAAAGACAAAGAAAGACATTATAATATAATGATTAAAGGGACCATCCACCATGAGGACATAACCATGATAAATATCTACACACCCAATGACAGGGCTCCAAAATACATAACACAAAATCTAACAGCACTGAAAAGAGAAATTGACAGTTCTACAATAATAGTAGGAGACTTCAACACACCACCCTCAGTAAAGGATAGAATATCTAGACAGAAACTCAACAAAGATACAGAAGATCTAAAGGCCACAATCAACAAACTTGACCTCATAAACATACACAGAACACTCCACCCAACGGCAGCAAAGCACACACTCTTTTCCCATGCACATGGAATGTTATACAGAATAGATCACATCTTAGGCCACAAAGCAACCCTCAACAAAATAGAAAACATTGAGCTAATACAAAGCATCTTCTCTGATCACAGCACCATAAAAGTAGAAATCAATAACAGGAAGAGCAAAGAAAAAAAAATCAAATACATGGAAACTGAATAACACCTTGCTTAAAAACCACTGGGTAATAGAAGAAATCAAAGATGGAATAAAAAATTCCTAGAATCAGATGAGAATGAAAGTACATCATACCAAAACTTTTGGAACACAGCACGGGCAGTGCTCCGAGGTCAATTTGTAGCAATAGGCACACACATCAAAAAAGAAGGGACAGAATGAAAACATTAACTATACAACTTGGACAAACAGAAAGAGAACAGCAAAAGAAGCCTATAGAAAAACAATAGAAAGAATCAACAAAACCAAAAGCTGGTTCTTTGAAAGGATCGACAGAATTGACAAACTATTGGCCAACCTGACAAAAGAAAAACAGGAGAGGAAGCAAATAACCCAAATAAGAAATGAAATGGTGGACATTACAACAGACCCAACTAAAATAAAAAGGATCGTAACAGAGTACTATGAAAAACTATACTCCAACAAATTTGAAAACCTTGAGATAATGGACAAATTTCTAGAAACACACTACCTACCTAAACTAACACAAACCGAGTTTGAAAATCTGAACAGACTCATAACGAGAGAAGAGATTGAAAAGATAATTTTAAAAAAACCTCCTAACAACAACAACAACAAAAACCCTGGCCCAGATGGCTTCACTGAAGAATTCTACCAACCACTCAGAGAAGAGCTTGCACCAGTACTACTCAAATTATTTTAGAACATAGAAAGGAAAGGGATACTTCCAAATTCATTGTATGAAGCCAGCATTACCCTGATACCAAAATCAGACAAAGACACCACAAAAGAGAAAATTACAAACCAATATCTCTCATGAATATAAATGCAAAAATTCTCAGCAAAATTCTAGCCAATAGAATTCAGCATCATATATATTAAAAAAAAAAAAAGAAACACAACTAAATGGGATTCATATAGATATGCAAGGATGGTTCAACATTAGAAAATCAATCATTGTAATCCATCACATAAAAAAAAAAACAAAAGAATCACATGATCATCTCAATCAATGCAGAAAAGGCATTTGACAAAGTCCAAAACACATTCCTGATAAAAAATCTCAATAAAATAGGTATAGAAAGGAAATTCCTCAACATAATAAAGGGCATTTATACAAAACCAACAGCCAGCATCATTCTTAAATGGAGAGAGGCTGAAAACACTCGCCCTGAGAAAAAGAACAAGACAAGGATACCCTTTACCACCACTCCTATTTAACATTGTGCTGGAAGTCCTAGCTAGGGCAATAAGGCAAGAAAAGGAAATAAAGGGCATCCAAGTTGGTAAGGAAGGAATAAAACTATCCTTATTTGCAGATGATATAATACTATCCACAGAGAACCTAAAAGACTCCACAAGAAAACTACTGGAACTAATAGAAAGATTCAGCAGAGTAGCAAGATACAAGATAAATATACAAAAATCAGTTGGATTTCTATATACCAATAAAAAGAACTATGAAAAGGAAGTCAGGAAAGCAATACCATTTATAATAGCCCCTAAAAAAGTAAAATACTTAGGAATAAATCTAACCAGGGACAGAAAAGACCTATACAAAAAAAACAAAAAACAAAAAACTACAAAATACTACTAAAGAAACCAAAAGAGGTTTACGTAAATAGAAAAATATACCATGCTCATGGATAAGTGGACTCAACATTGTGAAAATGTCAATTCTACCCAAAGCAATCTACAAATACAATGCAATACTGATCCAAATACCAAAAGCGTTCTTTAACGAGATGGAAAAACTAATCATTAACTTTGTAGGGAAAGGAAAGAAGCCCCAGATAAGTAAAGCACTCTTGAAGAAGAATAAAGTAGGAGGCCTCGCACCACCTGACCTCAGAACCTACTCTACAGCTACAGTAGTCAGAACAGCCTGGTGCTGGTACAATGACAGACACATTGACCAATGCAACAGAATTGAGAACCCAGATGTAAATCCATCCACCTGATCTTCAACAAAGGCCCAAAGTCCATCAAATGGTGAAAAGACCATCTTTTTAATAAATGGTGCTGGCAAAACTGGATGTCCATCTGCAAAAAAATGAAACAGGACCCATACTTCACAGCATACACAAAAACGAATTCAAAACGACCTAAATATAAAACCAAAAACTATAAAGATCATAGAAGAAAAAATAGGGTCAACACTAAAGGCCCTAATACAAGGCATAAATAGGATACAAACCATAACTAACAATATACAAACACCAGAAAATGAGCTAGATGACTTGGATCTTCTGAAAAGTAAACACTTAACGTTCATCAAAGGACTTCACCAAAAGAGTAAAAAGAGAATCTACAGACTGGGAAATAATTTTTGGCTTTGACAGATCTGACAAAGTTCTAATCTCTAAAATATACAGGAAAATCCAACACCTTTACAACAAAAAGACAATCCAATTAAAAAATGGGCAAAGGATATGAACAGATACTTCACCAAAGAAGACATTCAGGTGGCTAACATCGTGGGGTTGGCAACCAATGTCACAAAACAATATGAGAAACTAATTTGCTCTGTAAATCTTCATCTAAAGCACAATTAAAAAAAAAAAGTGAAAAAGAAATGGGAGTAGTTAGCATGAGGAAGTGAGATTGAAGGAAAATGGCAGCCAGACCAGGACATGCGGGTTCCCAGTGAAGCTGGGACTTTGTCAGCCCATGTAAAATGTGACATAACCCACTCTATACTGGTATGACAGTGTGAAATCCAGGCAAGTAATCTAATTATGCTTTGTGTCTGCATTTATAATATGACAGAAAATTATAAACACCTATACTTCTGTTTCCCTAACATCTTTTCAATTCCTTTTCCCCCTGTCCCCCTAAAGCTCAGGAGAGTTTGTAGCATTGAACAGTGGTTCTCAAAGGGCTGTCCCTGCATCAGCAGCATCAGGATCACCTGGGAACATTTTAGAAATGCAAAGTCGTGGGCCCTACCCCATACAGAGGGTATTAGAAACTCTGGAGCTGGTGCAGTGATCTGTCTTTTAGCCAGCCATCTAGCTGATACTGGTGCATGCTGAGGTTTGAGACCCGCTGGGATGGACTGTTCTTTACATGGTGGTTCTACAACAGCTGAGGTAATCTTCCCGTTAGTGCTCTGACTTCACGTGTTAAGAATAACTCCCTTAATAAAAAACACTTTCCCTAAATCTAATTAATAAAAGCAGCAGTAAAAAAAAATCAAAGGATGTATTGCATTGGACAAATCTGCTGCTAAAGAAATCTTTAAAGTTCTAAAAAGCAAAGATGTCTCTTTGAGAAGTAAGGTGTGCCTGACTCAAGCCATGGTCTTTTCAATCACCTTGCGTGCATGTGAAAGCTGGACAATGAAAAAAGAAGACAGACAAAAAAATCGTGCATTTGAATCGTGGTGTTGGCAAATAATATTGGCTATACCATGGGCTGTCTGATGAACAAACAAATCAGTGTTAGAAGAAATGCAACTGGAAGGCTCCTTAGAAATGAGATTGGTGAAATTTTGTCATGCTTACTCTGGACATGTCAAAGGAAAGGCCAATTGTTAGAAAAGGACATCATGTTTGGTAAAGTAGAGGGTCAGCGAAAGCGAGGAAAACCCTCAGTGATACAGATGGACAGAGTAGCCCCCTCAGCAATAGGCTCACACATGTCAAAGATTATGGAGATGGCGCAGGGCAGGGCAATGGTCCGTTCTGTTTTATATAAGCGTGCCGTGAGTCGAGCCGACTTGACTGCAACTAATGACAACAACTTATTAAAAAAACTGCGTGTTGCGCACATGCTATCTGCCAGGCACGGCTCTAGGCACTTTGGATACTGCAGTGAACAAATACGACACAGCTAATCGCAAAAATAACTAAAAGTTAACAATTAAAGATCAAGCTATGGAGTGGCTGGCAGGATGCCTGAATGATGGCTAGGGTATCAGGAAGATACTCCTAAAGACACGACATTGAAGCTGAGATTGGAAGAATGAGTGAAGTTAATCTGGTAAAGGGCAGAGAGGGGCCAGTCTGAAGGCATTCCAGGCCCCAGGCACTTTCAGGGAACTGAAATTAACTAGCCTGAATAAAACCAGCTGGGACTCACGGGGACCCCATGTGCGTCAGAGTAGAATCGTGCTCCACGGGGTTTTCAATGGTTGATTTTTGGGGAATAGATTGCGAGGCCTTTCTTCCAAGGTGTCTCTGGGTGGACTGGAACCTGCAATCTTTCTGTTAGCAGCCTGAATAGATCATTGTTACTGATGGACATTGACATGGGAGAGGCAGATCTGATAGACCATACAGGGACTTGTAAATTGCATTAAAGATCTTGAACTTTCCACTGAGGACAATTAACAGGCCATTGGAAAGTTTCCGTCAGGAGACAACATGATCTGACTTTTTTTGTTTAATGTAATTTTTCTGTAAGTAAGGGAACACTTTACAATAGCAGTCGTTTAAATTCCCTCTAAGTTATAATTGGCTAACGGAGACAATTTCTCTGAATAAGGCTTGGATGAGGGTGGGGCGGAGGGTCCGTGAGGGGAATAAACGGCAGGAACAGAAAAGGGGAAAGAACTTAGAAGCTCTTCTGCTTTGCGGTTGTGACTAAGATGGGTCCTGAAGCAGCAGGAATGGGTGCTCAGCTCAACTGCTTCTTCTCTCACGGCCATCCTCCTCCTTAGACGGGGGCCCTGGGGCTCGAGCGGTGCCCGTTTGATGGCTTTGCTCCTCTGTATGATCTCAGCTACAGAGTTAATTCACTTTCCCAGCGTCACCATCACCTTTCTGAGAACGATTCCCAAATCTGTACGTCCTCCTTGCAAAGATGTTTAGTAACTTTGCGCTATTGCCCCGGGCTTATACATCATGGTAAAGACAATTGCACACGCGTAACTATTTCGTGTCGCGATGTGTATAGTTCATTAATGACTGAAAAATGACACAGCTCCAGCCCTGACTGACGGCTCCCCTGAGGGTAAGTCCCAAGTTGCTTAATGTCTCTGGACAGCTGACCTTGGAATGTCATTGTAACCACAAATTGCCTGTCTGCAACTCACCATCTCTCTCCCAAACCAACTTCCCTTGGACCTTTCCTGCCTTTGTCAGTAACGTCAGCGTTTGCCAGTTCCGTGTTTTGCAGACATCCTCGACTCCTCTGTCTTCAGCTGGCCCCACTTCCAAGGATTAAGATTGCTCCTATTCGCTCAGCAGGAGTCCCTAGGTGGTGCAGATGGTAAAGTGCTCGACCACTAACTGAAAGGTTGGCTATTTGAACGCACCCAGAAGTGCCTCGGAAGAAAGGCCTGGCAATCTGCTTCTAAACGATCAGTCTTGAAAGCCCTATGGAGCACAGTTCTACTCTGCAACATACGGGGGTGCCATGAGTCAGAATCGACTGATGGGAACTGGTTTGGTTTGGTTATTCACTTGGTGGAACGCTCATGCAATGTATTCCTCCCGTCCATTGCTCATTTTTATCCTAATCCTTCTTACCTCTTGGTGAAATTCTCCCATCATATCACAGCCTGTTCTCTGAAATCCAGGTTTCTTTCCTGGTACACCCTCAAGAGCATAGGTGGCTATGATACCCTTCATCAAGCCTGTTTTATTTAGCAAAGGATTTTGCATAATAAATATTTTTCTTTTGCAGTGGAACTTTTTTTTTTTTAAGAATTACATAGAACTCTACTACAGAAGAGATGATCATGAAGCTCTCTTGTTAAAGGTGGGCTGGAAGGAGCACAATCCCCTTGACCTGCCCTCAACTTCTGAAGTAGCCTTCTTGGAACTCAAGAGGCCCACTGAGACAGTTTTAAAACACAGATGTACAGAATACCCTTCAACGCCTTGGAATGCTATGTACACTTTCTTCACAATCTTTTTTTTTAAAATTAGTTTTTTTAATCTATGCAAATCTTCCAACTTAGTCACACAAGTTCACGTGAAGCTCTTAAACACACACTGCTCATTCCCTCACCCCTGTATGGGGTGAAGGTATCCCCCTGCTTGAATGCCTGGAACATCATCTGTGCATCTCTGCCCATCTAAATTCTCCTTTGCTCATCTCCCGTCCCACCTCTTCTTGAGGAGCTTCTGTGTCGTCCCAGCTCAGAGATTTCTCTTCAGATTCCTGCAGTATTTCTGCTTACTTACCACTGTTCTTATATTCATCCCTCCCACTTGATAATAGGCTACTTAAAGGAAGGATCAAGTCTTTTACCACTTTCTATCCTCAGCATCTAGATAATATGCTGCCTATAGTATTCACTTAGTATATTTTGATGATAACCCGCACCAAGAAATAATACCTATGGTCCCATTGATCTCACGTTCATTGACAGAAGTCAAGGTTAAATACCGTGTCTTTGGAAACGTTCCTTCAGAACGATGCTTCTAAGACAGGAAAGCCAGTCAGTGTGACCTTAATTGCAAGCATTGTTTTTTCTCCAACCACCATTAAAACACTACTACCTCCTTTGGCTGTCTTTCATTAAATTATGCTGGAAGTAGACTTAGGAAATGACAACAGGTAGTTGCAAATGGGGATTTCTTGGGCTAGAAAGAGAAGTAGCGGTCTAGACTAGCCTAATCTTTCAGCAAAAATCATGTACCAAAGATTACAAGAAACTTACATTAAAATACAAATCAAATTGCACCACTTCCCTTTTAAAACCTAATGTTTCAAGAATAGACTTCAAAGCCCTTAGCCTGTTTCACATGGCTCTGTATGGCCTGGTCCCTCTCCACCTTCCCCTTGTCATCTCTACAACCCATCCCCTCACTCACCACACCCTGGCCACGATAGCAAGCTCTCACTTCCCTGAATTGCCAAGTCCTTCTCTCTCCTTGACTTCATGCTATTAGCTCTCTCTGCCAGGATGCCCTTCCCACACTTGTTTCCTTGATCAGCTCCTGTGGTCCTTTGAGTCTCAGTCTGTTTGTCATTTCCTCTGAATTCTTCTCTGATCTAACCTGAATAGGTTAGGCGTCCTTGTCATATGCTCTCATATTCCCTATTACAATTGTGATTATATATTAACTGTGAAATAGTCTATTTTGTGTCTGTGCTCTCCATTAGATTGTAATGTCTACGGCAGCAGAAATGATACAATTCTTAGGCACTCTGCTATTTTCAAAGTCTAGAATAATGCCTGATAATAAGAGATGTTTCATAAATGAATAAATAAATGAACATTTTATGAATGACCATCTTATAAACATTTCCGAGAAAGATATCATTCTAATGTTATTCACATTAGGAGCTTCATTCTCTTCTTATTGTGCCCTGGACAGCATCCTCTGGGTCACCTGATTCACATGAAATGTCCATATATGTTTATAAAGTAATTTCAACTTTCAGGAGAGCAAACCGAAACCACCAATCACTGTACAACAAAACTTCACTTGCTCCCAGACAAAATCAACTTAATCAACTTAAATGATTTGGTATAATATGGAAATTTAAACAGACTTGTTTTATTTAAAATTGTCTCATTTATGCATACCAACATAGATATTCCTGCATTAAGTTCTTTTGAAACGCAAATGTAAGCAAGAAAGCAGTCTCATAAGCTATGAAATTTCTACAAATGGAAACTCTTTAGTACATAATTATCACTAAAGTTAATATTGTCTCTTTCCCTAAAGGCCCCAGTAACCCTGTTGATATGTCCACACCCTGTTTCTATGTCCTTTCAGTCTCGAATCATTCTGCGGAGTTAGACAATTGGAGAACAAATTAGTATCAACGGCAGAAGAAATCTTTCTGATACAAAAATCTGACCTGAAATGACCCAAGCCTTGAATAGCTTTCTGTCAGGGGGCTAACAGTTCACCCTATATCTGCATCGAAGAGTCTAAGGTTCATACACTCTCATTCAGATTTCCTCCACTTTCTTGTCTTAACTAGAATGGGTTTAAGACTAAACTGGTTTCTCAGTTCCCTTAGCAACACAAGTAATTCTCATTAAAAGAAAGAGAAGGCGAAACCTAATGCTATTCTGCAACAGCTTACAAACCCATGGATACCTCTGCAGCGTTCTCATACCCACCTTTTCTCATTTATCACTTACTATCCAATCAGACAAAGAGCAGTATGGATACATGTTTTGCTTGGAGAATAGGTGTCAAACACACACCTAACTCATAGCAGAAAGAAATATATTTGTAGGACATCAAGTCTTTCTCAGTAGTGACTGACCTGCATACTTCTAAATTATCAGCCCCATCATCACAGGTGGCAGGAGGCTTCTGAACAGAGTTATTCACCTGGAGCCCTGTATCATCCGCATGCTTGCCAACTTCTGGAACTTCCAAAGGTTCGCTGCTGGAATCTCTCTCGCAAAATCTTTTATTGATTGTTTCATTTTGCCTAAAACTAGGCAAGAGCTGAGGGTCTCTCTGGTGGTATCTACCTTTGTTTTCCTCATGGATCCTTGAGTATCTCTTAGTCTCAAAGGATTCTCTAGGCAGGGAGAGACTGCATTCTTGGCACCTCCTGCCTTCTCTTCTCTGATTGAAAGAGCAACTCTCACATTGGATCTGCTCTTGTTGCTTTGTAGCTTTGGTTCCCAAATCAGCAAGTTCAATTCTATTAGGAGTGGAAGACCCATCCAAGTTTCCACAAGGCTTATTGTTATTTATCCTTCGTCTTCGTGACAGTCTGAACTTAACTTGGGCTCTTCTTTTAGCCTGAATCCAATGACTCTCATCTGTGGAAGATGAACCTGAAGAATCTGTATGAAGCTCACTCCATCTAGGGTTTGAGATCTGGAGGTGACAATCATTTCTCCTCCCTTTCATTTGTTCGTCTGCATGCTCATATCTCTCTGAGGCCCTTTTCCTCCTCCTAGGCCTCTGTTTTAATGGTTTTTTACCAGACTCCTTTCTAGCAGGGCTCAGCACAACGACAGGGGTATAATGCTCAAATGCATCTTCTGACATGTCATGCAAGATGGCAGATCTGGACAAAGCAGCAGGCAGAGGATGGGAAATGGGAATGGAGAAGAAAGCCATGGAAAAAGAGAGAGAGAGAAAGATGAAAATGACAGCATGGACCAAAGTTGGTAAATAAAGATCAACTGAAGAAAATGAAATAAAGGAAACAAAATAAGCCAGCATAAATTGTGCATGGACAATGTAAGGCAGAAGCAACAGACACATAGTCTCAGAATATAAACTAGGAATATAAAACACCGATCTAAAAGAAATACTGAACAAGATCATTTGCTCAGCACTTACCTGCAGATGTCCTGAGTAGATGGACAGACAGACAACCGTGACTGGCTCCTGGGAGCTGTTCCTGTCGTTGGGCTGCTTGCCTGGAGAAACAAGTTAGATAATTTGGCATCTTGGTTCAGGTAATACATAGTTGATATCTTACTTTTTTTCCACATATTTAAAAAATTACAACAAATGCGACTGCCAGTCATGTTGCTCATAACGCAGCTCACAGAATACAGGAAGTTAGAGTGTTTGGTTTGCAAAAGTAAAACTTATTTGAGGAACTTGGAACAGCTGAGAAGCTGTACCACTTTGCTGTTGCTTCATTTGTGAGAGAGGAAGACAATTCCTATTCTACTTACTGTAAACATTTGAGTGGAATGGTTCCATTTGCCTTGAAACAAATGAGTAGCACTTGAAGATCTTATGTCACAAGAATGATAATAATCTGGGAAGCCAGAATAATTGAATAGCCAGTGATACTGTCTGGAGTTAACATTAATTCAGGTCAAGATCATATGAGATAATATATTTGGAAATACTTTATAATATTTAAAAGCCTACAGTTATTGCTATTACTACTTGCCCTTGAAATAAATAAAATCTATCCATCACAGCACTATTGACCTTTCATATCTTTTAACCCTGTCACCATACTGAGTATAAGAAAAAACAAACAAAAAAACCCATTGCCATTGAGTCGATTCTGACTCATAGCGGCCCTGTAGGACAGAGTAGAACTGCCCCAGAGGGTTTCTGAGGCTGTGATTTTACTGAAGCAGACTAACACACATCTTTCTCCTGAGGAGCAGCTGGTGGGTTCGAACTGCTGTCTTTTCATTCAGCAGATGAGTGCTTCACCACTGTACCACTAGGGCTCCTTGAGTCTAAGAGAGTCTGAAATAATTCAGATCATTGGTACCGGGTTCAGCACATTTCACTAAATTCCTACCTTCAAAGAACATCATCTTCTTCACTCTATTTGACTTCTTTATCCTTTTATGTTTAATACAGATGAAGATGATAATAATAAATCAAAAAGCAGAATCTACTGAGGATTTACTGTGTGCCAAGCATTGTGCTGTGCCCTACTCTACCATGCCTTTAATCTTACAATTATCTTATAAGTGAGAAATAATAATAACTAACAATTTTGAGTGAATATTATGTGCCACTCACTCTTCTAAGCATTTTTAATATATTTATTCATTAATAGTCACAAGAAACTTATTTGGTAATTACTATGAATATTTTCATGTTACAGATGAGGAAACTGAGAAATAGAGGCTGTTTCTGACTAGTAGTAAGTGGTAGAACAGAGATTTGGACCAGGAATCTGGCTCTGATATCTGTTCTCTTATTCATCAGGAAGTACAGCTTCTCCTCCTTCACACAGGAGGAAACCAGGAGAGTCTTGGTTCCATATTCAGACCTATCTGATTGTACAGACGAAATACACCATATTGCCACCAAGAAAATAATAGTAATGGTAGAGAGACTGACCTCAAATTTCTAAATCGTTCTAAAAGTTTCCTTATTAGCGATATACAGAGACAATTGTAGGATACAGAGAAAGAGAAACTAAGTCTAACTCAAGAGGTCAGAAAAACTTTCAAGAGGAGGTGTGGTAGGCTGAATAATGGTCTTCTCAAAATGTCCATGGAATCCCTAGGTGGTACAAATGGTTAACTTGCTCAGCTGCTAACTGAAAGTTTGGAGGTTTGCGTCCACTCAGAGGTGCCTGTCAAAAAAAAGCCTGATGATCTACCTCTGAAATATCAGCCTTTGAAAACTATATGCACAGTTATACTCTGACACATACGGGGTGGCCATGAGTGATAGCCAACTTGACTGCAACTGGTTTAACTGGTAAAGATGTCTACATCTTAATCCCTGGACCCTGTGAATATATTACCTTACAGGGTAAAAGTGACTTGGCAAATGTGATTAAGTTAAGGATTTTGAAACAGGAGATTATCCTGGATTATCTAGGTGAGGGAAACACAAGTGGCTTTATAAGAGGAAGGTAGTAGAGTGAGGGTCAGAGGGAGAGAGAGAGAAGATGTAAAGTTGAGAGGAGAGGGTGTAAAGGAGAGAAGATGTTACACTGCTGGCTTTGAAGATGAAGGAAGTGGCCCTGAGTCAAGGGATGCAGGTGGCTTCTATAGACTGGAAAAGGCAAGGAAATGGATTCTCCCCTAGACCCTCCAGAAGGAATGCAGCCCTGCGGACACCTTGATTTTTAGCTTAGTGAACCTGTGTCAGATTTCTCACCTCCAGAACTGTAAGATAATAAATTCATGTTGTTTTAAGCCCCCGTATTTGTGGTAACTTGTTATAGCAGCCACAGGAAACTGATACAGGAGGTAACACTTTAGTTTAAGGCAAACAGTAGTTAGCAAAAAAGTGATTGAAATATTCCAGTGAGCTGAGAGGAAGTATGACACTCTCAATACGCTCTAATACACTTCCATACATCTGCACGGCTCTGAGTTACACTTTTCTGAGTATTATCCATGAACATTGCGTATTTTTTTCATCCTCAAACATCAGTCCATGCTCAGTTAATTCCTCGAACATCTGTATCAAAACTCACTTCCTTCAGCATTTTTTTTTTCCAGATTAATGTCATCTCGCTCTGCATCTTTGGAATATAGCTAATTTTTATAAAACGTAAGCATTTCTGTGCTCAATTAGTAAGCACTAACTTCCATTACACTGTGCACTTCTACTCTGAGTGCATCTACAGTGGTCAGTAAGGAGCTCTGAATATGATAGGCACTGAGTAAAGGTCATCTGTGAAGTTCGTTACTAACTCTCTTGTTTAAAAAAGCAATGCAGCTCATAAGTGGAATCATTATTATTGATGTGATGCTAACAATAAGTGGATATTACTCAATAAAATTCTAGCGAACAGAATTCAGCATCATATCAAAAAAATAATACACCATGACCAAGTGGGATTCATACCAGGTATGCAAGGATGGTTCAACATTAGAAAATCAGTCAACGTAATCCACCACATAAACAAAATAAAAGAATCACATGATCATCTCAATAGA